>NC_139234.1:70122063-70675236 GCF_977018435.1 Lepisma saccharinum | reverse complement strand
GATAACATATAGATAATATATAGAATATAGGAGGAAATTGGATGAATGTTTTGACAACAACGATTTTAAGATTGTAGATTCGAACCCGATAAAAAGAGTAAGACGAGAAATTAATAAAGGCATAGAAACCAGTATAACAATAGCAAGAGTAGAAAAGAAAAAGTTAAAAGAGGGGTGTAAAAAGGGGGAAATCCCATCCGCTTTCGGAATTCCAAAAACACATAAAGAAGGGATTCCTCTTAGACCTATCATTCCTATGTATAGCCACCCGGGTTACGGGCTTGCTAAAACCCTAGTTAAAAGGATTAAAAGAGTGGGGGAAAAAACAGAATTTAGTATTAAGAACTCCATGGACGTCAAAGAGGAGATTGAAAAACTAGAAATTAGTAATTCTGATCGCGTGGTGAGCTTTGACGTCGTAAATTTATACCCCAGTGTTCCTAGAGAAAAAGCTGCCGACGCATTGCAAAGATGGTTGATGAGTAGGGGTATAGATGTCGTCGAGGCATGGGAATATGTTAGATGGTTTAACCTGTGTACGGGGTTTAACTATTTTTGGGGAAACGGGAAAATGTACATTCAAAAAGAAGGGCTAGCAATGGGAAACCCAGTCTCAGGAATCGTCTCCAGTATATTTATGCATTTTATCGAAAAGATAGCACTTAGCCTAATAAATAGGGGAATTAAGTTTTACGGCAGATACGTAGATGACATCCTTGTCATTGGTGAGGAGGAGGAAGTAGATAAACTATTCGTAAACTTAGGGGAGCAAGAGGAAAGAATAAAATTTACTAAGAGGAGATGGGTGACCGTAAGATTAGTTTCTTAGACCTGGCAATTCGTTTAGAAGGAAAGAAAATTTACACAGGGGTTCACCATAAGGCATTATCGGGAGATCTATACATCAACAAAGAATCGGCCCACGCCAACAGAACAAAGAATAACGTATTTCAAAACTTCTTCTTACGAGCTCACAGATTATGTAACAACCAAGCAGATTTGCGTAAAGAGATAGAATGGGTAATGAAAATAGGAAAGAGGAACGGGTACAGAGAAGAAGAGTTAAAGGGGAATTTAGGTAAAGCTAAAGTCACATACGGGAAAGAATTGGAAAGGAATAAAAGGAAGAAAGACAATAAAGGAAAAGAAGAAGAAGTTAGGGACGAAGAGGGGGAATATAAATATGTAGGCATTCCATACTTTCCCGGAATATCAGAAAAAATTGAAAGACTTGTAAGAGGGTATGGTGTAAGGTGTGGGATGCGAGCTCCAAAAACTTTGGAAAAGCATTTCACCGGGTATAAGAAAGATGGACAAGAGGAAGAAATAAATGAGGGAGGGATGAAGGGGGTGTACGGAATAGTTTGCCAATGCGGGAAGGAATATGTGGGTCAAACAGGAAGAAGTATGAATGTACGGTGGGGAGAGCATGATAAAGATATAAGAGAGGGGGTTCCCAAAACGGGGCTCTCCGAACATATCCTTGACGAAGGCCACATTATCACCAAACGGAAAGTGCTTAGGGAAGAAGAAAAACCTTTAAGAAGGAATGTATATGAAGGGTCATATATTTGTAAGGGAAGAGAGAATAAATTAAACAGAGACGATGGGAATATCGACGAGATGTGGGGGAAAATGTTCAAAAAGTGGGATGGGAAGGAATACGTAAAAATAGGTTTTAACGTAACCCCGGAAGTAGCACGCCAAGCTCAAATGGAAGAGGAATTCTCACTTGACTTTGCGTGAACTGGAAAGGAGGGGGAGAGGGGGAAAGACTGGAGGGGAAGGAGAGGGGAGGCGCCCGGCCTCACGCTCTACGAGGAAAACTTGAAGTATTGCAATTGCAGCACACGCGGGCCGTGGCTATTTAGTTTTAAAGTTTTAACGTTACAAGGGGCAGTTTTAATCAGGAAAACAGCATGGTAAAATTGACGCACACCTGTTATGGGTGTTAAGTATATACTGTTTAACCACACACACTTAACCAATCCCATATCCTATACCTAATAAAAGGTCGACGAGGTTATGAATTGAGTATAACCTAAAAGTGAACAGCCTGAAGAAGGGAGCAGTGGCGTCCTGAAACGTAGCAGAAGCAGTATAGATACTCGCAAAACGTAAGTTTTTAATATATTTTAATATTATAATTGTGAGTAATTTGCACAACTTTCATCATGAATTCGTGCTTCGATACGGGAAAAAAAGTGCGAGAGTTCCAAAAGAAAAGGATTGGGATCAACAGTAACATAAATAAAATATGGTTCCTCAAGGAGTGTAAGAGGTTGGGGGTGATCCCGAACTTTCTAAGATGGGGTTTTAAACCGTTGAAAATAGGAGGAGAAGTAAAGAAAAAGAATTTACAAATAGGAATGATAAATCAATGTATCAGGGAAACATATGGCACGATCAATAAGTTGAACAAAGAGTGCTTAGAACTCCATCTAGAGCTTGGCGTCTTACTAGAAGGACCGGTATGGGATAGGATTGAAGAAAGGCACCAAAAATACGTTGAAGCCGCAAAAAATAACCATAGAACGAAGATTCAGAATAAATTAAAGAAGCTTAAAGGGAAATTAGGAGGTTATAGGGAAATAGGGATGAAAGATCGGGAGGAAAGAGAGAGTGGAGAAAAAACCGATGGTTGCATAATGAATTTAACAGAGAAGGAACTTCCCAAGGAAATGGGGATAATTATGGGAAAAGGGCAAAAATATGCTATAGGGGAAAGTAGGATTGAAATGGAAGAATTTATTATAGCAGCGGAAGGGATAATATCAGTAATTGATGACAAGGAAGATAAGAAAGAGGTAAGACGCAAAATTCATGACGTCATAGAAAACCAAATTAGAAAAGAGAATAACAAGCGGGTAAAGAACGGGAGGGGGGACGTTAACAAGGCAAGAATGCATAAGGAAGACATAAAAAAGTTGAATAAGGTTAAAAAATGGGTAAAGGACAGTAATGTGCACATTATACGATCTGACAAGGAAAATAAGATTGTTGTTATAGATAAAGGAGAATATAGGAGGAAATTGGATGAATGTTTTGACAACAACGATTTTAAGATTGTAGATTCGAACCCGATAAAAAGAGTAAGACGAGAAATTAATAAAGGCATAGAAACCAGTATAACAATAGCAAGAGTAGAAAAGAAAAAGTTAAAAGAGGGGTGTAAAAAGGGGGAAATCCCAACCGCTTTCGGAATTCCAAAAACACATAAAGAAGGGATTCCTCTTAGACCTATCATTCCTATGTATAGCCACCCGGGTTACGGGCTTGCTAAAACCCTAGTTAAAAGGATTAAAAGAGTGGGGGAAAAAACAGAATTTAGTATTAAGAACTCCATGGACGTCAAAGAGGAGATTGAAAAACTAGAAATTAGTAATTCTGATCGCGTGGTGAGCTTTGACGTCGTAAATTTATACCCCAGTGTTCCTAGAGAAAAAGCTGCCGACGCATTGCAAAGATGGTTGATGAGTAGGGGTATAGATGTCGTCGAGGCATGGGAATATGTTAGATGGTTTAACCTGTGTACGGGGTTTAACTATTTTTGGGGAAACGGGAAAATGTACATTCAAAAAGAAGGGCTAGCAATGGGAAACCCAGTCTCAGGAATCGTCTCCAGTATATTTATGCATTTTATCGAAAAGATAGCACTTAGCCTAATAAATAGGGGAATTAAGTTTTACGGCAGATACGTAGACGACATCCTTGTCATTGGTGAGGAGGAGGAAGTAGATAAACTATTCGTAAACTTAGGGGAGCAAGAGGAAAGAATAAAATTTACTAAAGAGGAGATGGGTGACCGTAAGATTAGTTTCTTAGACCTGGCAATTCGTTTAGAAGGAAAGAAAATTTACACAGGGGTTCACCATAAGGCATTATCGGGAGATCTATACATCAACAAAGAATCGGCCCACGCCAACAGAACAAAGAATAACGTATTTCAAAACTTCTTCTTACGAGCTCACAGATTATGTAACAACCAAGCAGATTTGCGTAAAGAGATAGAATGGGTAATGAAAATAGGAAAGAGGAACGGGTACAGAGAAGAAGAGTTAAAGGGGAATTTAGGTAAAGCTAAAGTCACATACGGGAAAGAATTGGAAAGGAATAAAAGGAAGAAAGACAATAAAGGAAAAGAAGAAGAAGTTAGGGACGAAGAGGGGGAATATAAATATGTAGGCATTCCATACTTTCCCGGAATATCAGAAAAAATTGAAAGACTTGTAAGAGGGTATGGTGTAAGGTGTGGGATGCGAGCTCCAAAAACTTTGGAAAAGCATTTCACCGGGTATAAGAAAGATGGACAAGAGGAAGAAATAAATGAGGGAGGGATGAAGGGGGTGTACGGAATAGTTTGCCAATGCGGGAAGGAATATGTGGGTCAAACAGGAAGAAGTATGAATGTACGGTGGGGAGAGCATGACAAAGATATAAGAGAGGGGGTTCCCAAAACGGGGCTCTCCGAACATATCCTTGACGAAGGCCACATTATCACCAAACGGAAAGTGCTTAGGGAAGAAGAAAAACCTTTAAGAAGGAATGTATATGAAGGGTCATATATTTGTAAGGGAAGAGAGAATAAATTAAAACAGAGACGATGGGAATATCGACGAGATGTGGGGGAAAATGTTCAAAAAGTGGGATGGGAAGGAATACGTAAAAATAGGTTTTAACGTAACCCCGGAAGTAGCACGCCAAGCTCAAATGGAAGAGGAATTCTCACTTGACTTTGCGTGAACTGGAAAGGAGGGGGAGAGGGGGAAAGACTGGAGGGGAAGGAGAGGGGAGGCGCCCGGCCTCACGCTCTACGAGGAAAACTTGAAGTATTGCAATTGCAGCACACGCGGGCCGTGGCTATTTAGTTTTAAAGTTTTAACGTTACAAGGGGCAGTTTTAATCAGGAAAACAGCATGGTAAAATTGACGCACACCTGTTATGGGTTTTAAGTATATACTGTTTAACCACACACACTTAACCAATCCCATATCCTATACCTAATAAAAGGTCGACGAGGTTATGAATTGAGTATAACCTAAAAGTGAACAGCCTGAAGAAGGGAGCAGTGGCGTCCCGAAACGTAGCAGAAGCAGTATAGATACTCGCAAAACGTAAGTTTTTAATATATTTTAATATTATAATTGTGAGTAATTTGCACAACTTTCATCATGAATTCGTGCTTCGATACGGGAAAAAAAGTGCGAGAGTTCCAACAGAAAAGGATTGGGATCAACAGTAACATAAATAAAATATGGTTCCTCAAGGAGTGTAAGAGGTTGGGGGTGATCCCGAACTTTCTAAGATGGGGTTTTAAACCGTTGAAAATAGGAGGAGAAGTAAAGAAAAAGAATTTACAAATAGGAATGATAAATCAATGTATCAGGGAAACATATGGCACGATCAATAAGTTGAACAAAGAGTGCTTAGAACTCCATCTAGAGCTTGGCGTCTTACTAGAAGGACCGGTATGGGGTAGGATTGAAGAAAGGCACCAAAAATACGTTGAAGCCGCAAAAAATAACCATAGAACGAAGATTCAGAATAAATTAAAGAAGCTTAAAGGGAAATTAGGAGGTTATAGGGAAATAGGGATGAAAGATCGGGAGGAAAGAGAGAGTGGAGAAAAAACCGATGGTTGCATAATGAATTTAACAGAGAAGGAACTTCCCAAGGAAATGGGGATAATTATGGGAAAAGGGCAAAAATATGCTATAGGGGAAAGTAGGATTGAAATGGAAGAATTTATTATAGCAGCGGAAGGGATAATATCAGTAATTGATGACAAGGAAGATAAGAAAGAGGTAAGACGCAAAATTCATGACGTCATAGAAAACCAGATTAGAAAAGAGAATAACAAGCGGGTAAAGAACGGGAGGGGGGACGTTAACAAGGCAAGAATGCATAAGGAAGACATAAAAAAGTTGAATACGGTTAAAAAATGTGTAAAAGACAGTAATGTGCACATTATACGATCTGACAAGGAAAATAAGATTGTTGTTATAGATAAAGGAGAATATAGGAGGAAATTGGATGAATGTTTTGACAACAACGATTTTAAGATTGTAGATTCGAACCCGATAAAAAGAGTAAGACGAGAAATTAATAAAGGCATAGAAACCAGTATAACAATAGCAAGAGTAGAAAAGAAAAAGTTAAAAGAGGGGTGTAAAAAGGGGGAAATCCCAACCGCTTTCGGAATTCCAAAAACACATAAAGAAGGGATTCCTCTTAGACCTATCATTCCTATGTATAGCCACCCGGGTTACGGGCTTGCTAAAACCCTAGTTAAAAGGATTAAAAGAGTGGGGGAAAAAACAGAATTTAGTATTAAGAACTCCATGGACGTCAAAGAGGAGATTGAAAAACTAGAAATTAGTAATTCTGATCGCGTGGTGAGCTTTGACGTCGTAAATTTATACCCCAGTGTTCCTAGAGAAAAAGCTGCCGACGCATTGCAAAGATGGTTGATGAGTAGGGGTATAGATGTCGTCGAGGCATGGGAATATGTTAGATGGTTTAACCTGTGTACGGGGTTTAACTATTTTTGGGGAAACGGGAAAATGTACATTCAAAAAGAAGGGCTAGCAATGGGAAACCCAGTCTCAGGAATCGTCTCCAGTATATTTATGCATTTTATCGAAAAGATAGCACTTAGCCTAATAAATAGGGGAATTAAGTTTTACGGCAGATACGTAGACGACATCCTTGTCATTGGTGAGGAGGAGGAAGTAGATAAACTATTCGTAAACTTAGGGGAGCAAGAGGAAAGAATAAAATTTACTAAAGAGGAGATGGGTGACCGTAAGATTAGTTTCTTAGACCTGGCAATTCGTTTAGAAGGAAAGAAAATTTACACAGGGGTTCACCATAAGGCATTATCGGGAGATCTATACATCAACAAAGAATCGGCCCACGCCAACAGAACAAAGAATAACGTATTTCAAAACTTCTTCTTACGAGCTCACAGATTATGTAACAACCAAGCAGATTTGCGTAAAGAGATAGAATGGGTAATGAAAATAGGAAAGAGGAACGGGTACAGAGAAGAAGAGTTAAAGGGGAATTTAGGTAAAGCTAAAGTCACATACGGGAAAGAATTGGAAAGGAATAAAAGGAAGAAAGACAATAAAGGAAAAGAAGAAGAAGTTAGGGACGAAGAGGGGGAATATAAATATGTAGGCATTCCATACTTTCCCGGAATATCAGAAAAAATTGAAAGACTTGTAAGAGGGTATGGTGTAAGGTGTGGGATGCGAGCTCCAAAAACTTTGGAAAAGCATTTCACCGGGTATAAGAAAGATGGACAACAGGAAGAAATAAATGAGGGAGGGATGAAGGGGGTGTACGGAATAGTTTGCCAATGCGGGAAGGAATATGTGGGTCAAACAGGAAGAAGTATGAATGTACGGTGGGGAGAGCATGACAAAGATATAAGAGAGGGGGTTCCCAAAACGGGGCTCTCCGAACATATCCTTGACGAAGGCCACATTATCACCAAACGGAAAGTGCTTAGGGAAGAAGAAAAACCTTTAAGAAGGAATGTATATGAAGGGTCATATATTTGTAAGGGAAGAGAGAATAAATTAAACAGAGACGATGGGAATATCGACGAGATGTGGGGGAAAATGTTCAAAAAGTGGGATGGGAAGGAATACGTAAAAATAGGTTTTAACGTAACCCCGGAAGTAGCACGCCAAGCTCAAATGGAAGAGGAATTCTCACTTGACTTTGCGTGAACTGGAAAGGAGGGGGAGAGGGGGAAAGACTGGAGGGGAAGGAGAGGGGAGGCGCCTGGCCTCACGCTCTACGAGGAAAACTTGAAGTATTGCAATTGCAGCACACGCGGGCCGTGGCTATTTAGTTTTAAAGTTTTAACGTTACAAGGGGCAGTTTTAATCAGGAAAACAGCATGGTAAAATTGACGCACACCTGTTATGGGTGTTAAGTATATACTGTTTAACCACACACACTTAACCAATCCCATATCCTATACCTAATAAAAGGTCGACGAGGTTATGAATTGAGTATAACCTAAAAGTGAACAGCCTGAAGAAGGGAGCAGTGGCGTCCCGAAACGTAGCAGAAGCAGTATAGATACTCGCAAAACGTAAGTTTTTAATATATTTTAATATTATAATTGTGAGTAATTTGCACAACTTTCATCATGAATTCGTGCTTCGATACGGGAAAAAAAGTGCGAGAGTTCCAACAGAAAAGGATTGGGATCAACAGTAACATAAATAAAATATGGTTCCTCAAGGAGTGTAAGAGGTTGGGGGTGATCCCGAACTTTCTAAGATGGGGTTTTAAACCGTTGAAAATAGGAGGAGAAGTAAAGAAAAAGAATTTACAAATAGGAATGATAAATCAATGTATCAGGGAAACATATGGCACGATCAATAAGTTGAACAAAGAGTGCTTAGAACTCCATCTAGAGCTTGGCGTCTTACTAGAAGGACCGGTATGGGATAGGATTGAAGAAAGGCACCAAAAATACGTTGAAGCCGCAAAAAATAACCATAGAACGAAGATTCAGAATAAATTAAAGAAGCTTAAAGGGAAATTAGGAGGTTATAGGGAAATAGGGATGAAAGATCGGGAGGAAAGAGAGAGTGGAGAAAAAACCGATGGTTGCATAATGAATTTAACAGAGAAGGAACTTCCCAAGGAAATGGGGATAATTATGGGAAAAGGGCAAAAATATGCTATAGGGGAAAGTAGGATTGAAATGGAAGAATTTATTATAGCAGCGGAAGGGATAATATCAGTAATTGATGACAAGGAAGATAAGAAAGAGGTAAGACGCAAAATTCATGACGTCATAGAAAACCAAATTAGAAAAGAGAATAACAAGCGGGTAAAGAACGGGAGGGGGGACGTTAACAAGGCAAGAATGCATAAGGAAGACATAAAAAAGTTGAATAAGGTTAAAAAATGGGTAAAGGACAGTAATGTGCACATTATACGATCTGACAAGGAAAATAAGATTGTTGTTATAGATAAAGGAGAATATAGGAGGAAATTGGATGAATGTTTTGACAACAACGATTTTAAGATTGTAGATTCGAACCCGATAAAAAGAGTAAGACGAGAAATTAATAAAGGCATAGAAACCAGTATAACAATAGCAAGAGTAGAAAAGAAAAAGTTAAAAGAGGGGTGTAAAAAGGGGGAAATCCCAACCGCTTTCGGAATTCCAAAAACACATAAAGAAGGGATTCCTCTTAGACCTATCATTCCTATGTATAGCCACCCGGGTTACGGGCTTGCTAAAACCCTAGTTAAAAGGATTAAAAGAGTGGGGGAAAAAACAGAATTTAGTATTAAGAACTCCATGGACGTCAAAGAGGAGATTGAAAAACTAGAAATTAGTAATTCTGATCGCGTGGTGAGCTTTGACGTCGTAAATTTATACCCCAGTGTTCCTAGAGAAAAAGCTGCCGACGCATTGCAAAGATGGTTGATGAGTAGGGGTATAGATGTCGTCGAGGCATGGGAATATGTTAGATGGTTTAACCTGTGTACGGGGTTTAACTATTTTTGGGGAAACGGGAAAATGTACATTCAAAAAGAAGGGCTAGCAATGGGAAACCCAGTCTCAGGAATCGTCTCCAGTATATTTATGCATTTTATCGAAAAGATAGCACTTAGCCTAATAAATAGGGGAATTAAGTTTTACGGCAGATACGTAGACGACATCCTTGTCATTGGTGAGGAGGAGGAAGTAGATAAACTATTCGTAAACTTAGGGGAGCAAGAGGAAAGAATAAAATTTACTAAAGAGGAGATGGGTGACCGTAAGATTAGTTTCTTAGACCTGGCAATTCGTTTAGAAGGAAAGAACATTTACACAGGGGTTCACCATAAGGCATTATCGGGAGATCTATACATCAACAAAGAATCGGCCCACGCCAACAGAACAAAGAATAACGTATTTCAAAACTTCTTCTTACGAGCTCACAGATTATGTAACAACCAAGCAGAATTGCGTAAAGAGATAGAATGGGTAATGAAAATAGGAAAGAGGAACGGGTACAGAGAAGAAGAGTTAAAGGGGAATTTAGGTAAAGCTAAAGTCACATACGGGAAAGAATTGGAAAGGAATAAAAGGAAGAAAGACAATAAAGGAAAAGAAGAAGAAGTTAGGGACGAAGAGGGGGAATATAAATATGTAGGCATTCCATACTTTCCCGGAATATCAGAAAAAATTGAAAGACTTGTAAGAGGGTATGGTGTAAGGTGTGGGATGCGAGCTCCAAAAACTTTGGAAAAGCATTTCACCGGGTATAAGAAAGATGGACAAGAGGAAGAAATAAATGAGGGAGGGATGAAGGGGGTGTACGGAATAGTTTGCCAATGCGGGAAGGAATATGTGGGTCAAACAGGAAGAAGTATGAATGTACGGTGGGGAGAGCATGACAAAGATATAAGAGAGGGGGTTCCCAAAACGGGGCTCTCCGAACATATCCTTGACGAAGGCCACATTATCACCAAACGGAAAGTGCTTAGGGAAGAAGAAAAACCTTTAAGAAGGAATGTATATGAAGGGTCATATATTTGTAAGGGAAGAGAGAATAAATTAAACAGAGACGATGGGAATATCGACGAGATGTGGGGGAAAATGTTCAAAAAGTGGGATGGGAAGGAATACGTAAAAATAGGTTTTAACGTAACCCCGGAAGTAGCACGCCAAGCTCAAATGGAAGAGGAATTCTCACTTGACTTTGCGTGAACTGGAAAGGAGGGGGAGAGGGGGAAAGACTGGAGGGGAAGGAGAGGGGAGGCGCCCGGCCTCACGCTCTACGAGGAAAACTTGAAGTATTGCAATTGCAGCACACGCGGGCCGTGGCTATTTAGTTTTAAAGTTTTAACGTTACAAGGGGCAGTTTTAATCAGGAAAACAGCATGGTAAAATTGACGCACACCTGTTATGGGTGTTAAGTATATACTGTTTAACCACACACACTTAACCAATCCCATATCCTATACCTAATAAAAGGTCGACGAGGTTATGAATTGAGTATAACCTAAAAGTGAACAGCCTGAAGGGAGCAGTGGCGTCCCGAAACGTAGCAGAAGCAGTATAGATACTCGCAAAACGTAAGTTTTTAATATATTTTAATATTATAATTGTGAGTAATTTGCACAACTTTCATCATGAAATCTAAACTAATCAGACTAATTATGTTAACCTTAACCAACAAAGGAAGAGTCAAAATTAACAGGGAACTGAGTGAAGAATTCGAAGTAGAAGGTGGAGTCAAGCAAGGTCATCCCTTATCTGCAACTCTGTTTAGTATAGTAATAGACTCTGTATTGAAACAGATGGAATTGAGAGGAAACATATCAACAAGATTAAAACAATGTATTGCATATGCCGATGACATCCTTATAACAGCAAGGACAAAAAAGACATTAATAGAAACATTTGAAGAACTAAAAAGTGAAGCTTTGAACATGGGGCTCGTAACTAATATGCAGAAAACTAAATAACTCAGATGTGTAAAAGGTAAAAGCAGATTACAAGACCTAATTATAAACGACGAGAGAATAGAAGAAGTGAGATATTTCAAATATCTTGGATCAGTTGTAAATGGCGACAACACAATTGAAGAAGAAATTAGAGACAGAATTATTCTAGGTAATAAAGCATATTTTGCCAACTTAGCCCTATTTAAGACCAAATTAATATCTAAATCTGCGAAACTGAGACTTTATATAGCATAATAAGACCCATAACCACATATGCATGCGAAACTTGGACCCTCAAAGACTCCTGTAAACAGAAACTCTCAATATTTGAAAGGAAAATCTTAAGAAGAATTTATGGCCCTCTGAATGAACCTGATGGAAATTGGAGAATACAAACCAACGAAGAACTCAACAAGTTAATCAGGAATGAAAATATCATAAATTTCATAAAATCACAAAGACTAAGATGGTTTGGGCACGTAAATAGAATGTCTGATGAAAGATTAGTAAGAGAAATATATAAATGGAAACCACTTGGGATACGAGCCATAGGCAGGCCAAAGAAACGGTGGGAAGATGAAATAATTCAAGATCTGAAAGACATGAAAGTAAAGAATTGGACGAAGAGCATCCAGGATAGGAAAAAATGGAGAGATGTTGTTGAGAAGGCCAAAACTTTCAATACATGAAGTTGTAGCGCCTCAAGAAGAAGAAGATAGAAAATGATCAAAGACTATAAAAAATATTATTACATGCTTTAATATAATTGCAAATTTGTTACATATTTCAGGGATTTATTCCACATATTTTGTGTTTTGGTTACATACAAATACAGTCCCCTACCCCAGCTACAGGGCTGTAGCAAAGTCAGGAGCTGAGGGGCTCAGCCCCTCCCCCGACCCAATGTTAGGTAAAACTAAGTTTTTAAAATTTGTTTGCAGTGACAAGTGATAATGTGGACATATGCTCATAACTTGATAAAAGATAAACTCACAGGAATGGGGGAAAAGGGGGTGTGCAAGCTCCAACGACCTGGTTGTCTAATTCCATATTCCCATTGCTTTAACTATTCGTTACATTACATATAGTTATTGTTAAATCTGTAGATGAAATTTCTTCTATTAAACACATTTTTTGAACAAAGTTCTACAGATATTCCTAAAAGGAGAAACCTTGCCAAATTATACAAAAAGGGGGGGGGGGGGGGATATTTTGCAACTTTTAGAACAACGTTGGTCAAGACATTTAAAAGTGACTAGGACAATATTTGAAAAATACAAGGAGATAATTCATATGCTGCAATTTGTGCAAAATGGAAATTTAATGGAGCAACATAACAGCAAGTGTTGGATTGCTTGTGGCCATTTGAAAACCCCAAACCCCAGTTTCAATTTCGCTTAATAGTAATAAAAAATATTCTTGAAATATGAAGCCCAGTTAATAAAATACACATAATGATCATTTGGTAGCTGGTAGAAAGACGATAGAACTTGCCACAGAAACAAAAGGGAACATGCATCAGGATCACTGGCATACACATGGGAAGGGATGAGGAAGATCCCACCCGAAATTGTGAAAAATCAATGTTTTCAAAAGAAAGCTGTAAATAACTCAGGAAAATCCAGTGGTAATGCAAATACTCTTAAAATGAACTCTGATTACCACTTAGTTTTTTAATAACTTTTAAATCAAAGACTAAAAATGATAATGAAATATTTTATTGTGCATCAAGGTGCTCCACCTAGAATACTGGTATGTAACATCCACCTTTAAATTTCCAGCACTCTTTGGGGGGAAAAAATCTGCTTACGCTAGTGGTCAGAATGATGTGTGCAAAAACATTATGCAAGAGAGTATTACACTGCTTGAAGAGACTGAGATTCAGGAGGAAATTGTTGAGCACTCCACATGAAAGAGGAAACAAAACACAGAATTACAAGATTGTGTTATCACAGATGTATTGGAGGGGAAAGACACGCATCTCAACATCCAGCTGAGTCCCTTTAACTTAACAATATTGAATATTTATGGGGTCCCTGGAACCACCATTCTGCCAAAAGAGGAACTACTTGTTGCCAATGCATATGTGAAGAAAGCAAATTTCCCTGATACCTTTGAAGAACTACTGTATACAAAGTCTGAATGCCCTATGAAGACATTGCTGGCATAAGAACTTTGCATGCAGTACAGCACTGTGTGAATCAATTTCTGTGTGTTAATGTGTATCAATAGCACTCAAAGACTCTCTCAATCTTTAGCAAGCACGTAGCAAATCTGGCATTTGAGAAAAAACAAGCATCGAACATAGATGGGTCATCCAATGCAATTTGAACCAGCCTGTGTTTCCTCACCATTTTTTTTTCGAAATATTAATAATTTAACCACTTATTTCTTCTTCTTTCAGATGTTCCAAAATGACATTCAATTTTTTTTCAGGCTTGTGTTCGGATTTGGCATCCATTTTCAATCAGCAGCATGCAGTTATTTTAGCATTCTCAGACCTTTACTCAAATTGCTGTAACTTCAGTTCTCTAATTCCAAATGCAATGATTCAAAAAACATTTTCTTCAAAAATAAATTATTTTCTTATTGTTTATTAGATTACCATCTTTGCTCCCAGATTCATAGTTTTCATGCTATATTACAATAAATCTAATAGATTTTTCATAACTAATCTTTGGGGCACAAAATAACCATGAAGTGGGCAAAACATCTTACCCACATTTCTTATGTTTTCTGTGCGGTGCTGAGCAAGCCTGAAAATTGTTAAACGTATGAGGTGCCTCTCTGCCCTCTTTTTCACTATAAGCTCCCACAGCTTGATCTTTTTCACTATAAGCTCCCAAAGCTTGGAAGTTTTCAAAAAATCGAAAGTTGATGCTTTGTATCTCCAAATGGGGGGTGGAGGAAAAATCTGAAATTTGGGCCACATTTAGACCTCTTGAGGCTCAACATAATGTTAAATTTTGGTGAAGGTGTTTTTTCGAATAAAAAAGATAATAAAGATTAAAATTATTTAAAAAAAATAGCCTCTTTACGGTACTAAATAAAGCATTTGTGGAAATGGGAAGTGAATAAATTACAACACAAAAGATAGTATACCTACATTTGAAATACAGACTTCAAAATGGTTTTTGAATCATTATGTTTGGAATTACAGACCCAGAAGTTATACCAATTTTCATAAAGATCTGAAAATGCAAAAATCATTACATGCCACTGATTGAAAAGGACTGTCAAATCCAAATGACTGTAAAAATTTCAATATCAGTTTCAAACACTTGAAAGATATAGAAATAAGTTATTAAAATATTAATGTTTTTGAAAATGGTGAGGTGACAAATTAATTCAAAATTGGTCGAAATGGTACTGAATTTGACCCAGGTATGTCAAGACTTCTCCACATGTTCGACATGAAGAATCACCAACTAAACTTTATTAGCCATAGGTATGCAGGCACTGTGATTGAATGGCAGGGTGGATAAAAATAATTATTTTCATTCAAAAATATTTTTTGACAATTTTATAAATTTAAATCCGATTTTTTTATTATCTTATTTTCAATACTAAAGTAAGATGGCGGATGGTCTAGCTTAGGCTTAGCTTAGCTCCGAGTTTCAGTTCTCATGCTCACAGGTGCGTAAAGTCGGAAAGTTAAAACTAGTGTTCGGGGCAATAATAAGCTAGTGTCAAAGTTCTAAGTGACTTTGTTGTCATTTGTGATATTGTGGCAGTTTTTGTGGACAAAAGATGTACACTCGGAAACAGTGAAAGAAGTCCAGCATGCCGAGTAGATCAGGCAGCAGGAAGAGCGGCTATGGAGGGGACAACAGTGACCGGCCGTCGCCCACCCAGGCCCAGGGACCTCTCATTGAGACAATAGAACATTGCGTGAAAACGCAAATAAATTCCGTAGTGCAGAAGAGTTTAGCAGACTTAATAGTAGAGAGGGTCACAGCTGCTGTAGTTGACGTGCTTCAGCATAGCCTCAACTTCAACAGTGAAAATGTCCACGAGTTTCAAGTGCAAATCGCATCATGCGAAATAAAACATTGCCAATCTTAGCACTCAATTGGAAGAAAACACTGCAGAACAGGAGCAATACCAATGGCGCAAGTCAATCAGAATATTTGGTCTCCCTGAAAAGGACAATGAAGATACCAACAAAATAGCAGTAAAACTTTTCGAGAACCAGCTTGGATTGGAAATTCAGAACAGTGAATATTTGTCGATCGCATACGACTGGTAAAAAATCCAACAGACCACGCCCTATAATCATGAAGTTTGTCAGTTACAGAACGAAATCCCTGGTTATGAAGAACAGCAAACTGACGGGAACCTGGATCTCCATCCACGAAGATTTGTGCAAAGCTCGGCTGCAGCTTTGGCATAAAGCAAGGGAACAGCTTCATGAACATTAACCTTTCATCATATTCACTTCTCAAGAAATTATATACACATCTGTTTATTTCCACAAAATACCATTGAAACCTAATTTTTTCACAGATTTTTAAACGTACATATACTTTTTTCCATTTTGTCAAATTGCCTATTTCTATATTTTTTAATTGCATCTTGCATATCTGTATTTTGAATTTTATTCTTTCATTTATATACACACATTGTTTATAAGTATTATATTTTTGAGTATATAACATTACTAATTCCCAAACAATACCGTTGAAATCTACATTGTTGCCCAAATTTTTGCAACTCTAACGTATTAACTATAAGTATATATATATCTCTTTGTTTTTTGTTTATTTTCTCGTTTTGCTTATTTGTGCCATTACTTATAGGGCTCTATGTAATCATTTCCTGCATTCTTGTATCCTCCTCATATTTTTTTTATCTTACTAATTTTTATTAGTAGATTTTTTTTTATTTTTAAAATCATATATTCATAATTACATATATGTTCTACACATGATGATTAAGGCACATACAATTACATTTTGGATGACAAGATATTGATTACCTTGTTACAATATTGTAAGACCCAATGCCTCGTTTCTGCCAGAAAAACCAAATGTATATTACAAGACGTTCCAGGCACTTATTGTTCGGCTAAACTGGAAAACAACTAGGCTCCATGAAGAGCCCATGTGATGAGGTCAGTGGAGTCCTCTCCCCTCCCTTCAGCTTCAGGGACAGTTCCCTCAGGCACCTTCACCCCCTCCTCCCCGACTCAGCTATTGTCAATCCACGCTCCCCAAACAGAAGCTAAGCAATGGCCTCAAGAATTTTGGAAAATATGCGATTACTTTCATGTGAAGTATGTTAACACTGGAGATTAAGCACGCTTCTCTCTTATAAATATTTTAAAAATCGTGCGATTTTGATTCTTAATCAAAAAGTTAAAAATGCTAGAGCATTTTGGCAGACATTGAAACGAGAGGGGGTTGTTACTAATAAGTTTACCCAAAAATTACCCTCAAGCATGGCCGTATTTAGAGGGGGGTTTCTAGGGTTCAACCCCCCCCCCCCCCCCGAAACATCTGACATGTTGGATTAATGGAAGTTCAGAAACCAAAATCTGTAACTATTTTCAATTTTTTTTTTCGAAGAATCACACAAATACAAGGAGACAATGTTGAAACGATAGAGCTAGAATTTTCATACATTTGGAATTCTGAAAGTTGAGTGAAACAGGATTTATTCGCGGAATTGCAGCCTACCCATGACCCCTCCATTTTCATTTATGCTGTCCTCTTTCCAGTTTAGTTCCTGCGTCACAAGGAATATACACTGAAAATTCCCTTATGATTGTCCCAAAATTCCCTTTCCAACTTTTAAATTCCCTGTCCGATAAAGTTGAAAATCCCCCTTGATAGGAGTTCAAACCTAGGATCTCCAGTTTCGTAGCGCATTACGCGATTGAGGTTACAATCCATGCACCAGGCTGTTTTTAAAGAGAGTAACTGGTTCCACACTTTTCAAATTCCAAAAATTAAGTTATAAGGTTAAACAACAAAAACTTTATGACTAAAATTTCTATCTAAATTTTAGAGCTTTTTCTTGAAGGTATCTTAAAATTTGATAACAAAGTATAATAATTGTGCATTTCAGTACACACTGTACGAAACGTAAAAAAAACAAAACAAAAACAAAAAAAAACTTGTGCTCGATATTCACTCATCTGCTGAATTGAGTAAGCCCTCTTAAGGATATAATAATAATAATAATAATTATTATTATTATTATTATTTTCGAATAAAATTGTTTTATTATTATGAAATTTTAATTATTATTGTATAATTATTGTTATTATTTCTATTATTCAAATTTCTGGCGACGCCCATGGGAACAATTATGAATGAACCCCCCCCGAAAATTTTTCTTGCCTACGGCCATGCCCTCAAGTGTACTCAATGCAGATGCAATAAATTACTTTTTTATAAATTCTGCTTGTTAGCAAACAAACACGACCGAGGTTGAGAAATTAATCGAGTCATATAAAACACGGCAGACAACCGGAACCTTCAAGCTGAAGAAGGTTAATGAGGCTACCGTGTTGAAAGAGGTCAAAAAAGTACATTCCAATGCCAAGGGTCATGATGGCATCAGTCTAAAAATGTTGAGACTCTGCATCCTGCATTGCCTAAAGAGCCTAACTCACATCTTAAACTGCTCTCTATCTCAAGGGGTATCTCCCGAAGATTGGAAAAAGGCCGTGGTGACACCCATACCGAAAACCACTGTATCACTTGATGTTAAAGATCTAAGGCCAATTAGTGAACTACCGATTATGTCTAAGGTTTTAGAATGCATAGTGAAAGAACAAGTGACGACCTCATCACCCAGTGACTTGTTCACTGCAGTCAGTCAACCAACAGAGTGAAATGGTCAACATTTTGCTCTCTGTTGGGATTTACAAAGCTGTCCTGTCATGGCTCTATGAGCATCCCACAATCAGCAGAAGTGGGGTATGGTTGGAGGACTACAATGTGATCCTCCCAGCTAGATCTGAGGGATCCGCTCACCAACGACAGGTGCGGTCCTCCATTCATATTGGGGGTTAGGTGTAGAGCTGACAATCTGCACTGTAAAAAGACATGTCAAGAAACAGCAATATAAGGCCATGGATGTTCCCAAGGTAAAATATTCCGGAGGTAAAGTAGTCCCCATTCGGATCTCTGGGTGGGGACTACTTTGGGAGGTCCCTGGACTAAGGATAAGATCTACATTAGGAATAAGGATATTAAATTAGGCACCTGTAATGTTCTGAGCCTTTACCGGCCTGGGGCATTTCAGTGTACAAGTTAATGAGATAGTTAAGTATAAATTAGATGTAGTAGCTGTCCAGGAAGTTAGGTGGTCAGGAGAAGGGAATTGTAAAACTAAAAATTATACTTTTTTCTCTGATGGTACTGAAAACCATAATTTTGGAACAGGCTTTTTCATAAATAATAGAATTATCTCGGCTCTTAAAACAGTAGAATTTATTAATGATAGGATATCATATGCAGTTTTACAGGGTAGGTGGTGTAAAATTATTTGATAAACATACATGCACCAACGGAAGATAAAGATGATAATACTAAAGATGATTTTTATGCAGAGTTAGAGCAGGTCTTTGATAAATTTTCTCAGTATGTAATGAAAATTCTGCTAGGTGACTGTAATGCACAGATTGGCAAAGAAGAGACATTTAAACCCATGATTGGTAAAGAAAGTCTTCATGAATTAAGTAATGATAATGGTATAAGATTGATTACTTTTGCAACCTCAAAGAATTTAATTGTGAAAAGTACCACTTTTAAACATAAAGATATCCATCATAAATATACCTGGTCTTCTCCAGATGGTAAAACTCATAATAAGATAGATCATATTCTCATTGATAAGAGAAGGCATACTAGTATAATTGACGTTCGTACACATAGAGGTGAGGTGTTGACTGTGCAAGTGACAATTATTTAGTAATTGCTAAATTAAGAGAAAGACTCGCAGTGATAAATCATAAGCAACAAAATCTAAAAGTTGTAAAATTTAATACAGGAAAATTTGCTGATGAAAGAATTAAGAAAGATTACCCAATTAAACTGTCAAATAGATTTGATGTTTTGCAGGATTTAAATGATGATGAAAATATAAATGAAACAGACGTAAATAAGAATTGGGAGCACATACGTAATGCAATAGAATCAGCAGCTAAAGAAAGTATAGGATACCATAAACCAAGAAAAAGTAAGCCATGGTTTGATAATGAATGTCATAATCCAATAGAAATAAGAAATCAGGCTAGACTTAGGTGGTTAAATACAAACTCTGATGATACAAATCCAAGCAATTATAATAGAATAAAGCGAGAAGTTAACCGCACGTTTAGAAGTAAAAAAGAGATTACTTGAAAAGCTAAATTAACAAAATTGAAACAAACAGCAAAAACAAAAATATCAGAGATTTATATAAAGGTGTAAATGAATTTAGAAAGGGGTGGCCACCTAAAGTAAACTTGATAAAAGATAAAGTGATTTTCTAGCTGACCCAAGCTATATTCTAAATAGATGGAAGAACTACTTTAATGACCTTTTAAATGTTCATGTAGGAGATAAATCAGAAGTAAATGAAGTGCACACAGCAGAACCTTTAGTTCCAGAACCTAACATGACTGAAGTTCAAGATGCTATTAAAGGGTAAAGAATAACAAAGCACCTGGCATTGATTTAATACCAGCTGAGTTAATTAAATATGGTGGAAATTCGTTAATATGTCAAATTCATAAATTAATTTGTTTAATATGGAATAAAGAAGAAATCCCTCAACAGTGGAAAGAATGTAACAGAAAGTGAAACAGAAACTAAAATTCGTGTGGGTATTAATGTGTCTGACAAATTTACAATTCATGATGGGTTAAAGCAAGGAGATGCATTATCTCCATTACTCTTTAATTTTGCCTTAGAATGTGCTGTTAGGAAGGTAAAGAAACTAACGAAGGACTAAAATTAAATGGTGTGACTCAGTTGTTAGCATATGCAGATGATGTAGACTTATTAGGGGATGATATAAATACAATTAAGAATAATGCTAAAATATTTTTCAAAACTGCTAAAGAGATAGGTTTGGAAGTTAACAAAGAGAAAACTAAATATATGCTTACAGGCCGAAACCAAGTGTTAGGTAATAATCAAAATCTAATTATTGATAACAACTCGTTTGAACCAGTTTCCAAATTCAAATACTTAGGAGTAATATTAACAAGTGAAAATTATATTATAGAGGAAATAAAAAGTAGGCTTAATTCAGGAAATGCATGTTACTTTTCTCTTCATAAACTTTTGTCTTCTCGTTTAATATCTAAGAAACTAAAAGTTAAAATATACAAAACAGTAATTTTGCCTGTAGTATTATATGGGTGTGAAACTTGGTCCCTTACATTGAAAGAGGAACATAAATTGAGAGTATTTGAAAATAAGATCCTTAGGAAAATATTTGGACCTAAAAGGGATGAGGAGACAGGTGAGTGGAGAAGGTTACATAATTTAGAACTACATAATTTGTATTCATGTCCAGATATTATTAGAATAATTAAATCAAGAAGACTTAGGTGGGCAGGCCATGTGGCACGAATGGGAGAGGAAAGAGGACTTTACAGGATTCTTGTTGGGAAATCTGATGGGAAGAGACCTGTAGGAAGGCCAAGACGAAGATGGAGGGACATCGTTGAGATAGACCTAAAGGAAATCGGTAGGGATGGAAAAGAGTATATAGATCTTGCTCAAGATAGGGACAGATGGAAGGCCTGTTTTGTTGCAACCATGAACCTTCGGGTTTAAGAAGGCTAGAGAGTTAGTTAGTTAGTTAGAGCGTTAATTTAATTTCTACAACTTTCAAAAAATGGTGCACAGACTTACATTTCTGTCCAATGTTTATCAGGACCCTCAGAGGGGTGTTGTGTTTGTTCAATCTCCTTTGAAGAAATACTAAGGTCTTTGTCACTGGCTGTTGAAATATTGGTATGAACTCTATTTTTCCCTTTAACTGAAGATGTATCTTTGGTTGAAGGAGAAACTGATTCTTTAGGTCTGAAACAAAACAAACGAAAAATGTTTAAGATAGCTTATACAGTGTGTTTCAAATATAGATCAACCCAAATTTTGATCACTTCTAACATGAAAACCATAAGAAGAATGCACACTAGATGAAAGTTTACGAGCTACAAGTGGCAGCTTTAAAATGCAACTACACACAATATTTCAGTTTGGTCTTTTTTGTTAATTTGTATACACATAAAGTTATGATACTCAAATCACACAACAATATATCCATTGTTCCATTATTAACAAATGTTTATCTCTTTCCTTAACACACAGGGTGTGGCAGTGTTCCTAGTATAATTTGGGTATGAAATAATGATGATGCCGGCAACAGTGACGTTATATTGAGTATGAATTGCAATTTGCAGTAGACTGTGCAAATGTGCATCAGTTGTTGTTTGTTGTTATTCTGTGAAGTGTAGCGATTTTTTGCCACAAACCTTTCCACAGAAAGTGATTTTCCGTTATGGTGGCAAGCTTGGTCTCCAGATTTGTCCTCTTAGGACATCTTACGAGTTTCCTTAACCCTCCGTCATACGCATCCTCATTGTAGCACAAATGTCCCGTGTGCGGCACTCAAGTGCCGCCTCATCAAAACCAACATTATTTACGTGAATTATTGATGCAAATCGAGGTTGAATTACACTAGTACTTGCTGGAATTCAGGCGAAATATACATGAATGCAAACATGTCCATTTAGGACATTTTTATCAGCTATTAAAAGAAAAGTAAAAAAAATGAATGAGTCTCATAGAATTACAAGCTTAGAATCTTGAAGCAAATGCACCAAAATATTATTATAAAAGTAATTAAAACTTTGCCATATAATGAGGGCACTAAAAATTAACTCACCGTTCACAAAATTATCAAAGTATTTTCCAAAAATTTCAATGTATTTTTCAAATTGAATTGAAATCGTAGAACTTCTACGGGCGTAGAAAGGAACTATTTGTTCCAAAACTCTTTCTCAAAATCTTATTGACTCGCAGTAAGATTGTAGAAAACACACCTCGAAGAAACTTACAAAATGTTTTTAAAATGTTCAAATCTCAATTTGTTTCTCGTACTCTTACGAGGTATACGTAAGAAAAGACATTCTGACTCAAAGGTAAGGAACCAAATGTTGTCACTTTTTAATATCGTTATTTTGACAACTCCGACATTTCGTATGGGTACTGCAATTGTTTCTGCATACAAATAATTTGCATTCCGAACAACGTACTGTGGTTTTATTCTTCTTATTTCCCCAAACTTCATGGCTGGCATGCTGTGATTTAAGATATGAAACGTTCCCGCCCGCGGTACTGAGTGCCGCCAAAGGGGGACCAGTCACTTCAGAGGCATGTAAGTAAATGAAAGAATGACAGAAAAAAGTCGCCAGTGCGTCTATGTTTTCGGGGGAATAGTGAAGTTAAGTTACCTATTGGTTTCCCGACAATTATTGCGCTGGTAAAGAAAATAATTCAAAATTTTAAAAAAAGGTGGCACTCGCCACATGGGTTACAGAGGCTTAAGCAAGAAGTATTCCAAATAAATACTGCAACAATCATGAAACTGATGGATCACTTCAGAGTTGTTACCAGTATCCCGACAAGCATGCTAGAACGAGTAATGAATGGACCATATTCACGTCATTTTCACCTGACCACTCAAAAACTACTGTTTTTGAGAAAAAAAACTGCAACAATGCAATGGATAGTTAGTCTATAGATGATCTCTAACTTGACATGTCATACTGTTAACTTAAAATACAGGGTGTTCGGGCTTCAGGTAAACAAAAAGAACATGCTATAACTTTCGAATGAATTGATAGAAATGTGAAAGCAAATACTCATTCGATAGGAAATATCTTCAAGCTTTAATAGCCAACATGGCAACACTGCAACTGCCACGCTGCACGCTTCATGAAGGAAAATCGCAAAATCGTTATGTATCGGAGCGGTTATTCATCATGTGGACCCCGCAGCGGAAAGTGCAGTGCGTGCTTTGGCTAGCTGAATTGAAATCCGTTACACATTTTCAGCAGCGTGTCAGAATGGAATGGAATGTGGATTCTCTCACATGCAAAACAGTTTATGAGTGGGACAAAACTCTAAAGGAAACCGGCAATTTACTGTCTCAGGCAGGGAAGTATCCGAAGAAGTGCGTAACTGAAGATACTGTTGAACGTGTGCGGGACTCGTTCTGCAGGAGTCCACGGAAGTCAGTAAGACAGGCAAGTAGAGAACTAGGGATTCCTTGTTCAACAGTACACGATATTGTCCACAAACGTCTATGTTTGGGTGCATACAAAGTGCAACTGCTTCAACACCTTAAGCCAGACGATCCACAGAAGAGAAGAGACTTCGCTGTGACAATGCTGACCTGGATTGAAGAACATGAAAATTTTCTTGATAAGGTGTTTTTTTACTGATGAGTCCACCTGCCATGTTTGTGGTAAGGTAAATCGGTACAATTGTCGTGTGTGGGGTGGTGAGAATCCTCACCAGCTGATGGAATTTGAAAGGGATACACCGAAAATTAATGTCTGGTTAGGACTGCATAAGAATGGCATGGTAGGACCTTTTTTTCTTTTTAGAGCCTACAGTGACTGGACAGGTCTACCTAGACATGTTGGAGAACTTTGTACTTCCTCAGATAACTCCTGATTTTCTTTTCCAGCAGGATGTGGCCCCTCCTCACTATCACAGAGACGTCACAGCATTGCTCAATTGGACATTTCCGGAACAGTGGATTGGACGAGGTGGGCCGATACCTTGGCCCCCAAGATCCCCAGATTTGACGCCATTAGACTTTTTTGCTTGGGGATTCATTAAGAACATTGTGTACCAAACGAAAATTTGAAATGTGGCAGATTTGAGACAACGTATCAATAATGCAGTTCAGCTTACAACACCACAAATGCTTTTCAATATGTGGCAAGAGGTAGATTATCGTTTTGATATCTGTAGAGCTACAAATGGTGCTCATATTGAGATTTATTGACACATGAACACTTTCAGCTATTCTTCTACGATTATGAACAGTTCATAAATAGTTTCCTTTCGTTATTTGTAACTTATAACGTGAAAATCATTTCATTGATAACATGGCTGCTTAAGAAATTCTGCTCTTTTCATTTGTGTACCTAACGATTTTGTGATTTCCCATCATTCAGCATGCAGTGTGGCAGTTGCAGTGTTGCCATGTTGGCTATAAAATCTTGAAGATATTTCCTATTGAATGAGTACTTGTTTGCACATTTCTATCAATTCATTCAAAAGTTATAGCATGTTCTTTTTGTTTACCTGAAGTTCGAACACCCTGTATTGTATAATTGTATCTTGTGAAGTAGAGCAAGTTTTTACTGAGTGCAAAAATATTCTTGCCAAAACTAGAAGGAGTTTCAAAGTTGAAAATCTGGGACATAGTGTTGTAATCATGGTTATGTGTGTATCATTTTAAAAGTTTCAAATATATTGAGTATAATAATTTAATTGCAAGAAGGAAAAACACAGACATATATACGAGGGTTGGGGAGTAAATCATGGCAACCCAGTAATAATTCGACAATCGAAGGATGTATTAAAAATTTGTTATATACACAACTCAAAGAGTATCCATTATGGATATTTTGTTGGTGGGAATCATGAAAGAAAACCCAAGCAACCCTGTGATATACACAAGTTACATTAATACATGTGTATATCACAGGGTTGCTTGGGTTTTCTTTCATGATTCCTACCAACAAAATATCCATAATGGATACTCTTTGAGTTGTATATATAACAAATTTTTAATACATCCTTCGATTGTTGAATTATTAATGGGTTGCCATGACTCGTACCCCCAACCCCAAACCTCGTACAAAGTATTATCAAAATCTGCTCTCCACTCTTGGTTTTGCCAATACATGTAACATAAGAAACACTAAAAGATAATAAAAGACACAAAGGAATGGCCTATTAATTGAAGTTCATTAACTTGACACCAATAACAATTCAAAGTTATTCGTAGTAAAAATCCCATTATAATAATACCATATCAATGTACTAAAGCCAAGGATAAATTATATATGAGGATAAAACAGTCCCATAAGCCAGTGCTATTGCGGAAATCTCTAGGCATATACAGAAGTTGCTGTATGACATTTCTATTAGATACAGAATTGGCTAGCACCCTCAAACTGTTTGGACGAAATCTAACAGTCTCAAAATGATGATCTGCTCTCACAACTTATGGTGAATGAAATGAAAAAAGTTTACAGTTTGACATTACGTGGCTATGTTCTTCATCTGCATTTGCCTACAACAAAATTTCATTGTAACTCTACAGTACAAAATTTCTTCTGTGGTAAATCTACTGCTTTCTGGGTAGTATGTTACTTTAGTACAGCAAAGTATATAAATGAAACACTGGATTACAGCATAGCTTGTTTTAACACCTATAGAAAAGTAGTTTTCTGTCAAGCTTGTACAAAGGAGCTACGTTTAATTGTTAGATTACATACAAATTAAAATTTCTTTCCATGGGAAATCTATGTGCATTCACACACATATACTATAGAGTTATATATAATGGCCTTGTTCAAAACTACCAGGTGCTGATGTGATTTCTGGCAACTCTGAAAATGTTTCATCGACCGGGTTTGTTTCTCTACCTCTTGCATTTTTCAGAAACAAGTTTAAATAGCAAGTAATGGACACTGTGACGAGGCATCATCTTACATTACATCAGTTCTGAATATGACAATGCTAAGTTTTCACATTTTGTTACACACCAAGTCAAACGATGTTTTCTATAATTTCATGTGTATACACAGATAAACAGGTTATACGCTTTTACAAAAATAAAAAAATGCAAATGACCTAAATTAACCAGGTTATGTTCTTCTAGCATCCCTGAAAATGAGGATTTGATTCAAACTATTGCCTATTCTTTGTGAAACATGTGCACACAATTAGCACAATAGGTGACACAAGGTCAAGAAAAAGTCAAGAAATTGGGATTTATTATTTTGGTAGACACCATGTATTAATACTTATTAAATCCCAATTTCTTGACTTTTTCTTGACCTTTCTTTCCTTTTACTTGACAATTTTCCCCTTTTTCTTAACTTTTATATAATCGCCCCCTACTTAGGTATAGTTGGAAATTAAGAAAAATAGATATTTTTATTCAATCAAAAACCCATACCCAAGACCGGTTAAGATGAAAACTGAAGTTGTACTTCAACAAGAGATTTAGACTTGCTTTCATTATTAATGCATGTAAAAGTTAATGCTTCAGACTTCATCCTATTTGGGGAATGGCCACATTACTTTACTTAATGTTTTTTTTTCTTTACAAAACTTCAAGCATAGAGTAATGTAATTCTTAAGAAACAAAATGAACAAATCTTAACCAAAACTCAATTCAATTTCAGATTTCCAAATATTCAATTTCTTTAAAATCCCAGTACAGATATATAACAATGAAAGTTCATTCACTATACTGTAAAAAATAGATAAAATTCTTGACCAAAAGCATAATTCCTTGACTTTTTCTTGACCTATCTTTTAATTTCTTGACTGGTGGACACCCTGTAATAGTAACATCCTTTGAAATTATTTTTGGTTAGATGAGTGTTAACTGCTTTTTCACAACTTGAGAACAATTGCACACCCAATTGGGGCATATGTTCAAATTGGAACAATCATTGTTAGACCAAGTTCTATGACTCACTGCAAAGGTGAATTTCATTTAAAATAGTATTAATACTTTGTTTATCATTAGCACATTTTTATGTATAAACTGTAATGCTAAACAATAAATTGAAATGCTAATACAGTATAACTGTGCATTTAAAGAAGAAAATTGAAATTCATGTTCAATGACTATTTTACTCCTTTTAAAATTTTATAGTGTCTTTTTAAGTGTCTATTTTCATTATTTTTGGGGCCTATTTCAGAGGTTTTTAGTGCTTGCAAATCTGCACCCTAGTGATGATATGATGTAACTAATGAAGACACACTCACAAGCCAGGATTTCAACCTGGGAAACCTGTCATTGCAGCAGGCTGCGCTAACTAACCACTCTGCCATGGATATATGCTGTTCAGTATTATGCTAATTGTTAGTTTTGTGACATGCTCAGGATAGGAAGGGGGAGGGGCATATATTATCAAGATGTATCAAGAACTGTTTGCAAATGTTTAGTGTTATTGATTATACAATATAAATTTTACTACACCAAGTATTTTTCTTTACTTTAGATTTTTGGAAAATACACCTCAAATTATGGTTGACTTTCATCATTTATAAAATGACACTTTAAATATATTTAAAAAAGAAATTGTGTTCCTTAGTGGTAATTTAACTATCACTGTAAAAGCAACTTTTCATAAATAGATTCTTCAAGTACTTACTCTTCTTTCACAGTGTAGCCCTGAATTGTTGATGCATTCCTGCTTCTGGTATTGTAACCATATTTTCTGTTGACTATTGATGATGATGATTCAGCAGGAAAGACGTAACTTGGATCATGTTCCTCTGTTTCACTGTCCTCGTTATTTTCTTGCTTCACTTGCTGTATTATTGGGATATTTTCACTATTATTTTCTGCTGCCTTTAACAGCGTGTCAAGCTCATCACAGATAATGTCCATCAATTGCTCCCTTTTCATGTTAAGCAAAGAATCATCATGGCCTGAATTCTCATCATCAGATATGATCCCACAGGTACCCTTTTTATTACTCCTAAAACTTTCACTTTCTGAATCTGGAGCCTTTGAACCTTTCTCTTTTAGTCTCTTTGCATTTTCCACCATGGAAGCCAACTGAGCTATGATATTAGCTTTTATTGTGTTGGTAACTTTATCTGAAAAGCATGCATTTTCCACACTCATATCATTTGGAGTTACGGGAATTGTAAATGTTGTATTATCAATCTCTACAGGCTGATTTGGAGCAGAATCAACCTGTTCTGAATCTTGGCTTGCATCAGACTTAAGTCCTACTTCCATTTTTATCGCTATTTCAAAATCCGTGTCCACATTTTCATCTGACAATCCCAAAGCACTTAATATGTCTTGTGTATCCATGGTTATAATTACAGTCTTTACAAATCATCTACTACCTGGGACACTGATTGATGAAATTTGCTTCACTCTGTTGACAGTGTTGACTGCATAATACTAAAAACTGAAAGAAAAAATAAAACATTGCATGAAATACATGACAATAAATGCTATAAGAAGATCAAAAAATTATTCAATCACAAATTTAACTGTAAATAACATGAAGTTTTAGAGATAATTACACTAAGCTACTCATTGCAAACCCACACCCATGGAGAAACTTGAGTTAGTTCTTGGCTTCACAAATGAAATTAATGAACCCTATGGATGACTTTCCAAACACTTTTTACCACTTTTAACTAATTGCAGTAATGAGAGTGAATGGTGCTTAGATGATATCAGCACCGTAGCTAGGTATTTTGGCATCCTAGGCAAGATTGTGGTGTGGCACCAAGAACATACATTTTATGTGCCTCCTTCGATATTTTATTCTTATGCCATGGTTTGTGGTATTTATACCCTACAAAGTTTGAAATGAGGAAACAAACACACATTAAAAATAATATAGGTTGTGTTTGAAGATTCGTAGTTTGCATTTATGATTTTTTTTAAAAAGAGAAGAAATTTGTTGAAAATAAGTGGTTTCTCAATCTAATGAGCTTGCATCTTGATGTAAAATGCACTATTGAGGCTGTATATCTAGAATGAGCCCTGACGAGAAAGTAAAATGCCTTGTTGCAACATCCTTTGAATTTATAGGGTGCCTGTTAGCGCAAAACTGCATTGTCTTAATTAGAAAAATCTTTAATAATTATAAATTCCTTATTTACCTAGTACAGTGTTTGACGATTTGAAATTGTGAAAAAATAGACTGTGCTTCCTGCTAAATGAAGGCATACGTTCTGAAACACTGCTTGTGTTGGATAACAATTTACAAATAACTTCCGACTTCCGCACTACTTCATTCATTTCAGGAAAATGCCCAATTAGTTGACATCCTTAAGATATTTTTCTTTGTAATTAATTGTATCATGTAAAACAGAAAGGGATTCTTTACAAATATGTTGGCCCAAGTTCCTTTGTATTATTGCAATTTCATCATGCTACGAATGCCATTTTAACATAATTTGATTTCAATTTACCTGTGTTAACACATACTGCGGAGTTGTAGCAATTACTTAAAGATTTTGTTCAATATATGCTTTTGTAGTTAGGTTAGGTTCTCTTAGCATTAAAATAAAGTCCCTAAATGCATTCTACTACAGTTTTGATTTACTTCTACATTAATTCCCACTTGTCTACGATACTTAGTCGCTTGTCAATGGAAAATACATTGTTCTTGGGAAGCACACATGCTTGTGTAAGGTAATTTTTAAGTTGTTTTTTTTCAACTAAAATAACTTTTTTAGAAATCCAAACAGTGCAGGAAGGTTCAAATTTTGTGTGACAATGATTGCCAAAATTTTACGATAATTAGTCTTCCTGCTAGAATAATTTGAAAAAAAAAAAAATAATAAATAAATCATAAAACAATCGGAACCGTTGCCAATATGTTTACTAGGCCTATAACATAAGTTGGTGGTTCATTCTATATACATAATATTAAAAAACTCCAAAAATGCATTATTGCTTTTCTTCCATAAACCCTTCTAAGAAGTTATTAGTTAACATGCTTCGTTTCACTAACTGACATGATTTGTTATGAAAAATATATTCAAATACCATTGTGTTAGAGAGACTTTTAACAATTACCCTGTTACATAGAAAAATAAATATATAACTGAAACTAACACATGCCACGATCAATACTCAGCTGTTCTCCAGATTAACTCTTATCTGTCTAGCATGACATACAGGGTTAGTCAAAAGTATCGGGACAGGCCAGTAATAACGAGATGCGTGGACGGAGCAAAATCACATGTTGCAAGTGGGTATTGGTGCGGAAACTGCATTGAATAGGGGTGTGGCCATCATGGCAGCCATCTTGGATTCCGCCATATTGGATATCACACAATATTTTCAAATGGAAAGGGGTATGTATGACACATCAATTTAGGCTAGAATTGTCCCACAAACGACAATCCGAACTCATTTTTGACCTATCGCCATTCCTGGAAGAGACAGGGTGTGCTACGTTTGACTGCAAAAAATTAGATTTGTCTGAGAGAGACGTTTGGACGGAGGAAAATCACATGTTGCAAATTAATATTGGTGTGGAAACTGCAATGAATGGGGGTGTGGTCATCATGGCAGCCATCTTGGATTCCGCCATATTGGATATCACACAATATTTTCAAATGGAAAGGGGGTATGTATGACACATCAATTTAGGCTAGAATCGTCCCACAAACGACAATCCGAACTCAGTTTGGACCTATCGCCATTCGTGGAAGAGATAGGGATGGTGTGCTACGTTTGACTGCAAAAAAATGAGATTGGTCTGAAATTATTGTTTACTGTATTCCTGTGGGTAACTGTACACTGGAAGTTACAGAGAGCATGAACAAGAAAACATGACATTGAGTTACAGAATGCATCAAAGCAAGGGCTCAAACTGCTTCCCGTCGACTGTCTGACAATATGCCAACCGATCGTAAAAACTGCAAAGTGCACGTTGCAGCATATCCCGAGAAAGTCCTCTTGTTTCGTCCACAATGCGATTCCGTAGATCATTCAGGGAGTGTGGTTTGGTGCGATACACTTTGTCCTTCGTGTGCCCCCATAGAAAGTAATCCAGGGGTGATAGATCGGGAGATCTTGCAGGCCATTCGATCATACCTCGTCTTCCAATCCATCGTTGTGGAAAGGTTTCATGCAAGTATTGTCGAACATCCCGTCCATAGTGTGGAGGCGCTGAGTCCTGTTGGAACCAAACACGATTAAAGTCCTGTTTGGACACTTGGATGGCAGGGACAATCTATTCACGAAGCATTGTCAAATACTTCTCACCTGTCAGATTGCCGTCAATGAAGAAAGGGCCAAGAATGATGCCTCCCATCATTCCTACCCAAACATTCAGTTTCCGTGGATACTGCGTATGATGTTCCATCATCCAATGAGGGTTTTCTTTTCATCGCTCCAATAGTGACAGTTATGTCGGTTCACCTGACCTTTAACATAAATGTCGCTTCATCAGAGAATACAATGTCATTGAGGTGAATACTATCGTTATCTACATATCGCATCATTACTTCGCAAAATTCAATACAGCGACCAAAATCATCTTCCGTCAGTTCGTGCACTAAACTCACTTTGTAGGGTTTAAACTTACTGCACACTAAAATTCGTTGCACTGAACTCTGGGAAATGTTCAGCTTGTTGGCAACGCTGGTTGTCGATGTATGCAGATTTTCCACAAAAGATTGTAACACATCTAAAGAAACTGCCTCGTTGCTACACGATTTCGTCCAAACGTCTCTCTCAGACAAATCTAATTTTTTGCAGTCAAACGTAGCACACCCTGTCTCTTCCAGGAATGGCGATAGGTCAAAAATGAGTGCGGATTGTAGTTTGTGGGACAATTCTAGCCTAAATTGATGTGTCATACATACCCCTTTCCATTTGAAAATATTGTGATATCCAATATGGCGGAATCCAAGATGGCTGCCATGATGACCACACCCCCATTCATTGCAGTTTCCACACCAATATTAATTTGCAACATGTGATTTTCCTCCGTCCAAACGTCTCTCTCAGACAAATCTAATTTTTTGCAGTCAAACGTAGCACACCCTGTCTCTTCCAGGAATGGCGATAGGTCAAAAATGAGTTCGGATTGTCGTTTGTGGGACAATTCTAGCCTAAATTGATGTGTCATACATACCCCTTTCCATTTGAAAATATTGTGTGATATCCAATATGGCGGAATCCAAGATGGCTGCCATGATGACCACACCCCCATTCATTGCAGTTTCCACACCAATATTAATTTGCAACATGTGATTGTCCTCCATCCAAACGTCTCTCTCAGACAAATCTAATTTTTTGCAGTCAAACGTAGCACACCCTGTCTCTTCCAGGAATGGCGATAGGTCAAAAATGAGTTCGGATTGTCGTTTGTGGGACAATTCTAGCCTAAATTGATGTGTCATACATACCCCATTCCATTTGAAAATATTGTGTGATATCCAATATGGCGGAATTCAAGATGGCTGCCATGATGGCCACACCCCTATTCAATGCAGTTTCCGCACCAATACCCACTTGCAACATGTGATTTTGCTCCGTCCACGCATCTCGTTATTACTGGCCTGTCCCGATACTTTTGACTAACCCTGTATAACAATGCTAATGATGTTTGTGAAAATATACATGTTGAAATATATCATTCATTTGCTTCTTTCAACTCTTGGGGGATGAAAGCATCCTTGATTTCCTTGTAAAGGAAACCACAAAAAATTCCATTTTCATGAACTACCTAGATCCAAAAATTACATTAGATAAAATTAAATGCTTCACTGACATTCTGATCATTTTGTGACACAACCCTCTACCAACTAGGATCCAAGTAGTGAGGAATAATTATGGAAACAATTCAAGGAAGAGAGATGATCCAAAAATAGTTTGATGATTAAATGTGAAAACTTCGAACACAAAATGAAAAACTTAAAAAAAAAAAAAAATGTTCTCCAACCATGATAAAATACTTTGCAAGACATGGATGGAAACAGTTCATGGAGTAATCCTATTAGGTTCAGGAACAGTGTTGTGTTTGAGAAGGAACCAGGAATACCTTATTATCTAGAAGTATATCAAGGGTAAAATCCTTGAGTGAATGTGGAATACGAGAGTACTTTTTGGTAAAAGAAAATATAAAAAAAATGCACTGTGGTCTAAATGATAAGAAAATTTCCTGAAAAATTACAATCTCTATGACTTAGATTCTATTTTGATAATTTTCTTTCGTCTACTACACTGCTGGTTTACCCCACACCAAGGGTACTTAGTGTGGAAAACAACCCAAGAAACTGTTCCCCGAGATGGAATAAAACATAGATGGCAGTGCAATCAGTATTGTTGCTAATTTCCTTATGAAAGTAATGTGGCTTAGTTAGTTTTGGGAATATATTATGTAGATTTGTTTATCTTGAAAGGCGGTACGTGAATTGATGGAAACAGTTATATTTGTGAAGCGATTTGCAGTCAAGAAATGGCATTAATTTGGAGAGAAAAGTAAAGTAAAATATTAAAAAATAAATAGTATGCATAACACAAGAAGAAACATCGCAATGTGATTCCAGACGTCAGGTGTTGGATTGTTATTTTCCTATGTTATTAGAATGTAAATAGCATCCTGAGAGGTACTTCATACTGAGGCTACAAACCACAAGTGTCGCTTGGAAGCACGAGGTCGGTAATCAATGCAGCCTTTCGAACTGTAGGGACATAATCTCTGACTGCGCCGTTTCCTCAAGGAGATATAAGACCAAAGTGACATGCAACAAATGATACAGGGATTTCACACCAAAGCAACACAGGTCCTTCTGTCCAAGGCAACTCACTCTCATACCGAAGTGACATGCGACACATTTTGCTTGGAAACAAGCCAATCAAGAGCAATATTTTACATCGTAGCGGCATGATGAACAGCACAGGCCAGCATTCGATTCGTGAAATCCTCAAGCTATAAGTGTCGCTTGCCACTTGTCGCTTTGATGCACAACCTCCCTAAAGCAAGACACCCATTGCATCGCGCATGCACAAACAACAAACCACGGCAACACATTGCAAGCTATTGAGGAAATGGGCCAGTTTGAATTACACGCAAGCGACACATGTAGCCTAGATCTGTTGTTGTAACGTGTGGTTTATTGTGTTGCCTAAATCTGTTGATCGCAAATTGTTGTCACTTCGTTGGCAACTCCCCCTGTAGCCCATTGCTTCGGTCTAAGTACCTTTCCTTTAAGGAGCTTTCCGAACGAAGTAACAATTAGCATGCAAATACGGCATATGACCATGAGCTGAACCTAAACGTGTCAGTTGCTCTTTGGACCCTCATGCGCAATAAATGCTATTTTACAGTCTGGAAGTATCTGTGTCACTAGTCACATCAGTGTGAACATCCCGTATCACTTCCACGTGGCACTAAGAAAGTTTTGTGGGTTTCCCCTTGTAGTTTCATGCAATCATCATTATCATCATTGCTGCGATTAGTTTCAAGCAGAAGAAAAGAGACAGTAAATATAAAAAATACAAATGCTTCAGTGTGTATATCATTGAAAGAAATTATGATGATGATAATAATAATGAACCTAATTCATGTACAAAAATTTAGTTACCAAGAGCATTCCACCCGTATATTTTCTCTCATTATTATTAATGAAAGTAATGAAAACAGAACGTGGTCGACTGTTCGTTAATATATTCGCAACTACTGTACCAAATATCATAACAATTATCGCATTCATAGAAATACTTCATGTAAAAGAATCTGACGTTGCACCGAAATGTTGCATTTAGCTACTTCCATTATAAGCAGATGAATACCATGTAGCAGGACCGACACCAGCGCCTCTAGCATTATCATATCTGAGTTGAATCCGCCATAGACGAGCAGCTAGGGACAGTATTAGCAACTGGGAAATACATGCTAACATTATCAAACCTGACCTGCCTAACCTTTCCACGTATGCATACAATAGCTTAAATAAGCAAAATATAACTTACGAAACCTATTTACATTCTTACTTATGCTATTATGTGCCTACGTGGAAAGGTTAGGCAGGCCAGGTTTGGTGCTGTTAGCATATATTTCCCAAGGTGCTAATGCTGTCCCTAGCCGCTCGTCGCCAGAACATTGCCGTTTTCCACACTACGTATTCAAGGCGCTGGGCTTGGTGCCAAAATCTTACACCCTGGATTTCGCGAACATTTCAAATGTTTTCGTCAAATAAATAAGTTTCTTGCAACAAAGGGTGTATCTAAATAGTGCGGAAGGTATTTTTTTTTACATCTACGACTACGAAACTTACGTTTTCTTTAATATTGAAGTTCCTTACATACGTTGCATCTATACGGCTTTTCAGGGATTCCATATTGGATTCATGTCACAGGCGCACGTATAAACATTTTCTTTTTCTTCTTATGATTGGCTTGTGCAATGGGATAATTTGCGACAATTTTTGGAGGAGTATCTAGATGAGTTTATGTGGTTTGACAGGCATGGAAAACAGCGACGAGACGCGATGAGGAATATCATTCAACATATTGTTGAACGGTATCCTCAGCATGTGAAAATACGTTATCTTGTGGAACATCGTGCACATTTCTCTTCGCAACTGTGGGCCAGAAATGAGGTAAGACTCTACTTTACGTCCTTTTCCTAAGGAATAAGTGTCATATATCGTTGGAAAGCTTATTGTATAAGGAATTCAACAACGTAAATCCCATAGCGAGGAAAAATTTCCTGGAGGAGGAAATCGATAAAAACCGATGTTGTCCAGATATGCGTAATTGAACGTACTGAGGAAATTTTTCGATGATGAAGCACATATTTAGGGGTGAAATGAGTGCTAACCTAACCTCGTAGGCATACCTCGTCCCCGTGAATGGTTCGTGGGGCTATCGTGAATGGGTCGTGAGGCTACCCGTGCATGGTTTTTTGGAGCTAACGTGAATGGTTTGTGGGGCTAACGTGAATGGTTTGTGGGGCTATCGTGAACAGTTAGTGGGGCTATCGTGAACAAAAAGTGTAAAAAGAAAAAGGTACTTACCCGGCTGTCTGGAAGCACGGTTTTGAACGATGAACTAAATTATTGCTGGGGATAAACGTATTTGCTACTAATCTGATATTCCCGGGACAGATTTCTTCATTTTTACAGAAGAAACTACTTACGGTAATAAGTTCCTGTAGCAGGTAAATGTCTGTTATATCGGAGACACATTTCTATCGGATATTTTCAGTTTTAAATGGTTCGTACTTACCAATTGTGTATTGTGGAACATAATTGAAGGTGCCATTATGCTTTTTACACGAAAATAACTTCGATTTTTCACATTACGAGTAATTCTTTTGGTTTGATTGTTGCGGAACATACAATATGGAACGCACAGCTGTGGATTATCGCGCGTCGTGCTTGTGTTTTATCGATTTGGAGTGGGTATGCAGTGTTGCAACCTTCTTAACCGAAAAATACCTACTTTCGTGTTCATTATGTCATCACAAACCATTGAAGGATAGCCCCAAAAACCATTCACGATAGCCCCAAAAACCATTCACGTATAGCCCCAAAAACCATTCACGATAGCCCCAAAAATAATTCACGATAGCCCCAAAAACCATTCACGATAGCCCCACGAACCATTTCCGGCAAAGTTAGGTTAGGTTGGGTTAGGTTAGGCAAGCATAGTTAAAAAAATAAAAAGAACAAAATGTTGGTAAAAAAAGGCACGTTTGGAAACACTGGCGAGACCGCGTGACTTTCGACGCTCACGCCATCTGCAGGTACATAATGGAAACAATGTTGTTGCTTTGCACAAAATGCAAGTTTATTATATCAAAAGTGTTTATTTCTTGTTGTGCAGCATTCTACGGTGAGAAAATACCTCCACAAAATACTTCAGAAACTCATTTCTGTAAGTAGTTTCTTCTGTAAAAATGAAGAAATGTGTCTCCGATGTAACAGACATTTACCCCTGTAGCATTGTCTAACATCTGGAAGGTGTTTTGTGTGATGTAACAGATTTCTTCAAATTTAAAAGTTTGGGGCTCATTTGGGGGCAGGTGACTCCGGCCAATTTCTAACATGCCTTTAACAGGGATTCTATAGATAAAGCCGGGGAGCCGGAGCGGAGGCGGGGCCTCGTTAGTGGTTGGGGGCAGTAGGCCAATTACCCCAGGGGCGGAGCCCGGAATTGGTGGGAAATTTGGACACAAAAAAATTCAAACAAAAATAATTTTTTACTTTAAATTTCCCACCGATTCCGGGACGAAAAACGTGAATACACCTTAAAGAATGTTCCGCAAAGCAGATAGGTAAGTACAAATGTCAAAAATTGACAAAACGAAGAAGTTATAGGTGTCTGGGGAATATCAGATTTTTACCACGTATTTTATACTATCTACAAGTTTTTGGAACCTGTTCTTTTTCATGCACCATACACATGCACAACGCACCGAGAATGCAAAGAAGCAATCAGCATGCAGAACGCAAACGAGCAAAGCACACGCATTCACAGCACGGACACAAAGATGAGCCTCCAGTGTTGTTAACTCCCATCGTTACCACCAACAGGCAATAAGGACGTAAAGTAGAGTCTAGCCATGACTTGTGGGATGGGATAATTTGCAACTTCTTATTTCTATGATGGTACGGACAGGGGAGGGTAGTATTCAGTGGAAAAGGACAACAAAGACTTTTGACATACAACTGACTTCTCTTTTGAAGTTTCAAATTAACTTCGGCCAGCAAATCAGCCTGCACTTGAGATAAAGAGGTAAGTTACGTTTTGAGGTTTAATTTTAGGCTTATTTCTTTCGTACCTAAATGTGTCGGTGATAAAAAAAATACTATTAGGGGCAGGTGGCTCCGGCCAGTTTCTAATCTAACATACCTTCAAAAGGGACTCTATATAGAAAGGCGGGGCTGCGGTAGTGGTAGGTTAATTACCCCAGGGGAGTACGGAATCAGTGGGAAATTTCAACACAGCAACCACCTCGCAACTTCAAACGGCTGTACAGTCGTAAATACTTATTTCCCCGCTCCAGAATTTTATTATTCACAATTAGCAGGACATACTATATATATATAAAAAAAATTCCCTGCGAAATCGAGGGTGTAAGATTTCGACATGGACCCAGGCGCTGTACCAAGGGTATGCAGGAACAGGGATTATTCGAGATATTTACTTATAGCGTTTTATGAGAGTGCCACAGGCAGTACTTAGCCAATGATGTGTAGTATTTAAGTTATAATTAAGAATGTATACTGAACAATCTACCCTTGTGTTTTATCATTTCGGCGTAAAAAAAATATATGTTCACTCGTAGTACTTAATTCGAGCTTCGATTTGGCACTGTGCATTTTTGGTAAAATTTTCGTATCCCCAAAACGTATTTCTTCAATTTTACAGGAGAAAGTACTTACCGAAATGGGTTTATTTATACTTTAGGAAGGTCTTGGAAGTTTGTTTTCACCTCGTTGAAATTTTTTTGCCGGTAAATCATGTAATTTTCGACATTAATGTCACTCCAATGCACGAAAGCTGTTCCCTTGATGTCCGTCTACTACGTGAACCAAATATTTGCGAGCGTTTCATGACGTAACAACCGGTCAGTGTTTCCAAATACGCGGTTTTGTAACTGTGTAACAGTTCTAGAACGTAAATAAACGTGAGTTACTGTTCATCATTTCTGATTACAAACTTGCGACAACATGACGTGCACAGGATCAGTGGCGTGCTCAATGTGAGGTTGATGGGGGCTATAACCCCCCTTTCGCCCAGTATCTCTAAGGCTATTTATGAATGGTTCGTGGGCTATTTATGTATGGTTCGTGGGGCTATCCGTGAATGGTTCGTGGGGCTATCTCTGAATGGTTCATGGGGCTATCCGTGAATGGTTCGTGGGGCTATCCATGAATGGTTCATGGGGCTATCCGTGAATGGTTCGTGGGGCTATCCGTGAATGGTTCGTGGGGCTATCCGTGAATCGTTCGTGGGGCTAGCGCCAATGGTTCGTGGGGCTATCCGAGAATGGTGTGTGGGGCTACGAATATTTTTTTCGAAACCAATTTTTAACTATTGAAACCTTTGCGTGGCCCTACTAACCTATCCACGCGCCAATGGTTTGTGGGGCTAGCGCCAATGGTTCGTGGGGCTATATTTTTAACTATTGAAACCTTTGCGTGGCCCTACTAACCTATCCACGAGCCAATGGTTCGTGGGGCTAGCGCCAATGGTTCGTGGGGCTATCTTTTTCACTATTGAAACCTTTGCGTGGCCCTACTAACCTATCCACGTGCCAATGGTTTGTGGGGCTAGCGCCAATGGTTCATGGGGCTATCTTTTTCACTATTGAAACCTTTGCGTGGCCCTACTAACCTATCCACGCGCCAATGGTTTCAGTTGCTTTGTTTTATTTCAATCACTTATCGCACAACACTCTTGCTACCTTGCGTTCTGACGTCAGCAGACTGAAGTTTATTTTTAGGCTAAAGGCCTATGTTGTTATCCATATCATTAAAATTTCAGTAACCACCAAACGTCTCTAATTCCCTTATTTTCGTATTTTCCACATTGATACTTACGTATTCTCCATACTAGTACCTAGATATTTTGCTATGAAGAAGGTCGCAACACTGCATAACCACTGATCATGGACTACGCTAGTCAAGATTTCTCCGCCATATCGCGTGTAACGCAAGCAAAAGCGAAGAAAATAAAAATATTCCATATTTCGAAATTGCCTACAAAAAACGAAACGCGAAATAGAAGAATCCTTACGAATGCAGAATATGTAAGTATCAATGTGAAAAATACGAAAATAAGGGAATTAGAGACGTTTGGTGGTTACCGAAATTTTAATTCATTTTTCAATTAGACGTTCCTGTTCTGTGAAATACAAATATCCTTACATTAGTTACCATAGAATCTGTGTTACTATAGCTTCCTTACTGTGTACTTACACTGGGATCCATGAATATTACCGTGCAAATTGTCCATCACCATGTTCGTGCACTTTATTTGACCCAATAAGAGCTTCAAGAATTTAAATAAAACTCAAAACAAGCTGTTGACAACTTCTGCACCAATATACATAAAAATTCATCACTTAAAAACACACAGGATGTAAGAGAAAAACTAATGAAAATAGTCATGGACAATTTGCACGGTAATACTTATGGATCCCACTGTACAAATGTTGTAAACACACAGTATAGCCAGGTCGAAATATGGTTTTTAACGTGGGTACAGATGATAATTTTCACTACGATTCAACTTTCTTCACTTCGTGTTTTCATTTAATTTTTGGATATTGATGTTTCTATTTTGACCGAGTCTGCTGACACGCGCGTGGCAGCAGCAAAATAAGCGTGAAATTTGCTGCAGCCACGTAATTCGTCTGCTAACCAATGACAGAGGATGTTACAAATCTTAAGAACAGTTGAAGACGAGTGAACGAAGTGTCACAAATTGAGTACCAATATTTTTGTTTTCTTACATGAATTGAAGTGCCATTTTGCCCCCCAAAAATGCAAGTTTATTATGTATTTAGAACATGGAGTATCGTAGGCTAGTTGGAATGAATGTACAGGTAATTTTGAACTTTATTTTTAGAAAGCATTTAGCGGTATTACTTTAGGTAATGCTAACAGATCGTAACCTACTAGGGACCTAAACTTGACTCGCGTAAGAACTATTAAGGTTCGTATTGAACAAAATCTTAAAACATTTTTGTTTAGTAATCGATAAAACTTCACAGTATGTGTTACATACGTAATTGCATACATAGCATGATGAAATCGCGATAAAACAAAAGGAAATTGGTTTGTAAAAACCGTCTGTATGCACACTAAAGTATAGTGGAACCACAAGGAAAGAAACCTGCGCAGACCCCATCGCGCTGGCGGGTGGGGGGGAAAAAGACAGGAGGAAGGAGCCTTCAGAGCGGCCAACGTCAGTGTTGCCAGACCTATTGATTTCTCGGTAGGATTCCATAATAAACTATTGCTATGGCACCTCCGACGACCTGCTCAAAAACAAGTTTCCTGGTCACCTTACTTGAACATGGAGGGGAGAGTGGAACTCCACTCAGCCATGAAAAGTGCTGTTTGAACTGTGAAATTATGCCAAACGATGTGCTAGGACATTATTATTATTTTATTACTATTACTACATTATCATGGGCGCCCGGAAGGGGGGGGGCGTGGCCCCCCTGGAAAATGAAAGTCAACCAAAAATTATATATTTTTTACATATAATTTCATTTCAGCTGCAATCATGTGTGTTAATTATTGCATGAATATGATACATTGAAATTTAAGCAATGTTTTTTGAGGGAACAACACTATTATTGGAGAAAATGTGCCTTCTTTGCCCCCCCTGGAAAAAAATACCTTCCTTGGCCCTGCCTGGAAAAAATCCTGCGGACGTCCATGTACATTACTATTTTTAGACGGTTGTATTTTATCCCACCCGAAAATCTATTTCTATTTTAGTTATTTTACGTCGCTTTTGTGCCTCTACGGGTAAGTACGACAACAAGGATGAATGAAAAACTGATGAAATGAATGAAGTAACACAAACACAGTGAAACGTCCTTGCCTTACTAAGTAGAAATACTGACTTCGTAGCGTGGGCAAATTATTTTTTATATGTATGTGTCTGTGTGTGTGTGTGTGTGTGTCTATTATATATAAAATGCAGCAACATAGGGGCAGCATAACTGACGAATAAAGCATGTGAGTGTTAATAACAAGAAATTTGCTAGAGAACGAAGCGGCATAGTTCAATTACAAAGGAAATAATGCACCCCCTCCCCCGTAGTTGCTTGGAACTTTCATCGGCTTGAAAATATCTATCCTTAATATACTATTCTATACTTAAATACTTAATTTTCTTCAAAATTATAAAGCGGCATGGACGTCCAGAAGGAAGTGCAAGGATGGTCGCCACCCCCTCCCCTTCTGGAAAATGAATGTTGACATAAAAGTACCTATTATTTCAGACGTATGAGTTGATTTCAGTCACAGTAATTTACATCCATTATTATAATAGGGATGTAGGAACGTGATAATTTCAAACTCACGTGGTGTTTTCTGAAAGGGCAACATTAGGCTATATGGGGTAATATGCCTCGTTTACCCGCCTGATAAAAATACATTGTTTCCCCCTCGCTGGAAAAAAATCTGCAGACATCCTCTTGTCCCCCAGTGCGCACGCCTAGGCCGCCCCCGAGAAGGTCGTTCATCCGCTACTATTAGATCATCGGATTTTATAGCAGATCTTCTGGTTTCCCAAGGAACACTCTCCCGATTTTTTCAAGTCTGACCTGGTAACACTGCCCCGAGCACCGATAACGGCAGGGAAAATGCGCGAACGCTTTTAAGGGAAGGTTTTTTTCCTTGTGGTCGAGCTATAGTGAAAGAACACGTCGACAAATGCTAGCAACTCCAAACTTAACCCTTTACTGGAAGTATGTGTCTGACAGACACGCATGTTTTTTTTCGTTGTGCTGGTAACACTGTATGTTTCTGTGACGCGAGCTCCTCAATACCTTCATATTTTTTTTTTCTTAGGCCGTGTCCGAAAGGTGCAAGACCGTACTTGAAACGAGCATCCTCCGAGTATGGTCTTGGAGTTCGGTCTTCAAGTCGTGGATTGGAAGTACACGTCTTTCGAATTGCACTTCGACTGCAGCGCCAAATACGATCAGTAGATAAAACTGAGTACTCGTTGTTTTCCTCGCGTTTTAAACACTTATTTTTCACCATAGAAATCACATAGCATTTTCAAATGTTCGTACACATACATTTCCACACATTAGAAGAACTATAACCAACAACTTGCTGGCCCATAACCTGTGTCGCTGGCTTTCTACCTCCGTGATTTTAAACAAATGAACAACGAGTGCGGAAACCACGTGACCTAGTCACCAACCATCTGCACTGCGACCTGTGCACTTGCGTGCTTCTGTTCTTGGCGCTTTCGAACTGCACTAGGTGACGTAACTTCCGCACAAGACCATACTTCAAGTCTGTACTTTGTACCTTTCGGACAGAGCCTTAGTTTGGTGGTGTGATTCATTGTTGTCGGTCGCGCTTGTGTGTTAGCTGATAAGAGCTTTTTTGTAACATACCGTGTCTGAGAGGCACATACTTCCCTCTATGTACCTTGCATACTTCCAATAACGTAAGTTTTTTTGCGTGTCCCGTGGACACATACTTCCAGTAGTGTAGTTTTCTTGCACACAAGTATTATTGATGTTGATGATTAGAACTTAGTTATAATGGAGGAAGGACCTTCTACATCTAGGAAAAGGAAACTAAGCGATGTAGCGAAAGTGGGTGAACTCAATTTTTGCGCCAAGGTTTTAAAAATGTGGGAAGAAGTGGAAGAAGAAGACGGGCTAGAAGAGGAGATGGAAGATCTCAGGGGGTGCTCGTTTGGCGGTGCAGATCGTATGCGCAGTTGTCCGTGGATGCATGACGTCACCATCGAAACACTCGGCACGGAAAAGGCTGGTTCCTTATGCAAATATTGAGAAATTTGTCAACGAATATCTTCTCAAATATAGTAGCAAGGGAAAAGTTACAACTTTTACTGTTAAGATTCATCCTTTCTAATCAATTTATCACAAAGTTGATTCAAATGTGTAAAATGGTTTTCAAGAAATCGTGTTACGAAGGAACCCCTGTTTTGTTCTCTCCAGGCTTCCAATGTAAGGGAGTTTTAACTTAAGCGCGTTGGATTTCTTTTTGCTCTATGTTTTGAAATAAGATTATTTTGTTCTTGTCAACTGAAATCATGCCTAAATGCTATGGAAAGCTGTGAAAACTATTATCAGAAAACTAACGAAAGAAAACTAAAATATCACAGCTTGATTGATATAAAAAAATGCGAGATTGCCCATTTTTGTGAAAATGCATTGTGCGAGATCTAAAAGCAGAACTTTATAATATTGTATGTAAATGTAAGGGTGTAATAAACGTGACTGCTTCCCAGGCACGTATCCAAGGGGGGGGCTTAGGGGGCTCGAGCCCCCCCGAAAGTTTTCGGTTTACACTAGATAAAATGAGATTTTTTGTTTCTTGTGGTGTCAAATAAAATAATGTGACGTTAATTTAAGGAGAGAAATAATTATCGAGGCAAGACGGAGAATATTCTATAACCCTGTTATTGGTAACAGCTCGTATCCAAGGTGGGAATCAGGGGGTTCAAGCCCCCTTCAGAAAATTTTCAGTTTACGCTAGATAAAATTAGGTTTTTGGCTTCTTGAATAATATGGTGATAATTTGAGAGAGATAATTATCTAGGCAAGACGGAGAATGTTCTATAAGCCTATTATTGTTAATAGCGCGTATCCAAGGTAGGGATCAGGTTGTTCGAGCCCCCCCTCCCCCGCTTCCCAAGGAAATTTTTCAGTTTACACTGATAAAATTAGGTTTTTGACTTCTTGAATAATGTGACGATAATTTAAGGATAGAAATAATTAACGAGACAAGACGGAGAATGTTCTATAACCCTGTTATTGTTAATAGTATGTATCCAAGGTGGGCATCAGGTGTCTCGAACCCCTCCCCCAGGAAATTTTTCAGTTTACACGAGATAAAATTAGGTTTTGTCTTCTTCAATAATGTGACAATAATTTAAGGAGATAAATAATTATCGAGGCAAGACGGAGAATGAGTAGTGTAATTGGATAGTTTCTAAGCCACACTTGGTACGAGCCCCTTTTTTTTTATGGATTTAACCTCAGTGGTAGCATATTTTGACGATTTTTTTGTTGATTTTATAGCGTTTGACGACTTTTCAGTGCAATTTTCACCGCATCTAATTTTTTTCCCACTCACACTTGGTACGAATGCCACGATCTTACGTGATATAACTTAACCTATCTTACGATTTTTTTTTAACGATCTTCAGTGACCTATCATTTTTTTTATTTACGCACCGAACTAACTTACATTGGACTCCGTTTGTTTTAATATTTCAGTATTTTAAAGTTTTCACATATTTTATATAACCTAAAAAATGTGTTGATTTTTTTTTTTAGTATGTGGCAATTTTTTTACGAATTTTTTAAAACTGTTCCTTCACCCTCTCGTTCTTCACGTCGTACGCGAAGGACTTCTCTGCAATCAGGATGACGCTGCACACGGTATCATCGGGCAGCGCGTCGTGGAACTCGCAGACGACCTTGATGTTGGTGCGATCGTTGACCACGACCTGCTTCCTTTTTGTGGTGTTGATGACGGACATGGGCCTGCGTGCTTTGAATTCGCTGGGAGTGTAGTACATGTCGACGTTTCCCTCCGTTACCCTCTTGTAAGCGGTGTACGCTTCGTAAAGTTTTAGGTAATTATCTTTTGTCATGTCGAGGTTGTAATTCTCGCGCGGAAACACTTCGCTGCGTCCATTCTTGAGATAAACGTTCTTGATCTTGCAGTCGTCGAATCCGCAAACAGATTTTTTCTAAGTCTTGCCGTTTCCAAGATAACCCCACTTCCGGTCGCCATTTTGGATTTCCGAGCATAGGTTCTATTCATACTTCTTCTCACGTATAGGTGTACATGACGAATCCGCAAACAGTTTTTTTCTAAGTCTTACCGTTTCCAAGATAACCCCACTTCCGGTCGCCATTTTCGATTTCCGAGCATAGGTTCTATTCATATTTTACTCACGTATAGGTGTACATGATGAATCCGCAAACAGATTTTTTCTAAGTCTTACCGTTTCCAAGATAATCCCACTTCCGGTCGCCATTTTGGATTTCCGAACATAGGTTCTATTCATACTTTTTCTCACGTATAGGTGTACATGATGAATCCGCAAACAGATTTTTTCTAAGTCTTACCGTTTCCAAGATAACCCCACTTCCGGTCGATATTTTGGATTTCCGAATGTGTAATGTTTAATGTCCATGTCTCTGTTTTTGTAGGTTTTTTTAATTGTCCTAGGGACACCTCTGTTTGTCAAAAATTCGAGATATTTGTAATTTTAGATTTTTTTTAACGCTGTGGACTTAGAAAATTTTCGATTGGTTCCATGAAGACCTATGTTCATTTTGGTATGGGTGGACAGAGGACACCGAGACTCGACCGACACACTAAACCCGACCTCTCTACGCGTATTCTACGTCACCAAAAATCGACAAGGGGAGACGACAACGACGGAGTCATCAATGAGTAAACATCTGAACTCGGTGATAGAACCATGTAACTATCTGCCATCTGTTAGATGTTTTGTGAACTAAGTGGTGCTTTGTTTCTGTGAGAAAAAAAAATGCAATGCTTTTTGCACTTGGTTATCATCACCTAACATGTTATTAATTGTTTTTTAAAATTAATTACAACTGAAAACTAATAATTAATATTATCTAATGTTACTAATTAATATTATACAAGTAATTGATATATTTTTTTTGTTCTTGTTGCTAGTGTTGGGTAATTATAGTTGTTGCAAAATATAGCTCTCGCGTATGACCGTTTCTGAGTTTTGTTGGTTATATATAGACGAATCGAAATTTTACTAGTTATGTTAAATTGTATGTTAGGGTACATGGTAGGAGAAATCATTGTATGTTAGTAGTGGGATTGGCTATAGGATAAGCACCACTTATAAGCGTAGAAAAGGAGAGGCTATTTGATTGAACAATCCGATTTGCCCATACTTAAAACAATGGCAAGAGGGGCTTATACCCCAATTCTTCAGGTGTGATATGCTCTGAAGTTTTAAGAATTTTGAATTCTAGTGTAGAAAAGGTGAAGCCTCTCAGACAGATTTGCCTATACTTAAAATTATGTCAAGTACCCATATCATCTTATTGTTTATAGTGTGTTTTTTCTGTCAAAATCCCAGGAGACCCAGTAGAGTGTGGTGCATAGCCCCATGGTTTTTATTGCCTTGCAATCAGGAGGCCTCTGGGTTTGAGTCCTCATAAAATATGAAGCCTCCCCTGATGGCAAAATGTTAATATTGTTGCCTTGTAAACAAAAGGCTCGGGTTTGAGTCCTGATAAAATGTGTAAGATTGAAATACATGTTGCAAAATAATATCTCCATACGTGAGATTTTGAGAATAATTATTTCTAGTTGATATACAACTGATAGCTTCCAGATCTGAAAACCTGGTAAAGTGTGTTTTACAACAGCATAAAAAGAGCAAAATTATTTTATATTGGGGATCACCCGAGCCTAGTTATTGCTGTTATAATTGTTTTGGCATAGTTCTGTTTTTTTGGACCAAGAAATTTTATATAAATAAACAACAAAAATGCCAAAAAAAAATATTGCAATCAGTGTAATAAAAATATATCTAGTTCTCATTGGGCCAGGCACCGGCATATTTGCGACCGTAAGAAATGCAGAAAGGCCATGAAAATGTGTCCAAGATGCCACAAAATATTAAGCAAGGCATATTACAAATGGCATAAGTGTAATTCTTATGTACAGTCATCAACATTGCCCTCACAACCATCCACATCTGGTCTGAAAAGGAAGCATGAAGCACCTGTTAATGCTGGACCTGCAAAGCAGCCACGCTATGCACCACCTATCCATAGCAGTTTTAATGGCCAATTAAGAGATTATCGGTTTGTATCAGAGCCAAGATGTGGTATTGAGAATTTTTTGAACAGTGTAAATCCTGATGTGCAGGCAATTCTAAATGCACAAAATGGCTCTTATAAGCTCTCCCTCAAATTGTTTACACAATATAAGAAACCAAATGGCACAAAATTTACACAGCCCCACATAACAGAAACTGTACCTGTATATTCAAATGCAAATTCAGACAAAATAATAAGCAGTTTGATAGATCAACTGAACATTAAACACTCTGAATTTGCAGCAAAAGAGTCTGGATGGAGCCTATGCGGATCTCCACACAAGTTATATGTTAATATTTCTGAATTCAGCCCATTACAAGGATCTACATATTTGCCATTACCTGCCAATATTAAAAACAAAAAAGCCGTGGTTAATATTGAAAATACCGACCAGAAATGCTTTTTGTGGTGTATTTTAGCTGCTTTGTTTCCAGTTTCAAGAAATCCTCAGTGAATAAGTTATTATAAACAACATGAACATGATTTTGATGAAGCAATGGAGGGTTTAGAATATCCAATGTCTGTTCAGAATATTGATAAATTTGAAAAAAAGGCCAGGGATATTAATGGCAAACAATTATCTATTAATGTATTTATTTGTTCCACTGGCAATTGCTTGGTAGAACCTCTCAGAATCAGTATATTTAATGATGAATCTGCTGTTCCGATTGATTTGCTCTTAATTGAAGGGGATGGCACATATCATTACACTCTGATACATAATCTTGAAGCTTTAGTGAGAAAGCAAATAGACAAATCCAATACAATATTCAAGTTGTGCAGAAGATGTTTAAGTGTATTTGATGGCAGGAAAATGGTGAATGGGGTTCGGGAAGTGAATGCAGAAATTGCTAAAAACAAGTTAATTGAACATTTAAAATACTGTGGCAACTATAAACCTGTTCATATGGTGATGCCAATGCCAAGTGAAAATGCAGAATTCAAAAAGTTTGAAGCCTTGTCGGAACACCCAGCATATATAGTTTGTGATTTTGAATCAAATCTCAAACCTCTTGCATTCTGCAATCCAGATCCTGAAGAATCTTCAATTACACCATACCAGCTACATGAACCTTCTAGTTTTTATTATGTTTTTGTACAGGATGGTGTTGTTAGTAAAAAAGATTCATACATGGGAGCAGATGCCATCAAAAAATTTGCACATAGAATAGAAAATGAGTGCTATGACATAGCATCTAATATCTTATTAAAATCAAAACCTATGTTGCCTTTAACAGAGAAACAGATTGAAGATTTCAACAATGCAGAAAAATGCCCGGTATGTGATTCTGAATTTTCAGATACAAAAATCAAGGTGAAACACCATTCTCATACAGATGGTAAATTCAAAATGGCCCTGTGTAATAGCTGTAATATTAAGATCCAGAGACCAAAATTTATCCCTATATTTTGCCATGGAGCATCCAATTATGATTTTCATCATCTGATCAGATATGAGGGGTTTGATAAGCAGAATTTAAATATTTTAGCTGAAAATGATGAGAAATATATTGCTATTAGCAAAATAATTAAAGTTAATGGTGTTCCTATTCACATAAGATTTCTTGATTCCTACAGAATTTTATCTGCTAGCCTGGCTACACTGGCCACTCAATTATCTGATGATCAATTCAAAATCACATGTGCCATGTTTCCAAATCAGGACCTGAAATTAATTAGGCGGAAGGGTGTATATCCATATGATTATGTTACAGATTTTTCTAAATTTGATGAGTGTGCTCTGCCACCACAACAAGAGTTTTACAGCAAAATCAGAGGATCTGGAATCACTGATGAAGATTATCACCATGCCCAATTGATGTGGAACAATTTAAAATGCCAGACATTTGGTGATTATCACATGGCATATTTAAAACTTGATGTGACCCTCTTAGCTGATATACTGCAGGCATTCAGAAAATCTTCCATGCAAAATTATGAACTGGATCCAATGTACTTTTACAGTGCCCCGGGCCTAGCATGGTCTGCAATGTTTTTAAACACTAAAATGCAATTGGATCTGATCCAGGATCAAGATATGTATCTGTTTATGGAACAATGTATAAGAGGAGGCATGGTGCAATATTCTCAGAGATATGCCAGAGCAAATAACAAATATATTTCTGATTATGATCCAGCACTGCCATCAAATTATATACTGTATGTAGATGCAAACAGCCTCTATGGTTATGCTATGATGGATAAATTGCCATATGCAGGGCTTGAATGGGTTGAAGATTTTAATATTGAGAATCTTCAGGATTTTGATGACAGTAACTATGGCCTGTTCTTAGAGGTTGATCTGACAATTCCAGATAATTTACACAACAAATTTTCTGATCTGCCCCCAATTCCTGAGGTTAAGTGCTCACCTGGCTCTAAACAGAAGAAATTGATGATGACACTGGAGCCAAAACAGGGCTATGTCATATATTACAAAAACCTCCAGTTCCTGATGAAACATGGTGTTCAAGTGAGCAAAGTTGGCAAAGTTTTGAGGTTCAGGCACTTAAAATGGTTGGAGCCATATATTAATACAAACACAGAGCTTCGAACATCTGCAAAGAGCCAATTTGATAAGGCCTTGTTTAAATTGATGGTCAATTCTGTGTATGGCAAAACTATTGAAAATGTCAGAAAACATACCGATGTTAAAATAATTACTGACCCCAGCCTGAGCAAAAAATTGGTTGCAAAGCCTAATTTCAATTATAGAAGAATTTATGATGAAAATATGGCTCTTTTCAACATGAAAAAAACAAAGATTAAGTTTGATAAACCTATTTATGTAGGGGCTGTGATATTGGAATTGGCCAAATTACATATGTTAAAATTGTATTATGATGTGCTGAAACCTTTTTATGGTGATAGTGTAAAATTGATGTACATGGACACGGATAGTTTTGTTCTTGATATTCACACAGAAGATGTTTATAAAGATATGTCACAGCCTGCATTGCTTGAATATTTTGATACCAGTGAACATACAAGGATTCAACCCCACAACAAAAAGGTGCCTGGCAAGTTAAAAGATGAGACACTTGGTGATGTTATTATGGCATTTGCTGGGTTAAGAGCCAAGATGTACAGTTTTGAAACATGTAGTGGTGTTGTTGCCAAAAAAGCCAAGGGCATTGGCAGAGTGACTGTTGACAAAGAGCTTGAATTTGAGGATTACAAAAATTGCCTCAAATCATGTAGCACAATCAGAACATCAGAATCCAGAATTCAGAGTATGGATCACTTGTTGACTACAAATATTGTAAGAAAAGTTGCTCTGGACCCACATGATGATAAGAGATGTATTTTATCATGTGGCACACATACTTTACCATGGGGTCATTGTGATTTGAAAAGTGGCAATCAATGCCCAATTACAGAGCCTGATTTGAAATAAATAAACATGCCTATGAACTTATTTGGGTTCAAAAAACAGGCTATTATGGACCTGACAACAGCACAACCCTCTTCTGATATGATATCTAAACTGAGTGCTTTGTTTATTATTCATCTAAACAGCATACTTACAGATATTGATGATGAAACGGGTAAAACATTGTACATATTTAACAATAATTTAAATCATTACCAATTACCTGTGGGTGGGCAATTGCAATTTATTACAACCCCTGAGGGTGATGTTAAAATTTCAGTAGGGAGAAATATTTATAGAATTAAGCACTCAAACATGATTTCTGGCACTGTATATACTGTTTCTGCTGGTGACTGCTTATATATTGAGGTCCCTGGATCCTATGACAAGCTTATACCCTTTTTTATAGAATTAAGAATTAGATATTCAATAATAAATAACCGCTAAAACAAAAATGCCTAATGATATATTTGGCCAAACAAGGCATGAAGATCACAGTGATGAGATTCTGATGCTTGATGTCAGAGTCAAGAAATTAAGAAGTGATTTACAAGCTTTACAAACCACACTCAATGCCAGTCTTCAATTAGAAATTACAAATTTGCAATCACAATGCATGGACCCTCTTCTTAAAATTGATTCTGAACTCAAATTATTGCTTCAGAAATATACTGATTTGGCCACATTGGATAATTTTCAAAGTTTAGAAGAGGCTGTAGCAGCTCTTCAAGCCAAATTTAAGTCCCAGGCCACCAACTCTGAGCAATTGAAACAACAATTAGAAGAGCAAATAAATAATGTCCAGACACAACTCCAAACAATTGTCAAAAGCATAAAATCACAAGAAGATTTTGATCTAGTGATTTCCACTCTAAAGGAACAGATTCAGTCACTCCAAATACCTAATCTGGACCCTCTGAACAATGCCATAGCCGAGGTTAAAGAAAAAATTGAGACACTTGAAAATTTTATGAACAATTTGCCATCTTCTGATGCTTTGAATGCAATAACTCGGAGTGTAGCAAATATTAAGCTGCAACTTGAAACATGAAGATTTTGGAAAAATTCAAAGTTCCATAACCCATCTTGAAGGTACAATAGCAGCAGTGCAAAGTGATTTGGCAAATGTACTAGAATCCCGATTGCCTGGGATTGTAGATACCCTTGTTAGTGTCCAGCAACAAATCACAAAGCTTGAAAACCTCAACACTGAATCTGAACTATCTCATTTTCATCACTTGATAGATGATATCCAAACAAAGCTTGAAATTTTACAACAATCAACACCCTCTCAGGCAGATATAGCCCTGCTCCAAAATGCTATGCAAAATGTGGCTGATGCTTCTGAATTAAACAATGTAAAATTGGCACTTGAATCTTTGCAAAATACAGTATCAAATCTGCCTACATCACAGGAACTTAAAAATATTAAGAGAGCAGTGAATCGCATATTGAAATCAGAAGATATCAAGAATATCCAGGCAGAGATCAAACAACTTACTCAGACAGTGGCCACTCTTCCAACTAATCAACATATTAATGAATTGCATGCCCTGTTTGAGGATATCAGAAGACAGGTCCATGATCTTACTGCTCAAAATTCAAAATTGGCAGTTGTTGAAAATTTGCAACAAATTGTAGCTAATATCAAGCAACAGCTAGGGACCATGGAATCCAATCAAGCAAATGCTCTGTCTGTTTTTGCCACCCAGCTACAAGAGATTGTGCAACAATACAAGAAACTTGTTGTGGACATAAAAATCAAGCCAGGCCATGATGATGTTGTTAGAACCATCAATGAGCATCTTGAATCTGTAACAAGCAGATTGCTCACAGCAGAAAAGGAAATAACAGGCATAATTGAGAATCCAAAACATACAGTAATTCTTGAATTGTACAGCATCCCCAACAAAGAATATGATTCTCCATTTACACCAGGTGGCAAAATATATATGCTGTCCCCTGCACAATTTTATTACCAATTTTTTGTTGGGGGCACATTGAGACCAATCAAGATCAAATATTGGCTTCAACCACAGGCACACCACTACCCTACCTTATCAATAACAAATGCTGATAACAAAGTGAAAATCACCAGTGTAGAGTTAGAGGATTTTACAGACCCCAATACATTAGAAACAGCATATGTTGAAGATGATGGCTCTCTGGAATTTAAAATACAAATAGGGGACAAATTATATTTAGAAAATCCTGCAGTATCAGCTGCTGAACACCCCATAGTTGCAATATTCTTGTTTACATATTATGTCTAGACAAATTATTGTTGATGAATTACACAGACAGGCCCGACATAATTTTAAGAGACTTCCAGTAGTCACAAAAAGCATAGATGATTTATGGCAGAGCGACTTGATTGAAATGGCAAGTGGACAGTTGAAAAACTTAGACAAAATCAACAAGGGCTACAAGTATCTACTCACTGTAATAGACACATTTTCAAAATTTGCCTGGGCTGTGCCACTCAAATCCAAGACTGGAACATGTGTTACAGAAGCCATCAGGACAATCATCAATCAGAGTGGAAGATCACCGCGCTATTTGCAAACAGATAATGGCAAAGAATTTTATAATTCAGTGTTTCAACAATTTATTAAAAGCCAGTCAATAAAACATTATTCGAGTTACAGTGATCTCAAAGCCTCAATTGTAGAGAGATTCAACAGAACCTTAAAAAATCTTATGTATAAACAATTTACACTTCAAGGTAATTATAAATGGATTAATATTCTTCCAGAACTTCTACATAAATATAACAACTCGGTCCATTCCACAATCAACATGAAACCCTCTGAAGTAACTTCATCTGATGAGCAAAAATTGATCAGCACTGTTTATTATCCTAGATACCAGGCAACAACAAGAAAAGCCAAATACAGGGTGGGTAATCAAGTAAGAATCAGCAAATATAAGCACTTATTCAAAAGAGGCTTTACAAGAAACTGGAGCACTGAATTATTTACAGTGGTTCAAGTTAAACCTGGGACCCTTAACACATATATAATAAAATATCACCGAGGAGAAATTCTCAAAGGCAGGTTCTATGAACAAGAGCTCAGCAAAACTAAACAGCCTGACACATATCTCATAGAAAAAATCATCCGCAGAAAAGGCAACAAGTTATTTGTCAAATGGCTGGGACTCCCAGAACACAACTGGATCGATGCAAACAAAATAATAATATGAACACCTGGGATGTTATAAAAAGGCTGCCAGAACCTGAACAGCAGAATAAGAGAAATGGCAACTTTCTGCCTGATAATATTAGGTGTCTTATTGTTGGGCCATCGTCTTGTGGTAAAACTACACTAATGGTTGATAATTTTTTATTGGCACCCAACTGGCTAGACTGGAAAAACAGGCACTTGTATGTCTTCTCTAAGAGCTTGGAACAATTAAAATATCAGCAGCTGATGAAGCTATATGATGGATTGGATATTGCCACTTTTGAACCAGATGTTAAGCCACTTAATGACTGTCTCGATAATTCTGTTGTTGTGTTTGATGATATTATATTGGATAATCAAAACAAGGTTAGAAATTTCTTTACACAGGGCCGGCACAAAAACATTGATTGCTTCTACCTGGCACAGACTTTTTCTAAAATTCCGAAGCAGCTGATCCGAGACAACAGCAATTTTATATGTGTGTTTCATCAAGATCATACCAACCTCAAACACATACATGATGAATATGTAGGTGGGGACTTGAGCTACAATGATTTTTCTAAGTTTTGCAGCAGGTGCTGGAACCAGGACAGTTATGGGTTTGTCACAATTGATATGACAAGAACACCCAATAGTGGCAAATACAGAAATAAAATCAACAATTTTCTAGACATTGAAACATATATAAATAACCATGAAAAGGCCAATCATTGATGATCTTAAATTAAGAGATTATCTTGTAAAAAAGATTTAAGGGATGGAAATCAGAGAACCGGGGAATTTATGAAAAACACAAACAAACAGAACAGCCTATAATTGATGCTATTGGTGAATTAGGTAAGAATATCAAAACTGTTACAGAGCAAAATCAAAATTTGATCACAGAGCTTGTACCTGTAGCTGCAAGAAACATATTAGATTATCCATTCACCCCACTTTCCAGTATTCATACACCTAGTCCTATTGCTCCTAGAAGAATTGAAGCTACTCAGGATCCTATTGAATTGGGTCTTCTTGCTCAAAAATATTTAACCACACCTAAAGACAATAAAGATGAGGTGTTTGGCTTATATGCTGACACAGAGCTTGATGGTAGCATCATACATAGAATTGGCAATTTCAGAGTAACATTTATGGGGGATGATCTGATTGTTTATTCAGAATCTCGTCTCGGAGAAAAAGGTGCTTTTGTTAAGTACCCCGGAACACCTGGATTGTGGGAACTGATGACTCGGAAAAGGCCTGGCAGCTATACAGATCAAGATTATGAACATTACAAAGAAATATTAATAAAATCAGATGCTCTATACCAGAACAATGATCCCACACAAAAAAGAGTCAAGTCGAGCAGTGGAGCAAAATACAATAATTTAATCAAGCCCATATGGTCACAAATTAAGACAGGCAATACAATACAACACCCTGCCTAAAGAATTTGTGTGGGTTGATGATGTCAGGAAACTTGTAGATAGGTTATTGGTGATAGCTGGGGAGGAAAATGCTGGGAACCACAATTTTTACAATGAAAAGGTTGGAATTATGGACATGATAAGCACCAAATTGTCTAATTTTATAGTGAATGACACTAAGGGGATTGGATATCTTATAAAAATTATTAATACTCTACCACCTAAATTTTGGAATATTTCTGAGGGCCGGGGGTTGGTTAATGACATTATAAACAAGCTGCCATTTGAACTACATATTCCAGGCTATCAGTATTGTGGTCCCGGTACAAAATTGGACCATAGATTAAACAGAGGTGATCCTGGTATTAATCCCCTAGATGCTGCTTGTAGAGACCATGATATTGCATACAACACACATTCTGATCTTGACAAGAGACATGTTGCAGACAAGAAATTAGAAGAGGCTGCATTTGGTAGATTTGTAAGCAAAGATGCTTCTTTAAGTGAAAAAATAGCAGCATTGGGGACCACCATAGCTATGAGCACCAAACAAAAACTGGGGTGGGGGTTGTGAATATGTATATAATAAACCTACAATGAAGGCCAAGGGTGTTATGTATCAAATACCTTATGCAGGTCTCAAATCTCTTAAAACTATTGACAGTCTTTTAACCAAAAAGCAGCGCAAGAAAAAAAATTCTTGTCTTGCAAAGGGGCATGGTATGAAATTGTTGCTTAGTACCCCCCAATTAAAAAAATTACAGCAATCAAGAAAAAAATCACATGTGGGGGGATTCATATTTACTATCCCGGCCATCTTAGCTGCTCTCGGGGCTGTTGGGAGCTTGGCTGGGGGATCAGCTGCCATAGCAAAAACAGTAATAGATGCCAAGAAAAATAGGGCAGAATTAGATGAGCAGAGGCGCCATAACCTGGCCATGGAGAAACAAGGGAAAGGTGTTAAAAGAGCCATAAATAAGTTTAAAAAAACAAGAGCCGCTTACAAACCAAGATATTGAAGCTTTAATCAAGCCACTGGGCATCAAAAATTTTAGAGGTACATGTCTGATTCTTTACCAGAACAACCACTCAACAAAGAGTGTGGCATTGTTAATTTGGATAAGTACAAAAATCAGGGCACTCACTGGATCTGTTATCTTAAATATTTAAACAATGAGGCATTTGTGTTTGATTCATTTGGAGGTGTTCCACCTGAAAATTTAATAAAATATCTAAAATCAGCTAATCTTTATTACAATAGTGCCCGTGTTCAAAATTTCAAAGATGTTAATTGTGGACATTTGTGTTTATCTGTTCTCAGATATATGTCTCAAATAAATAAACCATCAATTGAAAATTTTCAAAAAGCCTTGTGGTATCTGAAACATCATGGGGGTATTCCATCTCACCAGCGAAAATTCAATATTGAAACTCAAATTACATGATGACATAGTGTATCCCAAAACAATAGCTCTCAGAGCATTTTATGGCATGTACTTGATCCCTAATATTACACACCACAACAACAAAATTGCAGTTGGGGATCAAAAAATTGTCATTACTCCAGGGCAGTATAATCTATCCACTCTAAATGCTCAATTACCCAGAGGTGTAGTGTCAAATCAAAATTCTGTCACTCACAGAGTAGAGATTGTATCTGCTACAGAAACAGTGGATCTGGGTACTATAGGAGAGCTGTTAGGATTTGAGAACAACACAAAACTTGAACCAGCCATCAAACACACTGCTATTAATATACCTAAATTCTTAGCCATAGAGACTCTGAATATTCACTGTAATGTGGCTGAGGGTATGATCACCAAATCAAATGGCATAGGCACTCACAAACAAACCGGCATCATCGCAACATTCAAACCTAATTCTGAATTTATGGAGCCCATCATCTACAATCCATCCCCAACATTATATTTTCCTGTGTGTCATAATAGAATAGATTATATTGAATTGATGGTCACTAATGAAAAAGAAGAATTAGTTGATTTTGCTGGAGCCACAACAACTGCAATCATAGAGATTAATATTTAAATAAAAATACATACAAGAAGAAAATGGAAAATATTGAGAGTTATGAGCTACAATCATTCCCTCCAAACAGGAGGACATTTACAAATTTAAATCAACCCAACACAGAGATTGAGGTTGATCTTGATGTAGGGGATGGCTTTATACACCCCCACAGAGCAGATCTATACATCAAATTTGATGTTGTAAAGCTCGATGGAACAGATTATCCGGCAAATTCAAATATAAGATTGGTAGATAATTTTGTGCCGCATCTGTTCTCTGAAATTGAGATCAGAAAGCATGGCGTTGTTATAAACAGAGTAGATTATCCCGGCATTACCTCCACAGCTTTGGCCACATTAAAATTATCCAAAACCGAGGCTTCTTACTACAAAATAGGTGGATTTGAGGCTGGTGATAAAATTATATCTAAAAGCCACACAGTGCTGTTCCCTATGCGCCTGTTGCCAGGATTCTTCTCAGATTACAAAGATATTATGTGGAAGGGTGGTTTAAGAATCACATTTAGAAGAGCTGCAAATGATAATAATGCTTTGATGAGGTACAGCACATTAAACTCTACAGGGGAAGCTCTGCCCAATATCTTACCTGATGAGGGCAAATGCATTATTCAGACTATGGAGTTAAGAATCCCAGTTGTTGAATATGAGGCCAGTTATGCTCTTAAATACAAAGCTGATATAATAAAAAATCCACAGATTCCTCTACAATTTTATACATATCAATGTACAGAAGCCCGCATCTGGTACCTATTATGAGTTTGATGCTACAAATTCATTCTCCAGTATACAATATGACATGCCGGATTTTGTGGTGGTGCTGTTTCAGACTGGAAGACACAATAATCAAGAAAAAAATTCAAGTAAATTTGATAACTGCAACATCAAGAACATATATCTTAAAAATGGCAGAAATGAGGTATTTCCTAGAGAAAATTATAATTTAGACATGTCCAAGGATGATTTCCTCAAATTATATGAGGCATTTTCATCATACAAAAGGGTCACTACTGGCAATACTGACATGTATTACACACCAGATGAATTCAAAGCACAGAGACCCATGTTTGTAATCAACACTTCAAAAAGGAAACAAGTTGTGGTGAATGACAGGACAAATATTAAAATTATCTGTGAATTCCATGAGGCATTACCTGATGACACTATATGTAGTGTTATTCTCATAGGTGAAAAATCATATGTTTATGATATAAGAAATGAGAGAGTCACAGAGCAATTCTAGAGGGCCGATTCAAACACAGAATCAATCCCCTTGATTACAAAACAATAATACCAACATTTTGCTGCCAGGAAAACTTTTTTATATATTACTTACCCAAATTTTATAGCACCTCTGCTCGTGGCAGGAAAGCTTAAATATATCACATCTGCATTTTGCAGGAAAAACTCAAATATATCACATCTGCATTTTGCAGGAAAACTTTTTTATATATTACTTACCCAAATTTTATAGCACCTCTGCTCGTGGCAGGAAAGCTTAAATATATCACATCTGCATTTTGCAGGAAAAACTCAAATATAGCACCTCTGCTCGTGGCAGGAAAGCTTAAATATATCACATCTGCATTTTGCAGGAAAAACTCACATATATCACATCTGCATTTTGCAGGAAAACTTTTTTATATATTACTTACCCAAATTTTATAGCACCTCTGCTCGTGGCAGGAAAGCTTAAATATATCACATCTGCATTTTGCAGGAAAAACTCAAATATAGCACCTCTGCTCGTGGCAGGAAAGCTTAAATATATCACATCTGCATTTTGCAGGAGAAACTCAAATATATCACATCTGCATTTTGCAGGAAAACTTTTTTATATATTACTTACCCAAATTTTATAGCACCTCTGCTCGTGGCAGGAAAGCTTAAATATATCACATCTGCATTTTGCAGGAAAAACTCAAATATAGCACCTCTGCTCGTGGCAGGAAAGCTTAAATATATCACATCTGCATTTTGCAGGAAAAACTCAAATATATCACATCTGCATTTTGCAGGAAAACTTTTTTATATATTACTTACCCAAATTTTATAGCACCTCTGCTCGTGGCAGGAAAGCTTAAATATATCACATCTGCATTTTGCAGGAAAAACTCAAATATAGCACCTCTGATCGTGGCAGGAAAGCTTAAATATATCACATCTGCATTTTGCAGGAAAAACTCAAATATATCACATCTGCATTTTGCAGGAAAACTTTTTTATATATTACTTACCCAAATTTTATAGCACCTCTGCTCGTGGCAGGAAAGCTTAAATATATCACATCTGCATTTTGCAGGAAAAACTCAAATATAGCACCTCTGCTCGTGGCAGGAAAGCTTAAATATATTACATCTGCATTTTGCAGGAAAATTCATATTAAACAGCACCTCTACATTACAACAGGAGCTCATAAACAGCTCCTGTGTATTGTAGGAAAACTTAAATATATCACATCTGCTCGTGGCAGGAAAATTCAAATAATATGCAATGAATATTCTGTAAGTTACAGATTCGGGCTTATATTATTGCGACAAGACCAAACCTAAATGCAGTTCAGACAATATCCAAGAAGCCAATATTATCATTACTAAGAATTTCCTCTTTGAGTTAATAATATGACTGATAACATGTAATTTTCTCTGAAGGGGTACAGTATAGATAAGAATTTCTCTTTGAGAAAATAATATGATGGATGACATGTAATTTCCCCTGAAAAGGTAGAGTACAGGCTATATTTCTTGTATGGCAGCAGATAAAATCTCCCAGGCGTACAGAAAAAGGGCAATATTCCCTTTACTAGGAATTTTCTCTTTGAGTAAATAATATGATGGATGATATGTTATTTCTCTCTGAAAAGACACATTGTAGATTTTATCTGCTGCCATACAAGAAATATAATTTCCCAGGCAAGCATGATTAATTGCTTGCCCGGGACATGGGACTGATCAAAAGATTGGAAAAAACATGCAAGCATAATTAATTGCTTGCCCGCTCTTCTTTTATTGTATTGATCGGGCAGGACAATAGCAGTAACTAGGCTCTTGGTAATTCTCAATATAGAGTAGTTTCTGCTCTATTATTGCTGTTATACAACACACTTTACCAGGTTTTCAGATCTGGGAGCTATCAGTTGTATATCAACTAGCAATACTTATTCTCAAAATCTCACGTATGGAGATATTATTTTGCAACATGTATTTCAATCTTACACATTTTATCAGGACTCAAACCCGAGCCTTTTGTTTACAAGACAACAATATTAACATTTTGCCATCAGGGGAGGCTTCATATTTTATGAGGACTCAAACCCAGAGGCCTCCTGATTGCAAGGCAATAAAAACCATGGGGCTATGCACCACACTCTACTGGGTCTCCTGGGATTTTGACAGAAAAAACACACTATAAACAATAAGATGATATGGGTACTTGACATAATTTTAAGTATAGGCAAATCTGTCTGAGAGGCTTCACCTTTTCTACACTAGAATTCAAAATTCTTAAAACTTCAGAGCATATCACACCTGAAGAATTGGGGTATAAGCCCCTCTTGCCATTGTTTTAAGTATGGGCAAATCGGATTGTTCAATCAAATAGCCTCTCCTTTTCTACACTTATAAGTGGTGCTTATCCTATAGCCAATCCCACTACTTATGTTAGAGCGCTCTTTTAATGATTTGCCTATAACTGCATACAGGCAGCCGTAAATTTAGCATAAAATATCCTGATCCTGTTTCTTCTAGCATGTGCGACGTTTGTTGTGGTGGGATCATTGGAGGAAATGTGATTCTCCCAGTATGTCATCTGACTTACTAGCATATGCGATACGAAGAACAGGTGTGTATGTGGCTTACTAGGATTAGGCTCATGGTAATGAGGTCCTAGTAGCTGAAACGTTGTCGGGGTATTTTGCATTTTTTTATTACGTGCTAAACTACACGAGAGCCTCTACGTGCTTTAGAGTAGAAGGGTAATTGGAGCGTTTCTAAACAGAAAAGTATGAGCCCTTCGATTTACTATGGCGAGACTCACGATCTTACGTGATACAACTTAACCTAACAATTAATAAATGAGGCTCACAATTTTACGTGACACAACTTAACCTAACAATTAATGGACTTGGAAAAAAACAATGGCGAGCGTAACATGGCGATGACGTGGAGCCTACAATACAAGTTATTACATAACATTGTGATGACTCATATTAAGCACCCCTTAATTGTATTACTTATAAGGGTATACTATTGCACAACGTTATTGCAACAAGTTATTACGTAACATTGTGATGATTCATATCTAATGCTCTTTGTTGTATTAACTATAAGGGTGTAATAGAATCAGCAGTTAAATAAAGTATAAATCAAGAAAAAGTAAGCCATGGTTCGCATAACCTAATAGAAATAGACTTAGGTGGTTAAAGAACACCATGTTTAGAAGATTACTTGAAAAGTAAAATTAACGAAATTGAAATAAAAGTATCAGAGGTGCAAATGAATTGAGAAAGGGGTGGCAACCTAAAGTAAACTTCATAAAAAAAATGTACCGGAACGTTGAAACGTTTATACAGAAAGGTTGAAACGTAATGTCACGAATAGTCGAACGTGTTGTGAATGGCAAATAAAAATAAAAAATCTCAAATTCAAAATCAGTTAAACAAGACAGAACAAGATAAAAGTGGAATCTTCGAGCTCGCGTTTTTTTTTAACCGACCTACTCCTGGAAGTGCTATATAAAATTTTCAAGAATTGTATTGGACTAAGATGATGATATCCATTTGAGTGATCGATATTGCTGAAATTTATCCGGTGTTCCCTAGATGATCGATATTGCTGAAATTTATCCGGTGTTCTCTAGATGATTATGAAGAAAAACTATATTTACAAAATTACAGGGAGAAAAAGTGATAATCTAGAAGTCGCGAATGTAATAACAGGAGAGATGGAAGCGATTCTGGACGAAAACGACAAGGAGAAGAAGAAACGTAAGGAGACTAATCGACGCGAGCAAGACAAAAAGATGATCTGATGTAATAATACTACAGCATTTTAAGTGCCATGCATTCCTTCTTCGTTCGTAATAAAATCAACAAGTTATTCGAATTACGGAACTTGTCATTTTGACCTCCCTAGCGAAGCATGTTCTTAAAAAATAAAAATCATCGGAAGTTTTCATTTCGCAAGCCACGATGAACTTAGGAGGCACAGGGTTGTATGCATTCCGTCTTTCGTTCGGAGGGACAACGTAACCAACCATTCAATGATGGGGCCTCCCCATGACGCAGTGGTAGCGTTGTCGCCTTGTAATCAAAGGGTCCCAGGTTTGATACCTGCCGGAGGCACATCGTGGTTCGGATCCCACTTTAAACTGTAGGTCCAGTCTCGATTAGTCATACTGTGCATAAAGTGGACTTAAAACACCAACTCATCAACAACAACAACATTCAATGATGATAATGTTTATGAATTTGTTCGGATTGAGAAAAGTAAAAATTATCATGGAAGAGCCACCTTCTTTTGAATATCCCCTTTCCTCTGTTCATATTTTCCGTCCTTGATTTCTATTATATTTCCCGCTCGTCAGAGTCAAGCGTTCTTTTTTTATCACAGCTCTTCGTTTTCATTTTTCTTTCAACGTACAAATTCATGTTATCATGCCATGGAAATTCTTCTCCTTTTTGCATTGCATAATTGAAGATTTGAAATAACACAGGATGATGAAAATGCTATTGGCAAACTTACGAAGAGAATAAATTTGTAAGAATTCCCTTGTCAATATGAATGCCTTATTACTAACTTTGTTTTTGTTTAATACGTGAAACCATATTACATTGAATATTAACTAATTAATTAATTATCTACCCTTCTTGAACCCAAAAGTTCGATTTGTCCTTATCCTGAGCAAGATCTATATATATATTTTTAATTTTTTAGTTCCTTAGATATGAAACGATGAGACAAAAGTTTTATGAAGAGAAAAGTAACATGAATTAAGCCTTCTTTTCCTCTTTAATATCATTTTCATTGTTAGTATTACTCCTAAGTATTTGGATTTGGAAAACTGGTTCAAACAAGTTGTTATCACTTGGTTTCGGCCTGTAAGCACATATCTTTAGATTTCTCATTGCTATCTTCTAAAACCTATCTCTTAAGCTGCTTTTGAAAAAAAAATATTTTTAGCATTATTCTTAATTGTATTTACATCATTCCCCAGTAAGTCTACATCATCTGCATATGCTAACAGTACTTCGTTCTTTTCTTTTACCTTCCTAAAAGCATATTCTAAGGCAAAATTAAAAAGAGCATCTTCTTTTTTTTTTTTTTAATCCATCATGAATTGTACATTTTTTGTCAGACATATTAACGAGTTTCTTCTCGACTAATTTATCTCTTTGGCATCTTTAACTTCAATCAAGTTAGGTTCTGCTGTGCATACTTAATTTATTTCTGACTTATCTCCTACATGAACATTTAAAACGTCATTAAAGTAGTTCTTCCATCTATTTAAAATAGTCAGCCATTTTTTTTATGAAGTTTACTTTAGGTTGCCACCCCTTTCTCAATTCATTTGCACCTCTGATACTTTTATTTCAATTTCGTTAATTTTACTTTTCAAGTAATCTTCTAAACATGGTGTTCTTTAACCACCTAAGTCTATTTCTATTAGGTTATGCGAACCATGGCTTACTTTTTCTTGATTTATACTTTATTTAACTGCTGATTCTATTACACCCTTATAGTTAATACAACAAAGAGCATTAGATATGAATCATCACAATGTTACGTAATAACTTGCTGCAAAAACGTTGTGCAATAGTATACCCTTATAAGTAATACAATTAAGGGGTGCTTAATATGAGTCATCACAATGTTATGTAATAACTTGTATTGTAGGCTCCACGTCATCGCCATGTTACGCTCGCCATTGTTTTTTTCCAAGTCCATTAATTGTTAGGTTAAGTTGTGTCACGTAAAATTGTGAGCCTCATTTATTAATTGTTAGGTTAAGTTGTATCACGTAAGATCGTGAGTCTCGCCATAGTAAATCGAAGGGCTCATACTTTTCTGTTTAGAAACGCTCCAATTACCCTTCTACTCTAAAGCACGTAGAGGCTCTCGTGTAGTTTAGAACGTAATAAAAAAAATGCAAAATACCCCGACAACGTTTCAGCTACTAGGACCTCATTACCATGAGCCTAATCCTAGTAAGTCACATACACACCTGTTCTTCGTATCGCATATGCTAGTAAGTCAGATGACATACTGGGAGAATCACATTTCCTCCAATGATCCCACCACAACAAACGTCGCACATGCTAGAAGAAACAAGATCAGGATATTTTATGCTAAATTTACGGCTGCCTGTATGCAGTTATAGGCAAATCATTAAAAGAGCGCTCTAATATACAATGATTTCTCATACCATGTACCCTAACATACAATTTAACATAACAAGTAAAATTTCGATTCGTCTATATATACCCAACGAAACTCAGAAACTGTCATACGCGAGAGCTATATATTTTGCAACAACTATAATTACCCAACACTAGCAACAAGAACAAAAAAATTATATCAATTACTTGTATAATATTAATTAGTAACTTTAGATAATATTAATTATTAGTTTTCAGTTGAAATTAATTTTAAAAAACAATTAATAACATGTTAAGTGATGATAACCAAGTGCAAAAAGCATTGCATTTTTTTTTTACACACAAACAAAGCACCACTTAGTTCACAAAACCTCTAACAGATGGCAGATAGTTACATGGTTCTAGTTAGGATGATGATTTTTGGGTTGTTGGATTGGGTTTGAAGAAGACTATTTGTTGTAGTGACCACAGTATTGTTTTTTTTTTGTGTGTGTGTGTGTGTGTTTTCTGTTCTCTTACGAGAATTAATATAGGTTGTCATAGAACCCTCCAATTCATGACTTAGGAAAAATCTGTTTGCGGATTCATCACGTACGCCTACATGTGAGAAAAAATATGAATAGAACCTATGCTCGGAAATCCAAAATGGCGACCGGAAGTGGGGTTATCTTGGAAACGGTAAGACTTAGGAAAAATCTGTTTGCGGATTCATCACGTACGCCTATATGTAAGTAAAATATGAATAGAACCTATGTTCGGAAATCCAAAATGGCGACCGGAAGTGGGGTTATCTTGGAAACGGCAAGACTTAGGAAAAATCTGTTTGGTGATTCATCATGTACACCTATATGTGAGAAAAAGTATGAATAGAACCTATGATCGGAAATCCAAAATGGCGACCGGAAGTGGGGTTATCTTGGAAACGGTAAGACTTAGCAAGAATCTGTTTGCGGATTCATCATGTACGCCTATATGTGTGAAAAAATATGAATAGAACCTATGCTCGGAAATCCAAAATGGCGACCGGAAGTGGCGTTATCTTGGAAACGGTAAGACTTAGAAAAAATCTGTTTGCGGATTCATCATGTACACCTATACGTGAGAAAAAGTATTAATAGAACCTATGTTCGGAAATCCAAAATGGCGACCGGAAGTGGGGTTATCTTGGAAACGGTAAGACTTAGGAAAAATCTGTTTAGTGATTCATCATGTACACCTATATGTGAGAAAAAGTATGAATAGAACCTATGTTCGGAAATCCAAAATGGCGACCGGAAGTGGGGTTATCTTGGAAACGGTAAGACTTAGGAAAAATCTGTTTGAGGATTCATCACGTACGCCTATATGTAAGTAAAATATGAATAGAACCTATGTTCGGAAATCCAAAATGGCGACCGGAAACGGAGTTATCTTATCACTTTCGCGTTTGCCTTTACGATATTTTCCGTTAAGGTTGCAAAAAACGCAACGCAACGCATTTTCTGGCGTAGAACTGTCTTTTTACCCCTATCAACGATCGAACCAACATCAAGATCGTTTGCGAGTTCCACGACGCGCTGCCCGATGATACCGTGTGCAGCGTCATCCTGATTGCAGAGAAGTCCTTCGCGTACGACGTGAAGAACAAGAGGGTGACGGAGCAGTTTTAAAAAATTCGTAAAAAAAAAAATTGCCACATACTAAAAAAAAATCAACATCCAACACATTTTAGGTTATATAAAATTTGTAAAAACCTTAAAATACTGAAATATTAAAACAAACAGAGTCCCTTGTAGGTTAGTTCAGTGCGTAAATAAAAAAAAATGATAGGTTAAGTTATATCACTTAGGATCGTAAAAAAATTAAAAAATCGTAAGAAAAAAAAGATAGGTTAAGTTGTATCACGTAAGATCGTGATATACCTACCAAGTATGAGTGGGAAAAAAGAGTAATTTTACTAAAACATCGCTAAACGCTAAAACATCGACAAAAAATTGTCAAAATATGTCAAAAACTGATATTCAATTGATAAAAAAAGAGGCTACAAATGCATACCTACTAAGTATGGCGTTGAACCGATTAATATACACTACTAGAATGTTCTACGGACCCTGTTATTGTTTATAGCGCGTATCCAAGGTGGGGATCGTAACACGTGCCTCCCCCCCCCCCACCAGGAAAGTTTTCATTTTACACTAGATAAAATTAGGTTTTTGTCTTCTTGAATAATGTGACGATAATTTTAGGAGAGAAATACTTATCAAGGCAAGACGGATAATGTTCTATAACCCTGTTGTTGATAATATTGCACGTAAACTTTTCTTACGCTTTCGGTGTTGTCGTAGCGAACTTGAACACTATGTAGAAGAGACTTGTCAGCATTTGGAAGCTGCACAACAAAGGTAGCGCCGCAGGTAGGGCGATTCGGATTCATTGTAATTTTTTAATCTCTGGAAAGCGCGAGAGGGAACGTTCTTGAAAAGGAGAAGGAGTCGAACTACTGGCAATATTTACGAATTGTGATATCTGCGAAACGTTCTAGAATATAATGAGGATATGAATACGCGGCTTCAATTTCCCGGTTGATCTGTACAACAGAATAGGTGGAGACTTCAGAAGTAAGTGTGACAATTCATACAGTCGATTAGTGATCAGTCAGTGTCCATTGGTTGCTTTATAAGTTCTAGTGATTCGAAAATGAAATGGACTAAATACCGTAAAGTAACGAAGTATACCACTAGTTCCAGTTCGGTCCCAAAGCTAAAAACATTGACGACAGCGGAACTTCGAGTAGTGCTACGAGTAGTTCGGGTGGGAAAACGAAGAGATCGAAGGTCTCTCTCTCTCTCTAAAGTGAATATTTCGGCAGTATCGGGCTGGGCATTGGAGCGATTTATTAAAAAAGAAATAAGCTGCACAGATCAACTGAAAATCAAAGTTTTGAGTGAATGATTTGGTTGTGCCAGGACCAAATTTTTGTATGCAGTCCGAGAATTTCATGGCATAAAAATATACTTTTGTTTAAGGCTACTGGGTTCGACACACACTCAACAGACAATTTTGGACACTTGCGAGTGCTTAGGAATGAATATGAACAATTTGGTGGGTTTCGGCTTTTATAAGAGCTGCAAACATGGGAGGACAAGACACATTAGTGGTGTTCAGGCTCGAATGAGAGAGAAATATTCGTGAACTGTCTGATTCCAGTTCCCTGCACACAGTTTGAATCTTGCGTTGTCGAGTGGATTGTGCATTCCGTGCATGTGTAACACCTTCGTAAAAACACTTCTGGTACATAGATGTTTTGATGCCTGATGAGAAGAAATGGACAAACATACATATTGAGATGGTTCCGGCACACAATATTAATGCATGGAAACAGAGGAGTTGAGTGGTAGAAAATGTCCCAATTTCACGTTCTGATTAAAATGACAGCCTTAAACAGTGGCGACGATTTAGGAGATAGTTGCTCCCCATTCTTTTGCCTCCACACTATGGCCTCTTAATGCTTGTCTCCTTGTCCACCCCCCCCCCCCCCCCACATTTTGGAACCCAATTGCCACCACTGGCCTTAAACATACAATTGTGATACCCCTTTAAAAAATGGTGTTCAGCCGCCGCCCCGAAAGGAATTCCTGGATACGTGCCTGCTGCTTCCCGTAAAATATCACTGCACTCTTCACGTTCTTCTTCTTCTGTCTTTTCTTTGGGGCCGTCAATAGCTTCAACACGTTGTTTTTTTATATATATATATATATATATATTTGTCACATATTTGTTTTAATTAGTATTCTGCTCGTTCCGCCACCTGAACGCAGCAGCGAGGGCTCAAAGGGCAGTGTAGTTACACCGGAAGAAGGCTCGGAAATGGCAGGCTTCAGAAGTTAGCTCATCCAAATTAAATTAAACAGGTATGTGCTCTCTCTAAATTTAAATCATAGTTCACAAATAATTTGATTAAAAGTTTTAAAAGTATCTGTTTTATTTAATAGCGTATTAATTGGTGCATTCTTCTCCAGCATAGCCATAGGCAGTGACCACACTACGGGGGGGGGGCAGGAACGCCCCCCCAATTCTCGTTCGACAATTTCTCTCTCTCTCTCTCTCTCTCTTATCTGCCCCCAGTAAAACGACAAAAATAAATAAATGAATGAATTCTCTTTTAGCCAAAATATGCATTTTTGTGTCGTATGTAACGGAATAATAAAAATGATTGCCCCGGGAAAATATGATTTACCCCTCCATCTATACTATTGCGCCGTCACTAGTTACAACATATTTTGATTTCTATTGTTCCCACATATTTATTTTAATTTTAGTATTGTGAATCATATTCCACTGTGTTACCTCACGTAGCCACCCCCCCCCCCCCACACACATACGTACGACTTCAGTTGTACGTTTTAGACTAAGGTTGTCAAATATCCACTTATATCTTTGTATTCTTGAGCCATTTAAAAAAAATCATTTCGCCCCTTCTTCTGGACTATTTCATAGGAATGTTTTCCCATTGGAAGCCCCTTTGCAGATCGAGATCCGGGGCTATAGCCTTCCCAAGCCAGCGTCCCCTCCAAATACTCTCTTGGCCTCATGAAAGACAAATATATGTATTTCTACTAAATATTAATTTGACTTGGCAGTTTCTCTTTTCGAACAGGAATAAGTTTTAAATTTTAATAGCCTATAAATTTACACTATCAATTTTGAGTAAAGGTTTTGCGTAACTCTAAAAGTACATTTAGAGACTGCAAGGTCAACTCTCGATATTTCAGATATATTAATAATTTTCATCACAACGTCTTGTAATAATTATTTGTTACTTCAATAACCTCCTCGCAAATGTTTCTCGCATATTAAAACATAGATGCCAATTTCTGTTTATTTCCTTGTAATGCTGACCTCCGTGGCGAAGTGGTTAAAACAACGCTTTACGATGCCAAGGGTCCCCCCGGTTCGAATCCCCGCCCGGGCATGGGTCTACTTTCCTTTCTTCAATTTCATCATATCATCACGCATCCTCATCTTTGCGATTAGCCATATGAGACAGATAGCGAAGTAAAATAAACTAAGTCTATTAATCAATTATTTTTAAACTCTTTAATTCTTCTTTAGCATGCCACGTTTTTGTTAAAATTATATTACGATTTGTAAAATGACGAAATTCTAAAGGAGAACACGCAACTTTCTTTGTAGCGCATCGGTCAGAAAGTTTCAGGAATATGGATTTTCAAAATACATTTTTTCAATGTACTTTGCCCCCTTTTAAAAGTAGCGCGTTTTCAATTATGTTACTAATCATTAAAAGGATGCCTCAATACCATCTTGGAGGATGACAATTATTATTTTCCCCCTTCTAAAAGTAATAAAATACTTTCGCTCTCTGAATCTCCCATATAAATGCTAGAAGCTCCCTGCTTCTCCGGTGACTTCACGCGTTCGTGCAAGATCGGCAATCTTCGGATGGCTGTACCTAATCTCTATATTCCTTGGGAAGATCTATTTTCTGATGATGATTCCGATGTGGACCCCACGTTCATTCCTGAGACATATGGTTCTTCCACTGATGATGAAGATTGTCGTAATTTCGAAGCTAGTATTTCGTCTGTAAGTTGCAGGACAAATAAAGAGAAAGACGTTCCGGCTTTCTTTCAAGGTAAGAAAGGATATTCTTGGGAATCTAAAGAACCAACAAAGACTAGACGTATTCCTCGTCAAAATATAATACGAGGAATTCCAGGCTTGACAAAGATCGTTAGAAATTTAGGTGAAAATCCTCAAATGAAAGATATTTGGTCTCTAATTTTTGATGACGACATTATTGATCATATTGTGTTGTCGACAAATGTAAAATTAGAGAAAACAAGAATTAAAGTCCAAGAGCATCAAAAGAGCAATTACAGACCAACTGATAAGTGTGAAATAAAGGCACTTTTAGCTCTTTTTATGCTTACATCAATTTGTAAGTCTGGACATGAGGATATGGTTTCCCTCTTTTCTACTGATTCTATGGGTAGACCCATATTTAGTCAGTGAAGCGTTTCCAAATTTTGTTACTGTGCCTCCGATTTGACGACCCTGAAACGAGAGAAACACGGAAGGAGACCAACAAAGTTGCAGCCATTTCAGACATCTTCTCCAAATTCACGCATAATTGCCAAAAATTATTTTCTTTAGGAGAATATGTTTGCATCGATGAAATGCTTGTACCATTTCGTGGTAAATGCAGCTTCAAGGTTTACATGCCCAAGAAACCAGCTAAATATGGTATTAAAATTCTTTGTCTAGCAGATGCCCGCATGTCGTATTTCGACAATGCCTACATTTATTGTGGTAAAGGATCTGATGGAGTAGGACTAAGCAATGAGGAGAAGAAGCTTAGTATTCAAACACAATCAGTTCTTCGATTAGTGCAACCGATAGTGAACAGTAACAGAAACGTAACTGCTGACAACTGGTTTTCCTCTTTAGAACTAGTGAAAGAACTTGAAAACCGAGGACTAACATATGTGGGAACTGTTAGAAAAAACAAACCAGAAATCCCCCAGAATAACTTGCCTTCTGGTAACAGAGAAGTTGAGTCTTATCTTTATGGCTTTAAAGAAAACGTCACGCTATTGTCATTTGTACCCCCAAAAAAAGAAAGCTGTAATTTTAGTATCCAGTATGCATCTCTCGAAAGAATTGGATGAAGAGACAGGGAAACCAGAAATTATTGCGTTTTATAATAGCACTAAAGAGGGTGTGGATACGCTGGATCAAAAGTGTGCGAATTATTCTTTTAATAGAAGATGTCGGCGGTGGCCTTTAGCAATATTTTTCACGTTAGTAAATATAAGTACAGTAAATAGCTGCATTCTGTACTTATGTTTTAAAAACAGCCGAAGTATTTCCAGATACAGATTTGTGAAAGAACTAGCCATGATACTTCATGAGACCTCATCTTGAAAGGAAGTTGAAGGTTCATAATTTGAGGAGTGAGCTGAAAAAACAATCGAGGATGTTCTGGGGAACAAAACACCGTACAATGAAGACGAGCAACATTTAGCAAAACGTGACAAAATGGAACGCAAAAGGAAATGTAGCCTCTGTCCTTATCAGAAGAATAGGAACACAGCATATAAGTGCGTCAAATGTGACAAACCAGTATGTCTCGAATGTTCCAGGAAAGTGTGCGTGATGTGTTTGGTTGACAGAAGCACGTAATTTTCAAACTTGCTCAGTGCTTTCAAGAAAACTTTTGTTCACAAAAAAGTGTATTTCATTTCAAGTGTGTGAAAATTTCATTTTCATAAAAAAAGAAAAGTTTTTCTCAATAATAGTTATTTTTTCTTATGTAGCACTTGCGTTGTGTATGTATTTTGAAATAAATTTTATAATATTAGATTATAAGAATAAATCTATGTAATACTTTGCCAAGGAAATCAAAGTTTCGGCGTTCCATGTCTGTCAGACACATACTTCCAATTATGTAATAAAGAATCATTCTTCTTGTTAAGGGTTAATTATGTAAAATTATAGTTGCTGTTGTAGAATATCATGTCGGGTGCTATGTTCCCTTTCAGAAGCCTTCAGACTGTTCTGCTTCACAGGAAGGAACAAACGTGGTAACGGTTCAGTTTGTTTTATCATTTCGGTAACAGTATGGTATAGTGAAAACACATTTCACTCGTTTATTTCCTAAAAATTTACATTTGTACTTACCTGTTATGCATAGCGGAACATTTTTGGGTAACAATATAGTATAGGGGTGACGGATTTCTTCAAATTTACAGGAGAAAGTACTTACGGAAATCATTTTCTGTAGCATTGTGGAAGTTCGTGAATGTAGTTTTGATCCATTTTAATGCGAATACATGTTGTTTTCTGCAAAAATCTCTGTCCGGCACGCTGTTTCTGCTGCCGTCATTTGCTTTCTGCACGAGAGCACAATGTTCCCCATAGTCAGTGTTTCAAACTCGCCGTGTTTTCACTAGAACATGACGTGTCGAGTATTTTTAATTTTTTAATATTTTTTTTAACTATGCTTGCCTAACCTAACCTAACCTTACGGAAAATGTTTTTTGGGGCTAGCGTCAATGGTTTTTGGGGCTAACGTCAATTGTTTTTGAGGCTAACGAGTAGTTGTATTTACGGTGGGATAAACTCACGAAAGGAAGAGCTCCCCTCCAGCAGATTTGCTACACTTAAAACTTGCTCAACATGTTCATATGAGTTTTTTGCTCTAGTGTGGAACTTTGTCTAATCCAAGATTTTTGTAAAAAATGCCCTCGGGAATTTTTCAGAAAGGAAGAGCTCCCTCAGAAAGGAAGAGCTCCACTGTACTACCAGTGCCGGAAAGGAAGAGCTCCCCTCAAGCAGCTTTGCTACACTTAAAACTTGCTCAACATGCCCATATGAGTTTTTTGCTCTAGTGTAATACCCCGTCTAATCCAAGATTGTTGTAAAAATGCTCTTCAGAAAGTATCAACCCCCCTCAAGCAGATTTGCCCATATTTACAAAAATTGCATCAGCCAGATTTTTGTCCATAACTTTGTCAAAAATATATCAATTTTTGACCACACCAGAAATTAAGCAAAAACCCATACATACACACACATATTTACTTCTGGTTTAAGTTTAATTGGATACCAGGTTCAATTTGCTTATCTAATATTAAAACAATGCAATATGCAGAGCCCCTCTAGAATTGCTCCGTGTTTGCATGTTTCCCCTCTGTGTCAGTGTGTACAATTCCCGAGACGGTAGTATTGATTTTTGCTTTGCATGTTTCTCCCCAGCGCCAGTACTTACAGAAATTCCCGAGTATTGCATCAGCCAGTATTGTGAGCGTGGCTGAGGAGAGCAGATGTGTTTTTACAGTGCTTCTCATACTTACCGGCCTGTTTGGTTTAATTGAACAATATAAAATCTGATATTTGTTGTAATCCACTCACATTTAGAGTCAAGCTTATATTTGTCCCATGTCCTGCATGTTCGTGCAGGTATTTGCGCTGGGTCGGTGTGAATGAATATTTATTCTTTTTTTCCACTTGTGGGCTATTGGCTTTACAACCTGTCATAAGATAAGCATAGAGATTAGATTTAAAACCCAGGAAATTTTATATAAATACTAAAGCCAAAAATATTAAGTGTGTACACACCTACACACATACACACATACAAAACACACAGCTGAACCCAACTGATATTTTTTTATTCAGTATAAAGTTTTGAATTGAAACCCAGGAAATTGTATATAATAAACAACAGCAAAAATGCCAAATCAAAAATATTGTAATCAATGCAATAAAAATATATTTAGCTCTAATTGGGCCAGACACCAAAAAATTTGTAACCCAGACAAATACAGAACTCCCACAAAAATTTGCCCCAAATGCAATAGAAAATATAACATGCAATACTTCACATATACACATAAAGATACTTGCTCTGCACAATCATCAATACAACCATCCACATCTGGTCTGAAAAGAAGACACGAAGCACCTCTTAATGCCAGAGCAGCAAAGCAGCCACGCTATGAACCTATCCATAGCAGTTTTAACGGCCAATTAAGGGATCACTGTTTTAAATCAGAGCCAAGATGCGGCATTGAGAATTTCTTGAACAGTATAAATTCTGATCTGCAGGCAATTCTTAATGCACAAAATGGGTCTTATAAGCTGTCCCTCAAATTGTTTGTACAATATAAGAAGCCAAACGGCACAAAATTTACACAGCCCCACATAACAGAAACTGTAACTGTATATTCAAATGCAAATTCGGACAGAATAATAAGCAGTTTGATGGATCAACTGAACATTAAACACTCTGAATTTGCAGCAAAAGAGTCTGGATGGAGCCTATGCGGCTCTCCGCACAAGTTATATGTTAATATTTCTGAATTCAAGCCATTACAAGGATCTACATATCTGCCATTACCTGCTAATATCAAAAACAAAAGAGCCGTGGTCAATATTGAAAATACCGACCAGAAATGCTTTTTGTGGTGTATATTAGCTGCTTTGTATCCAGTTTCAAGGAATCCTCAGAGAATAAGTTATTACAAACAACATGAACATTTTTTTGACGATGCAATGGAGGGTTTGGAATATCCAATGTTAGTTCAGAATATTGATAAATTTGAAAAAAGGGCCAGGCACATCAATGGCAAACAATTATCTATTAATGTTTTTATTTGTTCTACTGGCAATTGCCCGATAGCACCTCTCAGAATCAGTACACTTGATGATGAATCTGCTATTCCGATTGATCTGCTCTTAATTGAGGGGGATGGCACATATCATTATACTCTGATACATAATCTTGAAGCTTTAGTGAGAACACAACTAGACAAATATAAAAAAATATTTAAGTTGTGCAGAAGATGCTTAACTGTATTTGATGGTCAAAAAATGGTGAAGGGGGTTCGGGAAGAGAGTGCAGAAATTGCCAAAAACAAGTTAATTGAGCATCTGAAATACTGTGGGAACCATAAACCTGTTCATATGGTGATGCCCAATCCAAGTGAAAATTGCAAATTCAAAAAGTTTGAAGCCTTGTTGGAACACCCAGCATATATTGTCTGTGATTTTGAATCGAACCTCAAATCTCTTGCATTCTGCAATCCAGATCCAGAAGAATCTTCAATTACACCATACCAGCAACATGAACCTTCCAGTTTTTGTTATATGGTTATACGGGATGGTGTAGCTATTAAAGAATATTCATACATGGGAGAAGATGCCATCAAAATATTTGCACATAAAATAGAAAATGAGTGCCGTGACATAGCATCTAATGTTTCATTAAAATCAAAGCCTATGTTGCCTTTAACAGAGAAACAGATTGAGGATTTCAACAATGCAGAAAAATGCCCGGTATGTGATTGTGAATTTTCAGATACAAATATCAAGGTTCATCACCATTCTCATACAGATGGTAAATTCTTAATGGCCCTGTGTAATAGCTGTAATATTAAGATCAAGAGACCAAAATTTATCCCCATATTTTGCCATGGAGCATCCAATTATGATTTTCATCATCTGATCAGATACGAGGGGTTTGACAAGCAGAATTTAAATATTTTAGCTGAAAATGATGAAAAATATATATCTATTAGCAAGATAATTAAAGTTAATGGTGTTCCTATTCACATAAGATTTCTTGATTCTTACAGAATTTTATCTGCTAGCCTGCCTACACTGGCCACTCAATTATCTGATGATCAATTCAAAATCACACGTGCTATGTTTCCAAATCAGGATCTGAAATTAATTAGGCGGAAGGGTGTATATCCATATGACTATGTTACAGATTTTTCTAAATTTGATGAGTGTTCCCTGCCACCACAAGAAGAGTTTTACAGCAGAATCAGAGGATCTGGAATCACTGATGAAGATTATCACCATGCCCAATTGATGTGGAACAATTTAAAATGCAAGACATTTGGTGATTATCACATGGCATATTTGAAACTTGATGTCACCCTCTTAGCTGATATAATACAGGCATTCAGAAAATCTTCCATGCAAAATTATAAACTGGACCCAGTATATTTTTACAGTGCCCCGGGCCTAGCATGGGCCGCAACGTTTTTGAACACTAAAATGCAATTGGATCTGATCCACGATCAAGATAAGTATCTGTTTATGGAGGAATGTATAAGAGGGGGGATGGTGCAATGTTCCCAGAGATATGCCAGAGCAAATAACAAATATATGCCTGATTATGATCCAGCACGGCCATCAAATTATATAGTGTATGTAGATGCAAACAGCCTCTATGGTTATGCTATGATGGATAAACTGCCATATGCAGGGCTTGAGTGGGTTGAAAATTTCAACATTGAAGATCTTAAGGATTTTGATGACAGTGACTATGGCCTCTTCTTAGAGGCTGATCTGATAATTCCTGATGATTTGCACAATAAATTTTCTGATCTGCCCCCAATTTCCGAGGTTCAGTGCTCACCTGGCTCTAAACAGAAGAAGCTCATGATGACTCTGGAGCCGAAACAGGGCTATGTCATATATTACAAAAACCTCCAGTTCCTGATGAAACATGGTGTCCAAATGACCAAAGTTGGAAAAGTCTTAAGGTTCAGGCACTCAGAATGGTTGAAACCATACATTGATACAAATACAGAGCTTCGAACATCTGCAAAGAGCCAATTTGATAAGGGCTTGTTTAAATTGATGGTTAATTCTGTATATGGCAAAACAATTGAAAATGTCAGAAAACATACCGATGTTAAAATAATTACTGACCCCAGCCTGAGTAAAAAATTGGTTGCAAAGCCTAATTTCAATTATAGAAGAATTTATGATGAGCACATGGCACTTTTCAACATGAAGAAAACAAAGATTAAGTTTGATAAGCCTATTTATGTAGGGGCTGTGATATTGGAATTGGCCAAATTACATATGTTAACATTGTATTATGAGGTGTTGAAACCTTTTTATGGTGATCGTGTAAAATTGATGTACATGGATACGGATAGTTTTATTCTTGATATTAAAACAGAAGATGTTTATCAAGATATGTCACAGCCTGAATTGTTTCAATATTTTGATACCAGTGAACATACAATAATTCAACACCACAACAAAAAGGTGCCTGGCAAGTTAAAAGATGAGACGCTTGGTGATGTTATTGTGGAATTTGCTGGGTTAAGTGCCAAGGTGTATAGTTTTAAAACATGTAGTGGTGTTGCTGCCAAAAAGGCCAAGGGCATTGGCAGAGTGACTGTTGACAAAGATCTTGAATTTGAAGATTATAAAAATTGCATCAAATCCCAGAATTTAATCAAAACATCAGAATCCAGAATCCAGAGTGTGGATCACTTGCTGACTAGCAATATTGTAAGAAAAGTGGCTCTGGACCTACATGATGATAAGAGATGCATTTTATCATGTGGCATACATACTTTACCTTGGGGGCATTGTGATTTGAAAAATGGGAATCAATGCCCAATTACAGAGCATGATTTGAAATAAATAAACATGCCTATGAACTTATTTGGGTTCAAAAAACAGGCTATTATGGATCTGCCAACACCACAACCCTCTTCTGATATGCTGTCTAAACTGAGTGGCTTCTTAATTATTCATCTGAACAGCATACTTACAGATGTTGATGATGAAACAGGTAAAACATTGTACATATTTAACAATAATTTAAATCATTACCAATTACCTGTAGGTGGGCAATTGCAATTTATTACAACCCCTGAGGGTGATGTCAAAATTTCAGTAGGGAGAAATATTTATAGAATTAAGCACTCAAACATGATTTCTGGCACTGTATATACTGTTTCTGCTGGTGACTGCTTATATATTGAGGTCCCTGGATCTTATGACAAGCTTATACCCTTTTTTATAGAATTAAGAATCAGATACTCTATAATAAATAACCACTAAAACAAAAATGCCTAATGATATATTTGGCCATACAAGACATGAGGATCACAGTGATGAGATTCTGATGCTTGATGTCAGAGTCAAGAAATTAAGAAGTGATTTACAAGCTTTACAGACCACACTCAATGCCAGTCTTCAATTAGAAATTACAAATTTGCAATCACAATGCATGGACCCTCTTCTTAAAATTGATTCTGAACTCAAATTATTGCTTCAGAAATATACTGATCTGGCAACATTAGATAATTTTCAAAGTTTAGAAGAAGCTGTAGCAGCTCTTCAAGCCAAATTTAAGACCCAGGCTAACAACTCTGAGCAATTGAAACAGCAATTGGAAGAGCAGATAAATAATGTCCAGGCACAGCTCCAAACAATTGTCAAAAGCATAAAATCACAAGAAGATTTTGATCTAGTGATTTCCACTCTAAAGGAACAGATTCAGTCACTCCAAATACCTAATCTGGACCCCCTGAACAATGCCATAGCCGAGGTTAAAGAAAAAATTGAGACACTTGAAAATTTTATGAACAACTTGCCATCTTCTGATGCTTTGAGTGCAATAACTCGGAGTGTTGCCAACATTAAGCTGCAACTTGAAACATATGAAGATTTTGGAAAAATTCAAAGTACCATAACCCATCTTGAAGGTACAATAGCAGCAGTGCAAAGTGATTTGGCAAATGTACTAGAATCCCGATTGCCTGGGATTGTAGATACCCTTGTCAGTGTCCAGCACCAAATCACAAAGCTTGAAAACCTCAACACTGAATCTGAACTGTCTCATTTTCATCACTTGATCGATGATATCCAAACAAAACTTGAAATTTTACAACAATCCACACCCTCTCAGGCAGATATAGCCCTGCTCCAAAATGCTATGCAAAATGTGGCTGATGCTTCTGAATTAAACAATGTGAAATTGGCACTTGAATCTTTGCAAAATACAGTATCAAATCTCCCTACATCACAGGAACTTAAAAATATTAAGAGGGCAGTGAATAGGATATTGAAATCAGAAGATATCAAGAATATCCAGGCAGAGATCAAACAACTCACTCAGACAGTGGCCACTCTACCAACCAATCAACATATTAATGAACTGCATGCCCTGTTTGAGGATATCAGAAGACAGGTCCATGATCTTACTGCTCAAAATTCAAAATTGGCAGTTGTTGAAAATTTGCAACAAATTGTAGCTAATATCAAGCAACAGCTAGGGACCATGGAATCCAATCAAGCAAATGCTTTGTCTGTTTTTGCCACCCAGCTTCAAGAAATTGTGCAACAATACAAAAAACTTGTTGTGGACATAAAAATCAAGCCAGGCCATGATGATGTTGTTAGGACCATCAATGAGCACCTTGAATCTGTAACAAGCAGATTGCTTACAGCAGAAAAAGAAATAACAGGCATAATCGAGAATCCTAAACATACAGTAATTCTTGAATTGTACAGTATCCCTTTGTATGTCTTTTCTAAGAGCTTGGAACAATTAAAATATCAGCAGCTGATGAAGCTATATGATGGATTGGATATTGCCACTTTTGAACCAGATGTTAAGCCACTCGATGAATGTCTCGATAATTCTGTTGTTGTGTTTGATGACATTATACTGGATAATCAAAACAAGGTTAGAAATTTCTTTACACAGGGCCGGCACAAAAACATTGATTGCTTCTACCTGGCACAGACTTTTTCTAAAATACCGAAGCAGCTGATCCGAGACAACAGCAATTTTATATGTGTGTTTCATCAAGATCATACCAACCTCAAACACATACATGATGAATATGTAGGTGGGGACTTGAGCTACAATGATTTTTCCAAGTTTTGCAGCAAGTGCTGGAACCAGGACAGTTATGGGTTTGTCACAATTGATATGACAAGTACACCCAATAGTGGAAAATACAGAAATAAAATCAACAATTTTCTAGACATTGAAACATAAATAAATAACCATGAAAAGGCCAATCATTGATGATCTTAAGTTAAGAGATTATCTTGTAAAAAGATTTAAGGGATGGAAATCAGAGAACCGTGGAATTTATGAAAAACACAAACAAACAGAACAGCCTGTCATTGATGCTATTAATAATTTAGGTAAAAATATCAAAACTGTTACAGAGCAGAATCAAAATTTGCTCACAGAGCTTGTACCTGTAGCTGCAAGGAACATATTAGATTATCCATTCACCCCACTTTCCAGTATTCATACACCTAGTCCTGTTGCTCCTAGAAGAATTGAAGCTACTCAGGATCCTATTGAATTGGGTCTTCTTGCACAAAAATATTTAACCACACCTAAAGACAACAAAGATGAGGTTTTTGGCTTATATGCTGACACAGAGCTTGATGGCAGCATCATACATAGAATTGGCAATTTCAGAGTAACTTTTATGGGAGATGATATAATTGTTTATTCAGAATCTCGTCTCGGAGAAAAAGGTGCTTTTGTTAAGTACACCGGCACACCTGGATTATGGGAACTGATGACTAGGAAAAGGCCTGGCAGCTATACAGATCAGGATTATGAGGATTACAAAGAAATATTAATAAAATCAGATGCTCTATACCAGAACAATGATCCCACACAAAAAAGAGTCAAGTCGAGCAGTGGAGCAAAATACAACATCTTAATCAAGCCCATATGGTCACAGATCAAGACTGGCAGTGGAATCAAACAATACAACACCCTGCCTAAAGAATTTGTGTGGGTTGATGATGTCAGGAAACTTGTAGATAGGTTATTGGTGATAGCTGGGGAGGAAAATGCTGGGAACCACAATTTTTACAATGAAAAGGTTGGAATTATGGACATGATAAGCACCAAATTGTCTAATTTTATAGTGAATGACACTAAGGGGATTGGATATCTCATAAAAATTATTAATACTCTACCACCTAAATTTTGGAATATTTCTGAGGGCCGGGGCCTTGTTAATGACATTATAAACAAGTTGCCATTTGAACTACACATTCCAGGCTATCAGTATTGTGGTCCAGGCACAAAATTGGACCATAGATTAAACAGAGGTGATCCTGGTATTAATCCCCTAGATGCTGCTTGTAGAGACCATGATATTGCATACAACACACATTCTGATCTTGACAAGAGACATGTTGCAGACAAGAAATTAGAAGAGGCTGCATTTGGTAGATTTGTAAGCAAAGATGCTTCTTTAAGTGAAAAAATAGCAGCATTGGGGACCACCATAGCTATGAGCACCAAACAAAAACTGGGGTGGGGGTTGTGAATATGTATATAATAAACCTACAATGAAGGCCAAGGGTGTTATGTATCAAATACCTTATGCAGGTCTCAAATCTCTTAAAACTATTGACAGTCTTTTAACCAAAAAGCAGCGCAAGAAAAAAAATTCTTGTCTTGCAAAGGGGCATGGTATGAAATTGTTGCTTAGTACCCCCCAATTAAAAAAATTACAGCAATCAAGAAAAAAATCACATGTGGGGGGATTCATATTTACTATCCCGGCCATCTTAGCTGCTCTCGGGGCTGTTGGGAGCTTGGCTGGGGGATCAGCTGCCATAGCAAAAACAGTAATAGATGCCAAGAAAAATAGGGCAGAATTAGATGAGCAGAGGCGCCATAACCTGGCCATGGAGAAACAAGGGAAAGGTGTTAAAAGAGCCATAAATAAGTTTAAAAAAACAAGAGCCGCTTACAAACCAAGATATTGAAGCTTTAATCAAGCCACTGGGCATCAAACATTTTAGAGGCGTGTACATGTCTGATTCTTTACCGGAACAACCACTCGACAAAGAGTGTGGCATTGTTAATTTGGATAAGTACAAAAATCAGGGCACTCACTGGATTTGTTATCTTAAATATTTAAACAATGAGGCATTTGTGTTTGATTCATTTGGAGGTGTTCCACCTGAAAATTTAATAAAATATCTAAATTCACCTAATCTTTATTACAATAATGCCCGTGTTCAAAACTTCAAAGATGTTAATTGTGGACATTTGTGTTTATCTGTTCTCAGATATATGTCTCAAATAAATAAACCATCAATTGAAGATTTTCAAAAAGCCTTGTGGTATTTGAAACATCATGGGGGTATTCCATCTCACCAGCCAAAATTCAATATTGAAACTCAAATTACATGATGACATAGTGTATCCCAAAACAATAGTTCTCAGAGCATTTTATGGCATGTACCTGATCCCTAATATTACACACCACAACAACACAATTGCAGTAGGGGATTAAAAAATTGTCATCACTCCAGGGCAGTATAATCTGTCCACTCTAAATGCTCAATTACCCAGAGGTGTAGTGTTAAGTCAAAATTCTGTCACTCACAGAGTAGAGATTGTATCTGCCACAGAAACAGTGGATCTGGGTACTATAGGAGAGCTGTTAGGCTTTGAGAACAACACAAAACTTGAACCAGCCATCAAACACACTGCTATGAATATACCCAAATTCTTAGCCATAGAGACTCTGAATATTCACTGTAATGTTGCTGAGGGTATGATCACCAAATCAAATGGTATAGGCACTCACAAACAAACTGGCATCATTGCAACATTTAAACCTAATTCTGAATTCATGGAGCCAATCATCTACAATCCATCCCCAACATTATATTTTCCTGTGTGCCACAACAGAATAGATTATATTGAATTGATGGTCACTAATGAAAAAGAAGAATTAGTTGATTTTGCTGGAGCCACAACAACTGCAATCATAGAGATTAACATTTAAATAAAAATACATACAATGGAAAATATTGAGAGTTATGAGCTACAATCATTCCCTCCAAACAGGAGGACATTTGCAAATTTAAATCAACCCAACACAGAAATTGAGGTTGATCTTGATGTAGGGGATGGCTTTATACACCCCCACAGAGCAGATCTATACATCAAATTTGATGTTGTAAAGCTCGATGGAACAGATTATCCGGCAAATTCAAATATAAGATTGGTAGATAATTTTGTGCCTCATCTATTCTCTGAAATTGAGATCAGAAAGCATGGTGTTGTTATAAACAGAATAGATTATCCCGGCATTACCTCCACAGCTTTGGCTACATTAAAATTATCCAAAACCGAGGCTTCTTACTACAGAATCGGTGGATTTGAGGCTGGTGATAAGATATTAACCAAGAACCACACAGTGCTGTTCCCGATGCGCCTATTGCCAGGATTCTTCTCAGATTACAAAGAAATTATGTGGAAGGGTGGGTTAAGAATTACATTTAGAAGAGCTGCCAATGATAACAATGCTTTGATGAGGTACAGTGCAATAAACTCTACAGGGGAAGCTCTACCTAATACCCTACCTGATGCAGGCAAATGCATTATTCAGACTATGGAGTTAAGAATCCCGGTTGTTGAATATGAGGCCAGTTATGCTCTTAAACACAAAGCAGATATAATAAAAAATCCACAGTTTCTTTTGCAATTTTATACATATCAATCTGTACAGAAGCCCGCAACTGGTACATATTATGAGTTTGATGCTACAAATTCATTCTCCAGTATTCAATACGACATGCCGGATTTTGTGGTGGTACTGTTTCAGACTGGAAGACACAATAATCAGGAAAAAAATTCAAGTAAATTTGATAACTGCAACATCAAGAACATATATCTTAAAAATGGCAGAAATGAGGTATTCCCTAGAGAAAATTACAATTTAGACATTTCCAAGGATGATTTCCTCAAATTATATGAGGCATTTTCGGCTTTCAAACGTGTCACTACTGGCAATACTGACATGTATTACACTCCAGATGAATTCAAAGCACAGAGACCCATGTTTGTAATCAACACTTCAAAAAGGAAACAGGTTGTGGTGAATGACAGGACAAACATTAAAATTATCTGTGAATTCCATGAGGCATTACCTGATGACACCATATGTAGTGTTATTCTCATAGGGGAAAAATCATATGTTTATGATGTAAGAAATGAGAGAGTCACAGAACAATTCTAGAGGTCCGATTCAAACACAGAGGCCCTTTGTTTATAAAACAATTTTGCCGTCAGGAAATATATTACTTACCAAAATTTTATAGCACCTCTGCTCGTGGCAAAAAAGCTTTTATACCTACCCAAAACACAACACATCTGCCAAAAGCCTAAATACAGGAAATATTGCAATAATTATTCTGTTGCGACAAGGCCAAACAATATCCGAGAAGCCAATACTAGGAATTTCCTCAATATGATGGATGGTAAGTAATTTTCCTGAAAAGGGCATAGTGTAGATAAGAATTTCTCTTTGAGTTCCATGACAAATAACATGTAATTTCCCTCGGAAAAGGCACAGTGCAGGTAATATCAACAGATATAATCACTCATGCATACAGAAAGAATGCAATTACTCTTTGATGATGAATAATATGCTATTTCTCTCTGAAAAGACACAATAAAGATTATATCTGTTGGCATTAATTTCCCGGGCAAGCATGATTTATTGTTGGCCGAAACATGGGACTGATCAAAAGATTGGAAAGAAAATGGAAATAATTAATTATGTTTGTTCGCTTCTATTGTATTGATCAGGCAATTTTACCCGTATTGTTGAGCTAACAAAACTCTGGTGATTCCCAATAGAGAATAATTTTGTTTTGTTGATGGCCCCCAGATCTTAAACCTAGTAAAAAATGTTGTACAACAAAACAAAATTATTCTCAAAATCTCACATATAGAATGCCACATATATTTCAATCTCACAGGACTCAAACCCAAAAGCCTCCTGATTACAAGACAACAATATTAACATTTTGCCATCAGGGGAGGCTTCATATTTTATGAGGACTCAAACCCAAAACCCTCCTGATTACAAGGCAATGAAAACCATGCACCACACTCTACTGGCTCTCAGAACCCAATAAATATCAATTCAAGATTCCTGGGATTTTGACAGAAAAACATACTATAAACAATAAGATGATAAGAGAACTTGGCTTAGTTTTAAGTATAGACAAATCAATCTGAGGAGGCTCTTCCTTTCTGAAGAGCATTTTTACAACAATCTTGGATTAGACGGGGTACTACACTAGAGCAAAAAACTCATATGGGCATGTTGAGCAAGTTTTAAGTGTAGCAAAGCTGCTTGAGGGGAGCTCTTCCTTTCCGGCACTGGTAGTACAGTGGAGCTCTTCCTTTCTGAGGGAGCTCTTCCTTTCTGAAAAATTCCCGAGGGCATTTTTTACAAAAATCTTGGATTAGACAAAGTTCCACACTAGAGCAAAAAACTCATATGAACATGTTGAGCAAGTTTTAAGTGTAGCAAATCTGCTGGAGGGGAGCTCTTCCTTTCGTGAGTTTATCCCACCGTAAATACAACTACTCTAACGTCAGTGGTTTGTGGGGTTAACGTCAATGGTTTGTGAGGCTAACGTCAATGGTTTGCGAGGTATTAGCATAATTTCAAATCCGGGCACGAAAGTAGGTATTTTCCGGTGAACGAGGTTGCAACACTGCATAAATCGACAAAACACTCGCACAACGCGCCCTGAACCAGTACGCTATCGCCCGCCATAATGTGTTACAGAATCGAAATAACAGGTAACAGTAAGTACTTGTAAATGTAAGAAATAGACATTATCTTAGTTAGAAATGCATTATTTCACCTTAGGAAATGTTCCGCATTCCAAAATAGTACGTTAGCAATGTAAAAAAGTGCGAAATATATGATTTATAGGTGTCACCCCCATATTATAATAGTACCCATTTTTGAACGTGGGATTTTGCTTTTTCAATGAAAAAAGCGTAATTTTTAACATTACAAGTATTTATTGTTCGTTGCTAATTCGCTTTCGATACACACAATATGGCGGGCAAATCTTGACTCACGTTGTCTATCGTCAGCTGATATGCAGTGTTTCCAAACTTATTAACCGAAAATTGCCGCACAAACTATTCACAGAATGTTTTTAAGCGAAAATTGATCCACAAACCATTAGTAGTGGTAGTGGGCCGGAGCCCCAACAGAAAATGAGGCTCGCCTTAATGGATTTCTCTCGTAAGGCATGAGCCTCATTTTCTCGCAGTGTTGCCAACTTCTTACTCGAAAAAATCACCAAGGTTTTTTTTTAGTCTAACGTAACCTAAAGCAAGGAGCTGGCAATCTTGCTTGAGGCTTCTTAATGGTTTGCTCTTGTAAGGCATAAGTCTTATTTTCTCGCAGTATTGCCAATATTTTACTCGAAAAAATCACCAAGGTTTTTTTTGGGTCTAACCTAACCTAAAGCAAGGAGCTGGCAATCTTGCTTGAGGCTTGCCTTAATGGTTTGTTTTTGTAAGGCATAAGCTATATTTTCTTGCAGTGTTGCCAATATTTTACTCGAAAAAATCACCAAGGTTTTTTTTTGGATCTAACCTAGCCTAAAGCAAGGAGCTGGCAACCTTGCTTGAGGCTTGTTTTACAGTGCATAAAGCAAGGAGCTGGCAATCTTGCTTGAGGCTTGCCTTACAGTGAATAAAGCAAAGTTGCCAACCTACTGGTATTTTTGCCATAGCTTTTTACAAAAAAGAGAGAGGAGAGAGAGAGGGGAGAGTTAAACAACCGACAATGCTGCCAACACCCACCCTAACCTAACCTAACCTAAACTAACCTAACCTAACCTAACCCACCCTAACCTAACCTAACCTAACCTAACCTAACCTAACCTAACCCACCCTAACCTAACCTAACCTAACCTAACCTAACCTAACCTAACCCACCCTAACCTAATCTAACCTAACCTAACCTAACCTAAAGCAAGGAGCTGGCAATCTTGCTTGAGGCTTGTCTTACAGTACATAAAGCAAGGTTGCCAACCTACTGGTATTTTTGCCATGTTTTTTTACAAAAAAAAGAGAGAGGAGAGAGAGAGAGAGAGGTGAGAGTTAAACAACCGACAGCCCACCTACAGTTTTTTTTTGTCTAACCTAACCTAAAGCAAGAAGCTGGCAATTTTGCTTGAGGCTTGTCTTACAGTGCATAAAGCAATTTTTGCCAACCTGCACACACTAAACAAGAAGAGCCGGCAACAAACACGCACTGCCGTAAAAGAGAGAGAGATGGGTGGATGGTAATATAGTATGTGTGTGTGTGTGTGCGTATAATATGTAGTATTATTAACTAGAGTGTGTTGGCAATTTACTTACAACTAAAAAAATAGAGATGCCAATTTTGCTGTAAGATGAAGAGAGAGAGATTTATGGCTGGCAACAGTGGTGAGCGATGTCCTCTTATTGTAAATTTTTTCCAAGTCCCAAAAAAAAAAAGAGAGGCTAATGTTTATATATTGTGATTTTTGTAAACCTCTCTCGGGGAAACGATGTGCCACACATGCGTGCGTGCTTATGTATTGTGATGCAAACAAACAAACAAAATAATAATTGTTGTTTTTTAGGATACCTGGCTCCTATAACCTCGCCAGGGTGCGTGGTGCCCAGCCAAAAAAGTAAAAGTTTTCTAATGGCTGCGGTTATCTACAACCGCACCTCTGTAGAGTTTCACGTATTTTTTTTTTTTCTCAAACTTCTATGAAACTCTACAGAGGATTTTTGTAATGCATGCAACGTGTACTAACGACTCTAGTGTTATTTGATGTTGTGATATTTTTGGATATAGAGTTCGTTCGTTGAAACGTTTCAACGTTTATGCAGAAAGGTTGAAACGTATTGTCACGATTAGTCGAACATGTCGCGAAAGGCAAAATAAAAAAAAATAACTCCCAAATTCAAAATCGACCAAACAAGAGATAGTGAAAAAAAAAACATGGAACCTTACAACATCCATTGAATAATCGACATTTTGCTGAAATGTCTCAGGCGTTCGCTGGATGATCATGAAAAATTACATTTCTAAAATTGCAGGGGGAAAAAATAATAATCTAGAAGTCTCGATTGTGATAACAGAAGAGATGGACGCGACGAAAAAACAAAAAAAAACATAAGAAGATTAATCGATGCGGACAAGATAAACGATGATCTAATCAATAACATTACAGCATTAAGTGCCATGCATTTTTTCCTCGTTCGTAATAAAATTTAACAAATTATAAAAAAGATAGCAATCCAACTTGTCATTTGACCTCCTTAGTGAAGTATGTTATAAAAAATATATATATATTGAAAATTTCCAGTTCGTTTCATTTCGCGATTCATCCTCATAGCCGCGATAAACTTAGGAGGCACAGGCTTGTATACATTCCATCTTTCGTTCGGAGGGACAATGTAAACCGAGCACCTAACCAACCATTCAATAATAATAATATTCATGAATTTTTGTTTTGAATTGAGAAAATAAAAAAATAATCACCTCCTTTAAATATCACATCTACTCTAAAGCATTCATTCGCTGTTCATATTTTCCGTCCTTGAATTCGAATATATGTTTTGTCTAACAATTGATTAAATTAAGTACCGAACATTATCGAAAAGCAATTCTGAAAACATTATACTGAAATATTAACATTATAATAAGTGTCCTTCCATAGCCGTTTCAGTCTTCAAACTGCTTCCAACACTGCTTCTGCATACTTTTCAATAAAATCAATTTACCGTACGCCCTGGCCCCTTTGCAGATTAACAAAAAATCGTCTAAAGTTTGAAGTTGTGACCCTTCTCTATACTGTTGCAAGCTTTTTTGTGGTTATTCAAAATACCTCATTTTCGCATATTCAAATACACACCAGTGAAGGGAGTTCATGTCTCATTAGTGATTTTAAATTTGTATTTTTGGGGACCATGCACACACTTCCTAACATTGTTGCTTTGTAGTCGATGAGTTGTGCGGGTACAGATGTGAAGTAGTTAATAAGACCCCACACAGACAAGCCCCCCCACCATTTCTTTCCGACATAGTTGTTGTTTTGTTACTAGAAAATTGTTATGATTACAGTACACCTGTATCAGTATAGAATAACATAGTGCCATTTTCTGTTTCTGTTGCCAACAAAGCAAATCTACAGGCCACAGGTTCGAGAAACAAAACATTTTTTAAAAATTCTCCTGCGCATAACATGGACCACCTATAGCGATGATATAATATAGATCGATTTTAACAAATATAATTCAAAGTTATGTAGTGAGATTTTGGTTTAGTATTTAATCACAACAGCAAAACAAACTTCACAACTGAAGTTAAGTGCATTTTGCATACATGCAGAAACATAAATTTACGCCCCCCGAGGTGGTTGTTGGAAGACTATATACAATAAGACACACCGCCCCATTCTTTACAATAATAAAAATATTGAATAAGTAAGCAGTGGAGTAAAATCCTTTGTTTCATTTTGATGTGAACAAAAATTATAGTTGATCTGAACCCCCTTGTCCAAATAAAAAATAAGCTCCGGTCCCATCTGGAGACTGCAAAACTGATATGTATGTCTATTCAGAAAAACCCAAAAGTTTTAACATCCATGCACATTACCGTACTGTGGCTGTTGCGTCCCATGTAAATAAGCGCTATGCTTTAATAAAAAAAAAACCATTGTACAACTGTATAGGTCCTCGTCCATCTCATGCCAGGGACTGGGTATATCTTGTGTACAGTTTATAGTGGCATCATATTCCTTCACCAGATATCAAACTCGAGAGACTTGCAAGACAGCTCAGGTTATAATTTATTACGAGGTCTGTTTTTTTTAAAAAAATAATAATCGTCAGTCCATATGACAATGCTTGCTGTTTAACTAACGGTATTCGAATCTCTGAGGGGGGCCGGGGCATTCCACATTTACCTTTGCTAGAAAACGCAGTGCAATAAATATTCTTTTTAAGTTATGCAATAATTTTGACATTATATTCATGTCCATTCCCCAAGACTAGATTTATATACACAACCAACTCGCTCTTGCAATATATTATCTGATGCGACATTGTGAAAGGTTCTCGTATGTTCGCGAAACAGAAAATACACGTCATAGCTTCCGTGAATCGAAAACAAAATTACTAGGGGCACGCAAAATACCGTAAGAAGAATTATATATTCCAAATGCAGGCATCATCATTTTTCTCTTGCACAAATAGAATAATCGGGCTGAATTTCCAGTCTAAAACCACCATGTTCTGGCAGCAAGTATCAAAAACCTGTGGTAATTTTATTATATGATAGGAGGTGAGTAAAATAGTTGTTGCAAGTTATCTTTTAAACCCAGTACGTGTGTAGGAAAAACTGCGTATAAGCTGTATCACACTCTCTCTGTCTGTGTGTCAGGTGGTCGTGTCGTTCGCTAGTTGTATGTCACAGCTTAACCCGTACTAGGTAATATTTTTACATGAGGTAAGTTGGCATACTCTGGTAGGGTATATGTTTCAAGCCTCTAGCTGTAGAGCCTATTTGCAAAAAAAATAAGTTTGGTAACACTTCTCGTCGAAAACAGCTCAAACAGTGTTGCTAGCTGTAGGTTAATTTTCTCCGTTATACAATTGCAAGAGGTGAGTTGCTTATAGCCTATCTGGAAGACTTGGTGTGTGTGTATCCATGGCTTATGTCGTAGGTTAATAAAATTTGCAATAGATCTTGTGTGTATTGGCAACCGTCAGCCCTTACATGTGATATAGCAGCCTTACTTATTGTAAGACATAGTGTGTATGTATGAATAGGAGAAGTTAGTTTAGTTCACGATAAATCGACCTGTCACGCTATGACCAATTTCTGCTTTTGAGTCACCTGTAAGGCTATATGTGGGTGGGTGAGGGAGCTTAGTTTAATTCACGATAGATCACATTTTAATTTGCTCACTCTCTCTGTGTCTGTGTGTCAGGTGGTCGTGTCGATCGCTAGTTGTATGTCACAGATTAACCTAGGTAATATTAACTGTACTTCAAAAAATAAAATTGTGTGTATCTCATGTCGAACTAGAAACAAAAAAATAAAACATTAAGCATGCATGCAGATTAATTAAGCTGTAAATTTAAAATTTGGCCTCCCCCAAATCACATTTCATACATACATACATGTGGAGGACCTCCCAAGAAGTTTGGTTAGCATGCAATAGATCAGTATGCTAGAAAATACAGAGAAGAAAAAAAAACAAAAAAAAAAAACATTAACACTGCACCGCCGGTTAGCATCATTAATTCTTCTTCTTCATTTTACTGCATACTTATCATCTTAGAAGGCTACGCTGTCAACTCCTATTTGTAGGTTAGCCCCGCCTCTGAAATATCATATGGCAATTTTTTTAAAAAACAAAAAAATTGTGAAGCGACTAGTCAGTGTTGCCAACTCCTATTTGTAGGTTAGCTTTGCCTGTAAAATATCGTATGGTAAAATTTTCTTGGGGTAGGTTGGCAACACTGAGACTCACTTAAAATTGCAGAACCCGTTGATTACCACTATTGGTAGCAAAACCTAATTTCAACTACAGAAGAATTTATGATGAGAATCTGGCACTCTTCAACAAGAAAAAAACTAAGATCAAGTTTGATAAGCCTATTTATGTAGGGGCTGTAATATTAGAATTGGCCAAATTACATATGCTGGTGCTTTATTACGATGTCCTTAAGCTTTTTTATGGTGATCGTGTAAAACTGATGTACATGGACATGGATAGCTTTATTCTTGATATTCAGACAGATGATGTTTATAAAAATATAGCACAGCCTGCATTGCTTGAATATTTCGATACCAGCAAATTGCCTGGCATCTGAATATTCAACCACACAACAAAAAAATACCTGGCAAGTTAAAAAACAAGACACTTGGCGATGTTATTGTAGCATTTGCTGGGTTAAGAGCCAAGATGAACAGCTTTGAAACATCCAGTGGTGCTGTTACTAAAAAAACCAAAAATATTGGTAGAATAACTGTAGACAAAAAACTCAGATTTGAAGATTACGAAAATTGTATCAAATCATGTAGCACAATCAGAACATCAGAATACAGAATCCAGAGTATGGATCACTTGTTGACTACAAATAATATAAGAAAAATAGCTCTGGACCCACATGACGATAAAAAATATGTTTTATCATGTGGCAGTTTGGTACGTAAGGCAATTTTTTACAGAACGTATAATGCAGAGATTTTTTGGGGGTATGTTATTTAATATCCAATACTGTGCAATACAAAATATAATTGTTCACTTTTTTTTTTTAACTATTCTCTATGACCTTACTTGGTTTTTTTTTTCGCCAAATTATATGCTTCTAGTCTCCTATACAATACAATATACGTACAATATTGTCAACAGTATCATATTTGAGCAGGTCGCTTGTCACCTAAACACTACAGCTCACAGGTTGGCAAAATCTGACATGAAAACAGATAATACGCTTAAGTCTTATTTATATATAATTTTCACGGGCGTACAATATTGTCAACAGTATCATATTTGAGCAGGTCGCTTGTCACCTAAACACTACAGCTCACAGGTTGGCAAAATCTGACATGAAAGCAGATAATACGCTTAAGTCTTATTTATATATAAACAAATTTACTCACGTTAGTTAATTTCAATCACAATCACAATATTCTTCTTGCAGACAGGAGTTTGAGGAAGACCTCGAAATCCGCGATGATGATAGCAGGGTGCTCCACCATGGCACCGTACATGCGGAAACACTCCACGGCACCAAAAACATCATGTACACAGACTTGCTTTAGGCTAGGTTAGACCAAGCTGTAGGTGAGTGTTGGCAGCTGTCGGATGTTTAACTCTCCCCTCTCTCTCTTCTCTCTCTTTTGTAAAAAATTATGGCAAAAATACCAGTAGGTTGGCAACCTTGCTTTATGCACTGTAAGACAAGTCTTAAGTAAAATTGCCAGCTCCTTGCTTTAGGTTAGGTTAGACCAAAAAAAAAAAACATGCAACTTTATTTGTAACACACACATATTCTCCATCTTCATCAAGAAAATATTATAATAAACATAATTATTTTTATCTATATCTCACAATAAAACTCTATATCCAAAAATATCACAACATCAAATAACACTAGAGTCGTTAGTACACGTTGCATGCATTACAAAAATCCTCTGTAGAGTTTCATAGAAGTTTGAGAAAAAAAAAACACGTGAAACTCTACAGAGGTGCGGTTGTAGATAACCGCAGCCATTAGAAAACTTTTACTTTTTTGGCTGGGCACCACGCACCCTGTACATAAGCACGCACGCATGTGTGGCACATCGTTTCCCCGAGAGAGGTTTACAAAAATCACAATATATAAACATTAGCCTCTCTTTTTTTTTTTGGGACTTGGAAAAAATTTACAATAAGAGGACATCGCTCACCACTGTTGCCAGCCATAAATCTCTCTCTCTTCATCTTACAGCAAAATTGGCATCTCTATTTTTTTTTAGTTGTAAGTAAATTGCCAACACACTCTAGTTAATAATACTACATATTATACGCACACACGCACACACATACTATATTACCATCCACCCATCTCTCTCTCTTTTACGGCAGTGCGTGTTTGTTGCCGGCTCTTCTTGTTTAGTGTGTGCAGGTTGGCAAAAATTGCTTTATGCACTGTAAGGCAAGCCTCAAGCAAAATTGCCAGCTTCTTGCTTTAGGTTAGGTTAGACAAAAAAAAACTGTAGGTGGGCTGTCGGTTGTTTAACTCTCACCTCTCTCTCTCTCTCTCCTCTCTCTTTTTTTTGTAAAAAACCATGGCAAAAATACCAGTAGGTTGGCAACCTTGCTTTATGTACTGTAAGACAAGCCTCAAGCAAGATTGCCAGCTCCTTGCTTTAGGTTAGGTTAGGTTAGGTTAGGTTAGGTTAGGTTAGGTTAGGTTAGGTTGGGTTAGGTTAGGTTAGGTTAGGGTGGGTTAGGTTAGGTTAGGTTAGGTTAGGTTAGGTTAGGTTAGGTTAGGGTGGGTGTTGGCAGCATTGTCGGTTGTTTAACTCTCACCTCTCTCTCTCTCTCTCCTCTCTCTTTTTTTTTGTAAAAAACCATGGCAAAAATACCAGTAGGTTGGCAACTTTGCTTTATGCACTGTAAGGCAAGCCTCAAGCAAGATTGCCAGCTCCTTGCTTTATGCACTGTAATACAAGCCTCAAGCAAGGTTGCCAGCTCCTTGCTTTAGGCTAGGTTAGATCCAAAAAAAACCTTGGTGGTTTTTTCGAGTAAAATATTGGCAACACTGCAAGAAAATAGAGCTTATGCCTTACAAAAACAAACCATTAAGACAAGCCTCAAGCAAGATTGCCAGCTCCTTGCTTTAGGTTAGGTTAGACCCAAAAAAAAACCTTGGTGATTTTTTCGAGTAAAATATTGGCAATACTGCGAGAAAATAAGACTTATGCCTTACAAGAGCAAACCATTAAGAAGCCTCAAGCAAGATTGCCAGCTCCTTGTTTTAGGTTACGTTAGACCCAAAAAAAACCTTGGTGATTTTTTCGAGTAAGAAGTTGGCAACACTGCGAGAAAATAAGGCTCATGCCTTACGAGAGAAATCCATTAAGGCGAACCTCATTTTCTGTTGGGGCTCCGGCCCACTACCACTACTACCATTCACGGAAGGTTAGGTTCAGTTAGGTTAGTCAAACATAGAAAATTAAATTGAAAAGAAAAAAACTCGCACACACGTCATCTTGTTTCCAAACTTATTAATCGAAAAATGCTGCACAAACTATTCACAGAAGGTTTTTAAACGAAAATTGATCCACAAACCATTCACGGAAGTTTAGGTTAGGCAAACATAGAAAATTAAATTGGAAAATAAAAAAACGCGCTCACACGTCATCATGTAAAACTACCGCGTGGTTGCTACACTAACAGGGGGTTACATAATCGAACGCACGGAACATTTGATGGAGCAATTGTACAATAGACGGTGTTAAAGGCGGAGCTACTGCGGAGCATGCGCACTCGTCTGGTCCCCCTCGAACATCCGGTTATTCTTACGATACTATGGACGTTAATATGAAAGGTCAAAGTGGAGATTATTTTACAAGGAAATAGGGTGTCAGCTGTGTAGCATATGGTTGCACAGTTCGATCGGGAACAAATTTATTGAGTCAAGTATCTCTATGTAGGTTTCCGAAGGACGTAGAGAGACGAAACCTGTTGATACAAGCAGAACGAGAAAGGATTGGTACCCGGAAAGGACTTTTACGACTTGCAATTTGTTGCAAGCATGTTGATCGTTTATCTGCGTATTGTGTTGTGGTGAAAAGTATGCGTCTTAGTGAGGTTTCAAACCGAAGCGACACGCGACAGCAGTGGTTCATACCGTAGTGACAAGCGACACAGGCCCATTTAGTCTATAAATAAGCATTTACCGCTCATGGGAAATCAAGTCTCAGGCGGTACAATACACGCCATTGGGAATCTGAGCGGCAGGTACAGCTTGTCGTGTCGCTTCGGTTAGAAAAATGTCATTGATCACTGAGGATTCACTCTTAAGTGGCACAGAGATTACACACCGAAGCGACAAGCAACGGCCATGGACGTCCGCAGGATTTTTTTAAGGGAGGGGCAAGGAAGGTATTTTATTCCAGGGGGGCGTACAAGGCACATTTTCTCCAAAAATAGTGTTGTTCCCTAAAAAACATTGCTTAAATTTGAATATATGATGTTCATGCAATAATTAACACATATTATTGTGGCTAAAATGAAATTATATGTGTGAAATAAATACTTTTTGTTTGACTTTCGATTTCCAGGGGGGCACAGCCTCCCTTGTCCCCCCTTCCGGACGCCAATGGCAACAGCCCCTATATTCTAAAAGAAACAATTCACCTCGCATACGAGTACAACAGACCGAGGCGATACGATGCATGGTACTGAGATAACAGTCCAGTCCAAACGACATGTGCATTTTCTCGTGGCGAATTGGTTCGAAAGGAAGCTTTCAGACTGCAGCGATACGTGTCTCTTGGAAACCAACATTCAAAAATAAACAACACCTTCCGAATTAAAGCGACACGACAAATTCCAGGTGTCGCTTGTCGCTTTCATGTCGCTCGGACTGGGCCGTTTTATCAATACCGTGCATTGTGTTGCCAAGGCCTGTTATTTGCACAAGCGTGACTGGTAAATGGTTTGCTTTAGATCGAATGCTTCTGTGCGAAATCCCGATATCGCTTGTCGCTTCAGTCTGAAAACTCCCTTGTTGCTTTAAGTAAATTCGTGCAAGTGAAAGTGACATGCCATATCATAGGTTTTCTCTAAATCGCTCAGGCGGAAAGGCGACGTTGAAAGCACATATATTTACTAGCATTTGTTATGTGTCATTACTTCTGCAGATTTGTTGGCAAAGATTCACTTAAGCATACTTTATAATATAATAATATCACTAGTATTATAGAATTATCCTTTCCTCACTTTTCCATTTACAAAATAATTGAATACCTAAACGTTCGTCGTGCGTGCACACTTGCGAACTTAAAAAAAAAGGTCTCCCTCCTCTTAGTTAGATTAGAAGGTAGTTGGAAACTCTTCATTATTCCTGTATTGGATAAGAAAGTGGGGGAAGGCAGTTGCAGACAAGGCCACCACTACCCTATGCGCACGTAAACTTGTTTCCGGAAAGCTTTCTGTTGGAGTCTTGTCAGGCAGTTTGTGGAAGATTTTTGTGTTCCAACACCCCTCACTCTGTGTGCGTGTGTGTGTGTGTGTGTGTGTGTGTGTGCGCGCGCGAACGCACGCCGACACTTGTTTCTTTTTAAGTTTGGCGTATTTTTATTGCATCGACTAATTGCTGTTATGGCTGGGAATGAACCAGGTTAGCAATGGGCAAAAAAAAAAGTATAAAAAATACCAAAATTCCTGACATGAGTAGTTAGTAGTAGTAAAGGTTAGGTAAAGTTCCTCGTGCGTACAGCAACGTGCTATGAAGACACATTTAGGGGATGTGGTAGTAGGGCACCGCATATTCTCGAGCACAGCCATTTTGGAGGTGATACGATCAGCACCACTCTCCAGCCGCCTTTTTTCGCCAGGGTTGCAGTAGAAATGAGAAAATAGAAATGTTTTGCATTCTGCGTATGTGACAGTATTCTTTGGATATTATATTGTCCCTGAAATATCTGTTAACATCCTAGCCCGCAGTTTTTTTTCAGGATAAACTAGTTGAAGGCCGCGAGTGGTTCCTGAGAAGTAATGAACATATCACAGAATGCGCAATAGTTTAGCTCCCGTTTCTTGGGGGAGGGGGAGGGGGAGAATGATTTACAAATTTATTCTACGCATGTTTACGTCATTGTGACCATGGATTGTATTTTGCAGACTAACGAGGATCTGGAGTCTAAACACAAGGCCAGTATAATGGTCTGTGGAGTTTTGGCTGTGTCCTACGTTTGTGATTGCCTTTCAGAAATTTCGTCTTAACACACCTTTCATCCTTATCTATGTGATTACTCAAAAGTGCGTTTTTCAATATTTCTTCCTGATCGAAAATTAATGTTTCATGTAATGCATCACTATAGTCATGTGAATTATTATTTTCCGTCATCATAGTGTGCTTAATCATTCCTTAAAGCATAGACTTTAACGCTGGTGTCCTTAGTGTAAACGATCTTAACTGTGTGGAAGTTTTTTTGTAGGCAAAAAAATGATTAAGAATAAATCCCAATTGATTGTTAGAAATTTAAAATATTATAACTCTGACGTGACGCATAATAACTGTTCTTAGTTGGCTGTCAAGGAACGATTTCTCCTAACTAAAAAGGGTTCCGGCCTCCGTGGTAGAGTGGTTAACACAGCTTGCTTTAACACCGCCTTGGGATTGTGTTCGTTCGGTGTTCATTGTGACTGTCCCTTCATCAATTTCATCATTTCATCGCTCATCCTCATCGTCGCGTTTAGCCAAAAGTGGCAAAAAAGCGAAGTAAAATAAACCAAATCAAACATAAATAAGATGCTGAAGGGAAAAATATTCCATTACCAAAAATAAAATATATAAAATACAGTAATTGTACTTTGTTGACACTGCATTTCTTTTTGGCAGTGTGTAGCTGTCTTAGGTTCGTATGTTCGAATTAGCTGACTTCAAAATATACGAAGAGTGAACGATTAATGGAAATGGGGATGCACATTTCTATTACTTTAGTAAGCGTTCAGTCGTAAATCCTGTGGACACAGTGTGATTTTCGTGTAAGGAAGGGTTCCTGGGACATCAACTAGGTCGACGTTTACTTATAACGTTACGAGGGTATGGATTTCTCTCAACAAGTGCAACAAATGTTTATGGTCATGGAAATTATTTATACAATTTGTTTGAGTAACGTCGTTTTCTACCTCTTGAAATTAATGGTGACTGGAGATGAAAAGACACACGTGACAGATTGTAACGTGCTTTGAGGACAGAGGTCTTAAGGCTCCTTCATACATTTGACGAAAGTCGAATCTGAGGAAGAAGAAGAAAAAAGGAGGGTCATGTGGGTTGGTTTTTGCGTGGCTTACTCTGTAACGTATCTCGGACGTAACCGAGTACGTCACGAGATTGGCAGTCCTCACAGTTTGCTTGGGTCTCAGCTTCTACTTCCTCGTAGAGCTCCGACACAGTAAATAGTCCCTAACGAACCTACACAAGTTATGTTAAAGAAACAGCGAAATGATTTTAAAAAAGTATAAAAGATCACCTACACATGGAAACAGATCTTCATATGAGATCGTTGAAGATAGGCATTTGCTGTTTACTGTTCACGGCTGACGGGAGGGCAGTTGGGGTGGGGGAGTACCTGAGGAGAAACAAACACAATCGCTTGCAAGGGAGGAAGGACGAAAATTTGTTTGTTGTGAAGCAGTTGACCGACCATCTGGCGCGCAGGCGAGCGAAGAAAGCAAACATGAATTATCGTTCTTTTAACACGTAACGAATTTTTCATGGATAGTAAATCCGTAATTTGATGACAAAAGATTCTCAAACATTCATGAAATGGAAGATAGTAAACACAGCCGCGCTTTCATGTCTTGAATCTTGGATATATCATTATGTGGGAGAGGCAGGGAGGGGAAAAGGCACTTTCTCTCTCTCTCTCTCTCTCTCTCTCTCTCTCTCTCTCTCTTTAATCTTCCATAAAGAGCAATGAAAGAAAAATCGAAAACTGTTCCTGTTTTGTACCTATAGTTCCTAAATAGAAATTACAATTTTTGTAACTATAATTGGCGTACTTCAGAATTTTGTCGCGAGGTGTTTCAAGTTTGTTAAGATTTTAGTATTTATAGTAATAATAACAATACATTGTTTTTTGATTGATTGATTGATTTGCTTTATTTTACTTCGCCTTTTGTGCCACTTTTGGCTAATGTGGTGATGATATGATGAATGAACATTCACATACAGTGGCGCAGGAACGGGGGGGGGGGGGTACAGGGGTACATTGTACCCCCAAATTTTTAAAGGGGGTACTGTACCCTAGTAAATCGAGTTGTAGCCCCTTTTGGTAATTTTACAGCAGACGGAAGGTACTATTTCAATTCACCCAATAAAAAAGTGTATATTGTTTATAATTTATGAGCATTATCTTTCTTACCACAGAAATTCAATCCATTGCAAACTTATTCTACTACATTGTGCTTGCTACTAGTTAGTTCATTGACCTGTGTTCTTGGTAACCTCCTTAAGGAGATGAAAATTGTTTAAAATGTGTGTGGAACGATGGAACCATATTTGCTCTCAGAAAACCATGCTGCAGACGAATGCTAAAGAAGTGGTCTCGTCGATTCGAAGATAAGATACAAATCTTCATCAGAAGAGTATATGACTGACTCCATTTTCTTTTGAATGTTTAAAATGTAATTTTTCGAAACGAAATATTTACACAAACGAGACGAGACACGACAGACCAACTTGGGGGTACAATGTACTCCTGTACCTCACCCATATTTTTCATATCTTTGTAAGATGGTGTACGGAAAACTGTACTTAAACCTATATTTTAAGATATTTTTTTGGAAATAGAGTCCCGATTAGCCTATTTGAGCATGAAGTGAATCTAGAATAAGTTTTAATAACTTCAGAGTGGAAACCGAAAAAAAAATAAGCACAAACAAGAACGAGAAGGACCTCACCACACAGGGGATGAGATGAGGCTGTGACAATTCTCGACTCATCGCATAGCGATATCACTCCTAGGTGAAATTAAATTTTTCCTAGACATTTAAACAGGATGCAACTTTATCAGGGGGACTTATTTTTACCTATGTATTAGGGTATACTTATAATTGGATATTAATTGCTTATAATCTAATTGTGATATCGAATGCAACACAAACACAAAGCCATTTTAAGTTAAACCCTAAAGTCAAACTGTACATTACATTAGTCAGATGAATGAACGACATAAATTAGTAGTGATATTGGTGGTATTATAAACTCAGGAAAGTATGAACCCCCCTCAAGCAGATTTGCTTACACTTAAAACAAGCTTAACATGCCCATATGAGCTTTTTGCTCAAGTGTGGATCCCCGTCTAATCCAAGATTTTTGTAAAAAAGCTCTCATGGATTCCATGAGAAAGTATGACCCCCCTCAGAAAGTATGAACCCCCTCAGATACCCATACCCATACACACCCACCTACACACATCCACACCCACACCCACCCACACATATTTACTTCCGGTCCACTTCCGGTCCACTTCCGGTCCACTTCCGGTTTAAGTTCAATTGGACACCAGGCTCATCTTGCATATCTAGTATTAAGACAATGCAATATGTAGAGACCTTCTCGAATTGCTCTGTGACCCTCTCATTTCTTACATCATAAACATATGATTTTTCACCTATGAGAATAACACTACATATGGTGTAATCAGGTAATGCCTCATGGAATTCACAGATAATTTTAATGTTTGTCCTGTCATTCACCACAACCTGTTTTCTTTTTGAAGTGTTGATTACAAACATGGGTCTCTGTGTTTTGAATTCATCTGGAGTGTAATACATGTCAGTATTGCCAGTAGTGACACGTTTGAATGCCGAAAATGCCTCATATAATTTGAGGAAATCATTCTTGGACATGTCTAAATTATAATTTTCTCTAGGAAAGACCTCATTTCTGCCATTTTTAAGATATATGTTCTTGATGTTGCAGTTATCAAATTTACTTGAATTTTTTTCCTGATTATTGTGTCTTCCAGTCTGAAACAGTACCACTACAAAATCCGGCATGTCATATTGTATGCTGGAGAATGAATTTGTAGCATCAAACTCATAATAAGTACCAGTTGCGGGCTTCTGTACGCATTGATATGTATAAAATTGCAAAAGAACCTGTGGATTTTTTATTATATCTGCTTTGTATTTAAGAGCATAACTGGCTTCATATTCAACAACCGGGATTCTTAGCTCCATAGTCTGAATAATGCACTTGCCCTCATCAGGTAGGGTATTGGGCAGAGCTTCCCCTGTAGAGTTTATTGCACTGTACCTCATCAAAGCATTATTATCATTTGCAGCTCTTCTAAATGTAATTCTTAAACCACCCTTCCACATAATTTCTTTGTAATCTGAAAAGAATCCTGGCAACAGGCGCATCGGGAACAGCACTGTGTGGTTCTTGGTTAATATCTTATCACCAGCCTCAAATCCACCGATTCTGTAGTATGAAGCCTCGGTTTTGGATAATTTTAATGTAGCCAAAGCTGTGGAGGTAATGCCGGGATAATCCACTCTGTTTATAACAACACCATGCTTTCTGATCTCAATTTCAGAGAACAGATGCGGCACAAAATTGTCTACCAATCTTATATTTGAATTTGCCGGATAATCTGTTCCATCGAGCTTTACAACATCAAATTTGATGTATAGATCTGCTCTGTGGGGGTGTATAAAGCCATCCCCTACATCAAGATCAACCTCTATTTCTGTGTTGGGTTGATTTAAATTTGCAAATGTCCTCCTGTTTGGAGGGAATGATTGTAGCTCATAACTCTCAATATTTTCCATTGTATGTATTTTTATTTAAATATTAATCTCTATGATTGCAGTTGTTGTGGCTCCAGCAAAATCAACTAATTCTTCTTTTTCATTAGTGACCATCAATTCAATGTAATCTATTCTGTTATGACACACAGGAAAATATAATGTTGGGGATGGATTGTAGATGATGGGCTCCATGAATTCGGAATTAGGTTTAAATGTTGCAATGATGCCGGTTTGTTTGTTTGTGCCGGTTTGTTTGTGATGCCATTTGATTTGGTGATCATACCCTCAGCCACATTACAGTGAATATTCAGAGTCTCTATGGCTAAGAATTTGGGTATATTCATAGCAGTGTGTTTGATGCCTGCTTCAAGTTTTGTGTTGTTCTCAAAGCCTAACAGCTCTCCTATAGTACCCAGATCCACTGTTTCTGTGGCAGATACAATCTCTACTCTGTGAGTGACAGAATTTTGACTTAATACTATACCTCTGGGTAATTGAGCATTTAGAGTGGACAGATTATACTGCCCTGGAGTGATGACAATTTTTTGATCCCCTACTGCAATTTTGTTGTTGTGGTGTGTAATATTAGGTATCAAGTACATGCCATAAAATGCTCTGAGAGCTATTGTTTTGGGATACACTATGTCATCATGTAATTTGAGTTTCAATATTGAATTTTGGCTGGTGAGATGGAATACCCCCATGATGTTTCAGATACCACAAGGCCTTTTGAAAATCTTCAATTGATGGTTTATTTATTTGAGACAGATATCTAAGAACAGATAAACACAAATGTCCGCAATTAACATCTTTGAAGTTTTGAACACGGGCATTATTGTAATAAAGATTAGCTGATTTTAGATATTTTACTAAATTTTCAGGTGGAACACCTCCAAATGAATCAAACACAAATGCATTATTGTTTAAATATTTAAGATAACAAATCCAGTGAGTGCCCTGATTTTTGTACTTATCCAAATTAACAATGCCACACTCTTTGTTGAGTGGTTGTTCCGGTAAAGAATCAGACATGTACACACCTCTAAAATGTTTGATGCCCAGTGGCTTGATTAAAGCTTCAATATCTTGGTTTGTAAGCGGCTCTTGTTTTTTTTAAACTTATTCATGGCTCTCTTAACACCTTTGCCTTTTTTCTCCATGGCCAGGTTATGGCGCCTCTGCTCATCTAATTCTGCCTTATTCTTCTTGACATCTATTACTGTTTTTGCTATGGCGGCTGATCCCCCAGCCAAGCTCCCAACAGCCCCGAGAGCAGCTAAGATGGCCGGGATGGTAAATATAAATCCACCCACATGTGATTTTTTTCTTGATTGTTGTAATTTTTTTAATTGGGGGGTACTAAGCAACAATTTCATACCATGGCCTTTTGCAAGACAAGAGCTTTTTTTCTTCCGCTGCTTTTTGGTCAAAAGACTATCAATAGTTTTAAGAGATTTGAGACCTGCATAAGGTATTTGATACATAACACCCTTGGCCTTCATTGTAGGTTTATTATATACATATTCACAACCCCCACCCCAGTTTTTGTTTGGTGCTCATAGCAATGGTGGTTCCCAATGCTGCTATTCTCTCACTCAAAGAAGCATCTTTGCTTACAAATCTACCAAATGCAGCCTCTTCTAATTTCTTGTCTGCAACATGTCTCTTGTCAAGATCAGAATGTGTGTTGTATGCAATGTCATGGTCTCTGCAAGCAGCATCTAAAGGATTAACACCAGGATCCCCTCTGTTTAATCTATGATCCAATTTTGTGCCTGGACCACAATACTGATAGCCTGGAATGTGTAGTTCAAATGGCAACTTGTTTATAATGTCATTAACAAGGCCCCGACCCTCAGAAATATTCCAAAATTTAGGTGGTAGAGTATTAATAATTTTTATAAGATATCCAATGCCCTTAGTGTCATTCACTATAAAATTAGACAATTTTGTGCTTATCATGTCCATAATTCCAACCTTTTCATTGTAAAAATTGTGGTTCCCAGCATTTTCCTCCCCAGCTATCACCAATAACCTATCTACAAGTTTCCTGACATCATCAACCCACACAAATTCTTTAGGCAGGGTGTTGTATTGTTTGATTCCACTGCCAGTCTTGATTTGTGACCATATGGGCTTGATTAAGTTCTTGTATTTTGCCCCACTGCTCGACTTGACTCTTTTTTGTGTGGGATCATTGTTCTGGTATAGAGCATCTGATTTTATTAATATTTCTTTGTAATCCTCATAATCTTGATCTGTATAGCTGCCAGGCCTTTTCCGAGTCATCAGTTCCCATAATCCAGGTGTGCCGGTGTACTTAACAAAAGCACCTTTTTCTCCAAGTCGAGATTCTGAATATACAATTATATCATCCCCCATAAATGTTACTCTGAAATTGCCAATTCTATGTATGATGCTGCCATCAAGCTCTGTGTCAGCATATAAGCCAAAAACCTCATCTTTGTTGTCTTTAGGTGTGGTTAAATATTTTTGAGCAAGAAGACCCAATTCAATAGGATCCTGACTAGCCTCAATTCTTCTAGGAACAACAGGACTAGGTGTATGAATACTGGAAAGTGGGGTGAATGGATAATCTAATATGTTCCTTGCAGCTACAGGTACAAGCTCTGTGAGCAAATTTTGATTCTGCTCTGTAACAGTTTTGATATTCTTACCTAAATTATTAATAGCATCAATGACAGGCTGTTCTGTTTGTTTGTGTTTTTCATAAATTCCACGGTTCTCTGATTTCCATCCCTTAAATCTTTTTACAAGATAATCTCTTAACTTAAGACCATCAATAATTGGCCTTTTCATGGTTATTTATTTATGTTTCAATGTCTAGAAAATTGTTGATTTTATTTCTGTATTTGCCACTATTGGGTTTTCTTGTCATATCAATTGTGACAAACCCATAACTGTCCTGGTTCCAGCACTTGCTGCAAAACTTGGAAAAATCATTGTAGCTCAAGTCCCCACCTACATATTCATCATGTATGTGTTTGAGGTTGGTATGATCTTGATGAAACACACATATAAAATTGCTGTTGTCTCGGATCAGTTGCTTCGGTATTTTAGAAAAAGTCTGTGCCAGGTAGAAGCAATCAATGTTCTTGTGTCGGCCCTGTGTAAAGAAATTTCTAACCTTGTTTTGATTATCCAGTATAATGTCATCAAACACAACAACAGAATTATCGAGACATTCATGAAGTGGCTTAACATCTGGATCAAAAGTGGCTATATCCAATCCATCATATAGCTTCATCAGCTGCTGATATTTTAATTGTTCCAAGCTCTTAGAGAAGATATACAAGTGCCTGTTTTTCCAGTCTAACCAGTTGGGTGCCAATAAAGAATTATCAACCATTAGTGTAGTTTTACCACAAGCAGATGGCCCAACAATAAGACATCTAATATTATCAGGCAGCAAGTTGCCATTTCTCTTATTCTGCTGTTCAGGTTCTGGCAGCCTTTTTATAACATCCCAGGTGTTCATATTATTATTTTGTTTGCATCGATCCAGCTGTGTTCTGGAAGTCCTAGCCATTTGACAAATAACTTGTTGCCTTTTCTGCGGATGATTTTTTCTATGAGATATGTGTCAGGCTGTTTAGTTTTGCTGAGCTCTTGTTCATAGAACCTGCCTTTGAGAATTTCTCCTCGGTGATCCTTTATTATATATGTGTTAAGGGTCCCGGGTTTAACTTGAACCACTGTAAATAATTCAGTGCTCCAGTTTCTTGTAAAGCCTCTTTTGAATAAGTGCTTATATTTGCTGATTCTTACTTGTTCACCCACCCTGTATTTGGCCTTTCTTGTTGTTGGCTGGTATCTAGGATAATAAACAGTCCTGATCAATTTTTGCTCATCAGATGAAGTTACTTCAGAGGGTTTCATGTTGATTGTGGAATGAACCGAGTTGTTATATTTATGTAGAAGTTCTGGAAGAATATTAATCCATTTATAATTACCTTGGAGGGTAAATTGTTTATACATAAGATTTTTTAGGGTTCTGTTGAATCTCTCTACAATTGAGGCTTTGAGATCACTGTAACTCGAGTAATGTTTTATTGCCTGGCTTTTAATAAATTGTTGGAACACAGAATTATAAAATTCTTTGCCATTATCTGTTTGCAAATAGCGCGGTGATCTTCCACTCTGATTGATGATTGTCCTGAGGGCTTCTGTAACACATGTTCCAGTCTTGGATTTGAGTGGCACAGCCCAGGCAAATTTTGAAAATGTGTCTATTACAGTGAGTAGATACTTGTAGCCCTTGTTGATTTTGTCTAAGTTTTTCAACTGTCCACTTGCCATCTCAATCAAGTCGCTCTGCCATAAATCATCTATGCCCTTTGTGACTACTGGCAGTCTCTTATAATTATGTCTGGCTTGTCTGTGTAATTCATCAACAATAATTTGTCTAGACATAATATGAAAACAAGAATATTGCAACTATAGGGTGTTCAGCAGCTGATACTGCAGGATTTTCTAAATATAATTTGTCCCCTATTTGTATTTTAAATTCCAAAGAGCCATCATCTTCAGCATAGGCTGTTTCTAATGTATTGGGATCTGTAAAATCCTCCAATTCCACACTGGTGATTTTTACTTTGTTATCAGCATTTGTTATTGATAAGGTAGGGTAGTGGTGTGCCTGTGGTTGAAGCCAATATTTGATCTTGATTGGTCTCAATGTGCCCCCAACAAAAAACTGGTAATAAAATTGTGCAGGGGACAGCATATATATTTTGCCACCTGGTGTAAATGGTGAATCATATTCTTTGTTGGGGATACTGTACAATTCAAGAATTACTTTATGTTTAGTATTCTCGATTATGCCTGTTATTTCTTTTTCTGCTGTAAGCAATCTGCTTGTTACAGATTCAAGGTGCTCATTGATGGTCCTAACAACATCATCATGGCCTGGCTTGATTTTTATGTCCACAATAAGTTTCTTGTATTGTTGCACAATCTCTTGTAGCTGCGTGGCAAAAACAGACAGAGCATTTGCTTGATTGGATTCCATGGTCCCTAGCTGTTGCTTGATATTAGCTACAATTTGTTGCAAATTTTCAACAACTGCCAATTTTGAATTTTGAGCAGTAAGATCATGGACTTGTCTTCTGATATCCTCAAACAGGGCATGCAGTTCATTAATATGTTGATTGGTTGGTAGAGTGGCCACTGTCTGAGTGAGATGTTTGATCTCTGTCTGGATATTCTTGATATCTTCTGATTTCAATATCCTATTCACTGCCCTTTTTATATTTTTAAGTTCCTGTGATGTGGGCAAATTTGATACTGTATTTTGTAAAAATTCAAGTGCCAATTTTACATTGTTTAATTCAGAAGCATCAGCCACATTTTGCATAGCATTTTGGAGCAGGGCTATATCTGCCTGAGTGGGTGTTGATTGTTGTAAAATTTCAAGTTTTGTTTGGATATCATCGATCAAGTGATGAAAATGAGATAGCTCAGATTCAGTGTTGAGGTTTTCAAGCTTTGTGATTTGTTGCTGGACACTAACAAGGGTATCTACAATCCCAGGCAATCGGGATTCTAGTACATTTGCCAAATCACTTTGCACTGCTGCTATTGTACCTTCAAGATGGGTTATGGTACTTTGAATTTTTCCAAAATCTTCATATGTTTCAAGTTGCAGCTTAATATTTGCAACACTCCGAGTTATTGCATTCAAAGCATCAGAAGATGGCAAATTGTTCATAAAATTTTCAAGTGTCTCAATTTTTTCTTTAACCTCGGCTATGGCATTGTGCAGAGGATCCAGGTTAGGTATCTGTAGTGATTGAATCTGTTCTTTTAGAGTGGAAATCACTAGATCAAAATCTTCTTGTGATTTTATGCTTTTGACAATTGTTTGGAGTTGTGTCTGGACATTATTTATTTGCTCTTCCAATTGTTGTTTCAATTGCTCAGAGTTGTTAGCCTGGGTCTTAAATTTGGCTTGAAGAGCTGCTACAGCTTCTTCCAAACTTTGAAAATTATCCAATGTTGCCAGATCAGTATATTTTTGAAGCAATAATTTAAGTTCAGAATCAATTTTAAGAAGAGGGTCCATGCATTGTGATTGCAAATTTGTAATTTCTAGTTGAAGACTGGCATTGAGTGTGGTTTGTAAAGCTTGTAAATCACTTCTTAATTTCCTGACTCTGACATCAAGCATCAGAATCTCATCACTGTGATCTTCATGTCTTGTGTGGCCAAATATATCATTAGGCATTTTTGTTTTAGTGGTTATTTATTATTGAATATCTGATTCTTAATTCTATAAAAAAAGGTATAAGCTTGTCATATGATCCCGGGACCTCAATATATAAGCAGTCACCAGCAGAAACAGTATATACAGTGCCAGAAATCATGTTTGAGTGCTTAATTCTATAAATATTTCTCCCTATTGAAATCTTGACATCACCCTCAGGGGTTGTAATAAATTGCAATTGCCCACCTACAGGTAATTGGTAATGATTTAAATTATTGTTAAATATGTACAATGTTTTACCTGTTTCATCATCAACATCTGTAAGTATGCTGTTCAGATGAATAATTAACAAGCCACTCAGTTTAGACAGCATATCAGGAGAGGGTTGTGGTGTTGGCAGATCCATAATAGCCTGTTTTTTGAACCCAAATAAGTTCATAGGCATGTTTATTTATTTTAAATCATGCTCTGTAATTGGGCATTGATTCCCATTTTTCAAATCACAATGCCCCCAAGGTAAAGTATGTATGCCACATGACAAAATGCATCTCTTATCATCATGTGGGTCCAGAGCCACTTTTCTTACAATATTTGAAGTCAACAAGTGATCCTCACTCTGAATTCTATTTTCTGATGTTTTGATTGTGCCACATGATTTGATGCAATTTTCATAATCTTCAAATTGGAGGTCTTTTTCAACAGTTACTTTGCCAATGCCCTTGGCCTTTTTGGCAGCAACACCACTACATGTTTTAAAACTATACACCTTGGCACTTAACCCAGCAAATTTCACAATAACATCACCAAGTGTCTCATCTTTTAACTTGCCAGGCACCTTTTTGTTGTGGGGTTGAATTATTGTATGTTCACTGGTATCAAAATATTGAAACAATTCAGGCTGTGCAATATCTTGATAAACATCTTCTGTTTTAATATCAAGAATAAAACTATCCGTATCCATGTACATCAATTTTACACGATCACCATAAAAAGGTTTCAACACCTCATAATACAATGTTAACATATGTAATTTGGCCAATTCCAATATTGCAGCCCCTACATAAATAGGCTTATCAAATTTGATCTTTGTTTTCTTCATGTTGAAAAGTGCCATGTGCTCATCATAAATTCTTCTGTAATTGAAATTAGGCTTTGCAACCAATTTTTTACTCAGGCTGGGGTCAGTAATTATTTTAACATCGGTATGTTTTCTGACATTTTCAATTGTTTTGCCATATACAGAATTAACCATCAATTTAAACAAGCCCTTATCAAATTGGCTCTTTGCAGATGTTCGAAGCTCTGTATTTGTATCAATGTATGGTTTCAACCATCTTGAGTGCCTGAACCTTAAGACTTTTCCAACTTTGGTCACTTGAACACCATGTTTCATCAGGAACTGGAGGTTTTTGTAATATGTGACATATCCCTGTTTCGGCTCCAGTGTCATCATGAGCTTCTTCTGTTTAGAGCCAGGCGAGCACTGAACCTCGGGAATTGGGGGCAGATCAGAAAATTTATTGTGCAAATCATCAGGAATTGTCAGATCAACCTCTAAGAAGAGGCCACAGTCACTGTCATCAAAATCCTTAAGATCTTCAATATTGAAATTTTCAACCCATTCAAGCCCTGCATATGGCAATTTATCCATCATGGCATAACCATAGAGGCTGTTTGCATCTACATACACTATATAATTTGATGGCCGTGCTGGATCATAATCAGGCATATATTTATTATTTGCTCTGGCATATCTCTGGGAACATTGCACCATCCCCCCTCTTATACATTTCTCCATAAACAGATACTTATCTTGATCGTGGATCAGATCCAAATGCATGTTAGTGTTTAAAAACGTTGCGGCCCATGCTAGGCCCGGGGCACTGTAAAAATATATTGGGTCCAGTCCATAATTTTGCATAGAAGATTTTCTGAATGCCTGCATTATATCAGCTGAGAGGGTGACATCAAGTTTTAAATATGCCATGTGATAATCACCAAATGTCTTGCATTTTAAATTGTTCCACATCAACTGGGCATGGTGATAATCGTCATCAGTGATTCCAGATCCTCTGATTCTGCTGTAAAACTCTTCTTGTGGTGGCAGGGAACATTCATCAAATTTAGAAAAATCTGTAACATAGTCATATGGATATACACCCTTCCGCCTAATTAATTTCAGGTCCTGATTTGGAAACAATGCACGTGTGATTTTGAATTTATCATCAGATAATTGATTTACCAGTGTAGCCAGGCTAGCCGGTAAAATTCTGTAAGAATCAAGAAATCTTATGTGAATAGGAACACCATTAACTTTAATTATTTTGCTAATAGATATATATTTCTCATCATTTTCAGCTAAAATATTTAAATTCTGCTTGTCAAACCCCTCATATCTGATCAGATGATGGAAATCATAATTGGATGCTCCATGGCAAAATATGGGGATAAATTTTGGTCTCTTGATCTTAATATTGCAGCTATTACACAGGGCCATTAAGAATTTACCATCTGTATGAGAATGGTGATGAACCTTGATATTTGTATCTGAAAATTCACAATCACATACCGGGCATTTTTCTGTATTGTTGAAATCCTCAATCTGTTTCTCTGTTAAAGGCAACATGGGTTTTGATTTTAATAAGAAATTAGATGCTATGTCACGGCACTCATTTTTTATTTTATGTGCAAATATTTTGATGGCATTTGGTCCCATGTATAAGTGTGGCTCACTAGCTACACCATCCCGTATAACTATATAACAAAAGCTGGAAGGTTCATGTAGCTGGTATGGTGTAATTGCAGATTCTTCAGGATCTGGATTGCAGAATGCAAGAGGTTTGAGGTTCGATTCAAAATCACAGACAATATATGCTGGGTGTTCCAACAAGGCTTCAAATTTTTTGAATTTGCAATTTTCACTTGGATTGGGCATCACCATATGAACAGGTTTATGGTTGCCACAGTATTTCAGATGCTCAATTAACTTGTTTTTAGCAATTTCTGCACTCTCTTCCCGAACCCCCTTCACCATTTTTCTACCATCTAAAACAGTTAAACATCTTCTGCACAACTTAAATATTCTATTAAATTTGTCTAGTTGTGTTCTCACCAAAGCTTCAAGATTATGTATCAGAGTGTAATGATATGTGCCACCCCCTTCAATTAAGAGCAGATCAATCGGAATAGCAGATTCATCATCAAGTGTACTGATTCTGAGAGGATCTATCAAGCAATTGTCACGGCCAGTGGAACAAGTAAATACATTAATAGATAATTGTTTGCCATTGATATTCCTGGCCTTTTTTTCAAATTTATCAATATTCTGAACAGACATTGGATATTCTAAACCCTCCATTGCATCGTCAAAATCATGTTCATGTTGTTTGTAATAAGTTATTCTTTCAGGATTCCTTGAAACTGGAAACAAAGCAGCTAATATACACCACAAAAAGCATTTCTGGTCGGTATTTTCAATATTAACCACGGCTCTTTTGTTTTTAATATTTGCAGGTAATGGCAGATATGTAGATCCTTTTAATGGGCTGAATTCAGAAATATTAACATATAACTTGTGCGGAGATCCGAATAGGCTCCATCCAGACTCTTTTGCTGCAAATTCAGAGTGTTTAATGTTCAGTTGTTCCATCAACCTGCTTATTATTCTGTCCGAATTTGCATTTGAATATACCGGTACAGTTTCTGTTATGTGGGGCTGTGTAAATTTTGTGCCATTTGGCTTCTTATATTGTACAAACAATTTGAGGGAGAGCTTATAAGAGCCATTTTGTGCATTAAGAATTGCCTGCACATTAGGATTTACACTGTTCAAGAAATTCTCAATGCCACATCTTGACTCTGATACAAAACGGTGATCTCTTAATTGGCCGTTAAAACTGCTACGGATGGGTTCATAGCGTGGCTGCTTTGCTGCTCTGGCATTAAGAGGTGCTTCATGCTTTCTTTTCAGACCAGATGTGGATGGTTGTGTTGATAACTGTGCAGAGCAAGTATCTTTATGTTTATATGTGAAATATTGCATGCTATATTTTCTATTGCATTTGGGGCAAATTTTTGTGGGAGTTCTGTATTTGTCCGGGTTACAAATCTTTTGGTGCTTGGCCCAATTGGGGCTGGATATATTCTTATTGCATTGATTACAATATTTTTGACTTGGCATTTTTGTTGTTGTTTATTATATACAATTTCCTGGGATTCAAATCAAAATTCTATGCTGGATAAAAAATATCAGTTGGGTTCAGCAGTGTGATTTGTGTGTGTGTGTGTGTAGGTCTGTATACACTTAATATTTTTGGCTTTGGTATTTATATACAATTTCTTGGGTTTCAAATCAAAACTCTATGCTGGATAAAAATATCAGTTGGGTTCAGTGCAGACAAAAAAACTGCATAGCTCTATGTCAATTAGTTCTTGAGTTTTGTATTTAGGAAGCACTTTGGCCCCCCTGCCAAAAATTGGCTTTTATTGCATCAGTGTATATTGTCTCTATGACCTTACTTGGGTTATTCCAGTGCAGACAAAAAAAACTGCATAGCTCTATGTCAATTAGTTCTTGAGATATTAATTATTTTGTATTTAGGAACCACTTTGGCCCCCCTGCCAAAAATTGGCTTTTATTGTAACAGTGTATATTGTATCTATGACCTTACTTGGGTTATTCCGCCAAATTATATGCTTCAAGTCTCCTATACTTTGGTGGAGCCTGTTCAGGTTCTATCCCCCACTTGTGGGTTCCACTGCCGATCCAGCAATGGTGAAGAATCTGCACTGTGCCCTGGCTTATATAGATTTACAGAGCCAATCAGAAAACACCACATCATCACATTATGTCATAACCATTTAATCAATTAATATTGCACAACATGATGCAATAGAAGTGGACCGGGAAGTAAATATGTATGGATGTGGGTGGGTGGGTGTGTTGGGGGTGGGTTGGGGGTGGGTAGGGGTAGGTTGGGGGTGTGTTGGGGGTGGGTTGGGGGTAGGTGGGGGTGTGTTGGGGGTGCATTCAGAAACATGAGCTCTTCTCTAATATTTTTTGCTGAAGTATTTTCTTCTGAGCGTACATCCCGTTTTTCTGCTGAGCGTACACGCAATCCATACCGCAGCGCCATGCCCCGGCGGGGCGGTGGAATTGTCTGGAACTAATCAATTTTGTAAAGGATCGCTGCGCCGCTCCAAGTATTGATCTTGTACCTCGGGGCTGCCATGCGCACACATCGTTCAAGAATTGATCCCATACCCCTTGGTGCTGCCCCATCCTACAGCGCCGCGCCATGCTCTGCGGGAATCTGAGGAACTTGCTCAAGTATTAATCCCACCTCGGTGCTGCCAGCGCCGCGCCGCAGGAATCTGAGGAACTAATAAGAGTTGCTGAAGGTAATAATACTATTTGTTTTCCCCCAGCAAGGTGGGAGTTGAGAATCAATATATTGATTTCCTAGCACGGGAGCTGTTGAGGTCTGGGACATCATATAACAAACCTACCGCGGGTCCCCTGAACAACATACTGAAATTTTGGGATAATTTTATTTCTCTAATATCTTGAGAACCATGAATCCTAGAAACATGGGGTTTGTTGCTTTGGACTCAGCATGGCAAGATGCAACTTTTTGGTCTCTATAAATTTTTCAAAATATTTTACAGTTCTCTAGATCGTGAATAACTTGCCCATTTTTCAAGATAGAGGCATGGGAGTTGCATATTTGAATTCTGGATGAGATTTAGAATTTTTTTGAAAAAATCGATAATTTGTTTAAATTTGAGATTTTTCAAAAACTATTAGTACTGGAGACTTGAAATTTTGTATACATATTCTACTCGAGATTCTCTACATTTTATGTCTCTATAATTTTTCTGATATATGCAATATTTAAGCTATAAATGCCTAATTTTTATAAATAGAATTTTCTGAAAAATACAATATTAACAAAATTTTGAAATCTATACATGCTAGGGCACTATAACAGTTACTATACTTAAGATATCATACAATATCAAGAAGAGCATATTTTTGACAGGTTTATGGACAACAATCTCACAGAAGTACCTTTTATAAGTATAGGCAAATCAATCTGAGGGGGTTCATACTTTCTGAGAAATTCCCGAGGGCATTTTTACAAAAATCTTGGATTAGACAGGGTTCCACACTAGAGCAAAAAGCTCATATGGGCATGTTGAGCCTGTTTTAAGTGTAGCAAAATCTGCTTGAGGGGGGTTCATACTTTCCTGAGTTTATAATACCACCAATATCACTACTTAAATTAGATTCACTGCAGGTTCTATTGGTATATTTTGGATTGGATGGATTCACAAGGTGTTTGATTCATTTATTTTATTTATTTTACTTCGCATTTCTGTCACTTTTGGCTAATCGCGAAGATGAGGATGAGTGATGATATGATGAAATTGATATACACTCACAAATAACATCCATGCCCAGGCCGGGATTCAAACCTGGGTCCTCTGACGTCATAGCGCGTTATTCTAACCCCCATCGTCACGGAGGCCGGCGAGGTGGGAATGCGTTTTGGATTTTCTCTGTAGATGCGAAAATTTTTAACTGTGACGCGCACATGCTTTTGCTTACATTAAAGTTTACCTTTTCACATAAACGAGAAATTGACATGTCACCCAAAAAAACACGCATGCACCTGCATTTAATACCATTACATACGAAAAGAAACCTTGGCCTGCTCTTCATATTGTCCACCAAGGATTGAAAAGAAGAAAAATGTCTTGAGCAAATAACTTTTCTAGTTTCCTCTGAGATCTGAAGGATTTCAGTTTTGTATATGTAATGATAAAGTGCTTGTAGAGTGTCATTAGGTACAGCTAATTGTAATTATATAAGAAATAAATGCTTTGTCAAATGTTTCACAAATATTTCAAACTTAGACTTCTTACGAGTTGATCGGGAACCATCTCAACTCGAGTTTTATTTTCTTTTTTAATACAACGCCCTGTAGGTGTCTGAGAAAATACCAAATACATGGCTTCTCAAAGGCATTGGATGTGGTACACATCTGCCATAAATTGTTTAAGATATTTTTATGCGTAGCTATGGCACTTTAAAATTAGAATGAAAAGAACTGAAGTGGAACTCCATGAGTATTATATATTTAATAATGTAATTTCTATATCCATTGGGTGGGAGATGATTATTTCTGGTTGGGGTGTCCCAAGATCCTCCTCATCCCCTTTAATCTCAACCTGCATTAAAATGAATAGATATATCTTTGTTCGCAATTTTCACAGTTAAAACTCCTGATTTCCCGTTCCGTTAAATTAAAACAAACCCCGAACGAGGTCCAGAGCTTTACATGTTTCAGAATTTTCATCTGGTTTTAAAATCTGTTTTTTTTTTTAATTCTAAGAAAACAAAGAAAAAAATATTTATGCAAAATATGCATTAAATAACACGAATGTGTGTGTTGTTCTAAAATATAATATTTCACATTATACTTAGATATGAAGGACGTATTTAACGGGGGGTTCCTGATCCCCCTCCCCGAAAGACTTAACAAGTAGTAAAAGTAAATAATCAAAATATTGTTTAGCTTTTGTTCGATGATTATTTCCGCTGAATTTATTGTAAGCAAGGAATTTGACGCATATACTACAGCTTTGAAGGGTTCCAAACATTTATGGACACTACTAATATCATCCATAAAATATTAATCAGGAACTTTACTTTTCATTAATTGGATCCAACTCCTTTTTGGTTATTTAATAAATATTCAATTATTTTTCTATTTGACATTAAATTCCTTGCCAGGGCAGTTGTTTTTATGCAAATCTTGTCGATCTTAACTATACGTAAGCTAGATAATGAATACGTGCTGTTATATCTATATTATTTTACTATATTTTACCTATTCATGTAATAATAATAATTCATTATTAATTAATTTACATATTTAATTAATATTTTAATTTAATTAAATATAATAATTATTATTATTGTGACACTTGGTTTGAAGTAGTATGTCTGTGTGCGTGTATATATATATATATATATATATATATATATATATGGGGAGGGTGAATTTTGTACCCCCCCAAATGCAAAACGTTCCTGCGCCACTGCTCACATACAACAATACCCAGGCTAGGATTCGAACCCGGGAACCCTGGCGTCGTAGCGCGATGTGTTAACCACTCCGCCACGGGAGCCGGCAATACATTCTTTTTATTATAACATTTATTAACAATAGTAATCTAATAATATGAACTGTTTATATTTTTGTGTGACACTAGTTAGTTTAAAACAGAGCACGAATTAAACATTTCTTCAGTTTGCCCAGTCAGTGATCACAACAGGTTCATTGAATGGACAGTGTTCCATAAGATATACACATATCATTCTGATCATGTACAATTAACTACACGTATGCTAAAATTGTAGTTTTACAACTTTGCTTTTACAACGAACAACGCTCACACTGGAAGAGCAAAGTTGTGCGCTACTGAATTAGTAGGCTTTCTGTATTATTTTCTGCAGATAAAGTTTATTTCGTGGTGAAGAGTAATGAATGGGATGATGAGAACAGACATTGCCATCTACATTGCAGGGAACGGAGTAGACTGGTTTTTCTCGAGGTACATTTATTTTTCTTGCTTAAGTAACAGTTTCTTATGTAGATATACCGGGTGGGCCAGACTCAATTAGGCAGCTTTTGATTAGATGTTATTTTTATTTTTTCTTCATTTTATTTTTATTGACAAATGTTAACAATTCCAACGGCTACAAAATTGTTACAAAAATGGAATCACACACACATAAGTCATTGATTTTTAAGATAGTGGTCGACCTGGGCACCATAAAAGTCAACACAGGCTTGTAGACGCAAAGCAACATTTTCACACGCCTTCCTACACATGTTAACCTGAACATTCTTGAACTCCTGAACAATTACCTCACGCATATGTTGCTCACTGTCAATGGGATTAGCGTACACCTTGTGTTTGAGGTAACCCCAATGGAAAAAGTCTGGTGGGTTGATGTCGGGTGATCGGGCTGGCCAGTCCACAGGCCCTCGACGGCCAATCCAGCGATCAACCTCGTTCACAGCATACCGTATGATGCAGCCAGTCATCTATTGACAAAAAATGTACTTTCCAATTTTTTCCGTATGCTGTTGGATTTATTGGTTACTAATGTTCGAAAACTGCCTAATTGAATCTGGCCCACCCTGTATACTATTCCAATCTTTGCTTATTTGAAGTACAAATAACAAGAAAAGAAAAAAATCTGACAAACAGATAAAAAATTACTGGGCTACAAAAAATAAAGAAATCATACACGGACAGAAACAATGAGCTTCTTAAATATTCATGAACAGCAGTGCACGTAGATACACTATGTAATACAATATGAACAAATACATGACAACGAAATTCTCACAATAATTGGAAAGCGCCCTGTGTTTCTGTACATTACGTTACATAAGCTAATAATACTTTGCGAACAATTTATATGACAAAATCAGTCTCAAAGGTAAACATATTCTCTGTTGCTATACAAAACGCCTCCTGTGCACTGCAATACATAAATAAGATCAAATTCATGAAGAAATTAGCCTCTAAATAATTACTATAGTAAAATCTGTTGCTGTACGTTATGTGTAGGCCTCCCAGAAATAACTACTTCCAACTATGCCACAAACAGTGCATACGTTACCTACAAAGGTTACCTCGTTTAGAAAGATTCTCCTTCTTGATCAGTTTGCCGGTGTTTTTTTTATTCCCTTCTATTTTGGGCTTGGATTATTCTCGTGGGATTTCGGATCTGCATTGAACATGTGTGCCGTGGATAGACAAGTTTTGGTAGTAGACACTCAACATAGAATTGTTGTAGCTGCGTTTCCATATTCTTCTTCCAGAACTGATCATCTCTCTGGATGTATTCTATTTTAACACCTTTCTGTGTCCACAGACCAAAGATACAGTACCTTCTTCCGTGTAATAATTACTATTACCTTACACGTGGTAATAGTAATTATCTGTGGTGTTCATGATATTGGCGTTAAGCTCTTCGTCAAATTTCCAGAAAGTTACTTTCTTCGTCTTGATGGCATGTGCAGGTGTTACATGTTTGACAGAAAAGGGACACTTAATTTCGATAATTGCATAACGAAATAAATGTTAGATACAGTGAAGTTTCAGTTAGATATTGTATACATATTGTTATGAGTTGTAGTATGCATAAACCTTCTTTGTAATACCATTCAAAGCCGTGCTATCCCAATATAATCCTTGCTTTCCAATAAGTTCAGTCTCTTCAGATAAAGCTAACAACCATCATATACAACAAATGCTAAACGAGTATTGTTATTATTTTATTACTTGGTAATCTTTTCGTTTGGGGGAGGGGGTCCAGACGCCCTAAATAAATCCTTTATGTCTTTCAAAGCCTTATGATCTCAATCCTAATCATTGCCTTCCAAAATATTCAGAGTAAAAATAGTAGTACTTGATAAGTATTTCGGGTGCTATACTTCAAAGCTGTATTATATTTATAGCTATAATCCTTCCCTCCAATACGCGTTCAGAGGAAATTATCCATCGAATATGCAAAAATTGCTAAAGGAGTATATTTACATTATTTAATTTTAGTACTTCATAATCCTTTCGGGGGGGGGGGGTCCGGACCCCCAGCAAACTTGTTCTACGTATTATAGCGTAATATTTGCCAAGGACTCCGGTTTAATTGAATTACTCAAAATAACGTTACTGGTTTACGTACGTACAATGTAAACGTCTAATGGAAAGCGATAAATACTTCCCCATTTGATGATGTAGTAAACGGATAGGTATTATTTATATTTCATTCTGAACCCTTCCACAATACGTGAACGTCTGTGTAGTTATTTTGCCGGCGATTTTGTAGCGCTTGAAACTTCATTGTTCTCGGAGCCCACATCTTACGTCAAACACACTTGCTGCCGTCACCCATATTTTGCAATTGAACACGTCCAGTTGACGCACGCACACTTCCCCCTGTCTCTCGCGATCGTGTTTTGTCTTCGAGCTATTTTGTTGTATCCCTCCGCGTTCTACTGTGGGTGGAGTTTAGAACGCTTCTAACTATCTGCACGAGATGTCGCCACAGTGCAGGGACACTTTTACGTATTGCAAGGGTTTCGTTTTCCTCAAACAGTCTCAAAATAGGAAAACTGACTTCTACAGTGATGATGTTAATGTCAAGTACAATGAACATTGCATGTCCCCAACAAAACAGTTTTCCATAAGCTTGTGTGGTTAACGAGATAATTGCATGTGAAAATTACGGTTTTCCCCATTTTTATGCCCAATTTACTTATTAAGCAGGGTCTTTTTATAAATTTCTGCTTTGTAGGAGATACGCACCCATATTTTCTGAAGGATAGAAAACAAACCCCGAGATCCTATCTTTGCTCGTAACTGAAAAATCTGTTTAAAACGGAACGTCTGCACTGCGCGTTTTCGTCAATGTATGAAGGAGCCTTAAGTTCGAACAATGATTAAGGCATGTTTTCCACATCACATCCATGTTATCAATTGGTCAATCATTCTCATCGCCACGGATTAACCAAGAGGCAAAAAGGCAACGTAATATATCCTAAATAGAAAAGAATACAAAAAAGGGGCAAGGAAATGCGCATATCGTGCCTAGTCGAGGTTGTGTGTTGCAAGACGGAAATGTGTAACTATTATCGCATGAGCACGTTCAATTATATTAGGGCAGAAACATGTATCACACAATACAGGTGAAATTGTTGTAGGTTGACGTGAATTGTTAATCTGCCTAAACTCTTAAAATACTCTAATATCAGGTTTTTTGTTCCACTTATTATTTCAATTTCGAGGGTCTTCATGACCGAGTGCTTTGCATACTGCTCTATGAAACCGGAGACCCTATGTTCGATTGATTGATTTGCTTTATTTTACTTCGCTTCTTGTGCCACTTTTGGCTAAGTTGCAAATATGGGGGAGGCTCCCCGATGGCGCAGTGGTAGCATCGTCGCCTTGTGATCAAGAGTTCCCGGGTTCGATACCCGGTGGAGGCACATAATGGTTCGGATCCCACTTTAAACTGTAGGTCCAGTCCCGATTAGCCTTACTGTGCATAAAGTGGACTTCAAACACAAACTCAATCAAATATGGGGATGAGTGACGATATGATGAAATTGATGAATGGACACTCACAAATCCATGCCCAGGCCAGGATTCGAATGCGGGACGCCTGGCGTCGTAGCGTGATGTGATAATCACTCTGTCACTGGGGCCGGAATCTATTTTCGAAGCGTGGGTAATATTTAAGAGCTTATTGTGTTCGTACATTTTTTCTGGTCACTCCAACATTCGTCCTTATCGTTGAAAGTAAACAAGAGGGATATAATATGGTCGTAAAAATAGCAAAGTTACCACATATGCCTGTCACGTGCCGAAAGAAACGACCTCCTTTGCTCGTTTTCTTTTTATATTTGTTTTAGAGCTAATGGCAAAAGAGAGAAAAAAAACGAAAAAATGAACAACCTATTTTCATTCATGAAGGAAATAAATCGCCAGCTCAGAACCTGATTTCTTGAGAGCTCATCATTGACAAGAATATTTCTTCCGAGACCGAATGACCACAGAAAGAAACGCTGTGCTAATTCCTTGATGACTCATGGTTAACATTGCTCTTCTGTGTGGTGTTCACGACTGACAGGTGCAGCTAGCTCTTCCTTATCTTGCATAGAGTTTCGGCACTGACGCTGGAGTGTTTCCAATTCAATATCGGTTTTTGTTTGTTGCTTCCAATCTAACTAAGAGGAGGGAGACCTTTTTTTAAAGTTCGCCAGTGTACATTTGATACGTGTACGTACAGTGGGATCCATAAGTAATACCAAGCAAATTGTCCATCACCATATTCACTCAGTTTGTTTTACTTAATGAGAGCTTAAATAATTGAAACAAAACCCGAAACAAGCTGCTGACAACCTCTGTACCAGCATACATAAAAATAATTTCTTAAAAACACGTAGGATACAAGAGAAAAAAATCAATGAAAATAGTTGTGGACAATTTGCCGAGCAATACTTGTGAATCCCACTGTACGTAGTACAACTGGCGGCCACAAAGACACGTCATATTTTAATAATTTGCTCTGCAGTTGATCATCAGACGGATTCTAGACGTCCACTCCTTCATAGTAGAACTGTAACAAATACCTTTCTTGACTATCGTCGCACAACTGATGAAAACAAGCGCTCATTTCTTACTTCGTATGCCGGTGAATCTGCACTGGCAACAACGGGGACTGGCCTAAACCGGAAGTTCCGGGGGGGACCGGGCTAGACCTCACAAATGTTTATGTTTACATTTTTAACACGGTTTATACCCGAAATTTCTCCATTTTGTTTGAAATTCGGCATACTCACTAATTTTGGCCCCCTAATCACGAATCTGCAGTGAAAATTTGGCGCTCACACGTGGAAATAGCAAAATAATCGAAATTAAGTTCTTATTTCTACACCCTCGATTTCCAAATTTCCCACCGATTCCGGGCTCCGCCCCTGGGGTAATTGACCTACCGTCCCCAACCGCTAACGCTGTCCCGCCTCCGCTCCGGCTCCCCGGCTTTCTCTATAGAGTCCCTGTTAAAGGCATGTTAGAAATTGGTAGGATTTACCTGCCCCCAAATAAGCGCCAAATTTTAAGTGCAGATTCGTGATTACGAGGCCCAAATTAGTATGTATCCCAAATTTCAAACAAATTGGATAAATTCCCTGTATTGTTAAATTATACTCATTTGATTCACGTAGTCGACGGTAATGGTGCCAATAGCTATTGTGCATCGGAGATACATTAATGTCGAAAAATCAGTGACGTGCACTGAGGAGTAGCTAGTCTAGCAGAGATAGATCAATCCATCTCACATCTCGAATTATATTCAAATCACAATATTTATTGTCTTCTTAAAGCCACCACAGCTCATATGCAACACCTTCTTTTCCACGCACTTCTCGTCCATCGGTGTTCTCCGCGGGCAAAGCAGACTGGATACCCTAGCTCGCTCTTCTTCAGCCAGGCCAGTTTCCAGGTAGAAACGGCCGGCCCAAGGAAAAGGAAGATTTCGACCTCTACTTCCCTTGCCCCCACGCCCCCCCCCCCCCCCGCTGCAATGGTTGAAAGCCCAGGCTTTCAGGTCCCCCAGTCTATCTCCTATAGGACAGATAGGGGATTGGTTTCTCATATTTTTTTTGTAAATCCTCTAAAGAACACAGGGTAAAATTTTCTGCAGTACTTATGTTCTCTGTATTTACACAACCTTTTACACGTTGTACAATATGTATGTATAATATGGGATGTAGTTTTATTATTTATAAAATGGGAACGTGTTATGTGCAGACAATAATGTTATGCTTTCTTTCTTTTTTTCTTTTTCAAATATGGAATATATAATGATTAAATTACAAATATTTGCTCAGGCTCTCTCTGACTCTAGTTTTAGTAGTGTTTTATTTAAATATACTAATATATTGGCCTGTAACAGTAATAAATACGGATGTATTTATTTGGGCAAGAGAACGCGTGTTCATATTGTTGTTGGTTTGGTTTATTTTACTTCGCTTTTCTGCCACATTTGGTTATCGCGAAAATGAGGATTGAGTGATGATATGATGAAATTGGTGAAGGGACCTCATATGAACAATCCAGGTCAGGATTCGAACCCGTGATGAGTGCGCATTCTTGTCCTATGTGTTGCAGTGAATAATGAAATAATTTGGAATGAAAAATGTATCTCAGAACTCAAAAAGTCAAATGAATATCATTGAAGAAACTACAAAAAAGTGTGTTGTGTTTTGTTTCCTGTCACCAAATCAACCAAGCGCGGGGGAGTGGTTATCACAGCGCGCTACGACACCAGGCGTTCCGGGTTCGAACCCCGACCCGGGCATGGGCGTTCCCTATGCTCGTCCCTTCATCAGTTTCATCGTATCATCTTCACAATTAACCAAATGTGACAAAAAAGCGACGCTAAGTAACAAAAATGAAATCAAATCATTGATTGATTGCTCAAATTGGTTTATTTTACTTCGCTTTTCCGCCACCTTTGGTACAACAAAATAGATGAAGGAACACACACAAAGAACACAAATGGCCAATCCGAGATTCGAACCCAGGATCTCTGGCTTAGAGTCAAATCAAATAGTTTTTTTATTTTCGAATGTGGGTGGGGTTTAGGTGTACTTTTTTCTAGTACTCATTCATAATTTTGCAATCTTTTCCTGTTATTGACATTCTTCTTTTTTGAAGGAATACTGGCCCTAAAGAGAGGAGGGGTGTGACTCACACCAACCCCCCCCCCCTTGAGCACGCCACTGACTGCTACCCCAAGTGTCGACGTCACCGCACGTCACTGCGAAAAATACATGATTTACCGGCCAAATAAGTTGAATGAAGGGAGAAAACACTTCCACGAGCATCCTAAAGTCTACAGAAACTCAGTTCCGTAAGTAGTTTCTCCTGTAAAGTTGAAGAAATGTGTTTTCATTATACCACACCGTTATCATGATTTCTCCTAGCAATGTGCATGTATAATTTTAATAGTTCTATGTAGCGAGTGAGTTCCAAATTCTGCTGGTGTTTTCAAATCTCTGTTAAAACGATGATTCACAAACTGAAATAAAGTAATGAAACCCAATATATTTATAGCATGGCCATGAAGACGTTAAAATATAGTGGGAAGTTGGGATGCACGTTTGATAGATACCTGATATCAGGCACGTATCCAGAGGGGGGCTTAGGGGGCTCGAGCCCCCCCCGAAAGTTTTAGGTTTACACTAGATAAAATGAGTTTTTTTGTTTCTTGTGGTGTGAAATAAAATAATCTGACAATAATTTAAGGAAAGAAATAATTATCGAGGCAAGACGGAGAATGTTCCGTAACCCTGTAATTGATAATAGCACGTATCCAAGATGGGGCACAGGGGGCTCGACCCTCTCCCCAGGAAAGTTTTCACTTTACGTTAGATAAAATTAGGTTTTTCGCTTCTTAAATAATGTGAAAATAATGTAAGGAGAGATATAATTACCGAGGCAAGACGGAGCATGTTTTATACCCCTGTTATTATTAATAGCACGTAGCCAAGGTGGGGATGAGGTGGCTCGAGCCCCCCCCCTCTCAGGAAATTTTTAAATTTACACTAGATAAAATTAGATTTTTGGCGTCTTGAATAATGTGAAGATAATAAATTTATAAATCTGAGAGAAATAATTATCGAGACAAGACTGAGAGTGTTCTATAACCCTATTATTGTCAATAGCACGTATCCAAGGTGGGAATCAGGAGGCTTGAGCCCCCCTTCAGGATTTTTTTCTGTTTCCACTAGATAAAATTAGGATTTTGGCTTCTTGAATAATGTCATGATAATTTGGGAGAAATAATTATCGAGACAAGATGGAGAATGTTCTATAACCCTGTTATTGTTAATAGCACGTATCCAAGGTGGGGTTGATGTGGCTCGAGGCCCCCTTCCCAGGATTTTTTTTATTTTACACTAGATAAAATCAGGTTTTTGGCTTTTTGAATAATGTGAGGATGATTTAAGGAGATAGACAAGTATCGAGGCAAGACGAAGAATGTTCTATAACTCTGTTGTTGGTAATATTGCACGTACACTTTTCTTGCGCTTTCGGTGATGTCTCAGCAAACTTGAGGACTATGTAGAGACTTGCCAGCATTTGGAAGCTGCACAACAAAGGTAGAGCCACACGTAGGGCGATTCGTTGTAATTTCTAATCTCTGGAAGGCGGGAGAGGGTACGTTCTTGAATGAGAGAAGGAGTCAATTACTGGCGATATTAACGAATCGTTTTATCTGCGGAACGTTCTACAATATAATGAGGATATAAATACTCCGATTCAATTTTTCGATTGATCTGTACAAAGAATCAGTTAATGAGATTTCAGAGGTAAGTGTGACAATTCATACAGTCGATTGGTGATCAGATCAGTCAGCGTCCTCTGGTTGCTTTATAAGATATAGTGATTCGAAAATGAAGACATTGACGACAGCAGAACATCCGGGGCCTCAGAGAAGTGCTAGCTCGGTTCGAGGGCCGAAGAGATCAAGGCCTCTCTCTCTCTAAAGTGAATATTTCATCAGTACCGGATATTAAACTGCATAGATCAACTGAAAATCAAAGTTTTGAGTGATGATTTAGTTTTGCCAGAACTAAACTTCTTATATGCAGTCTGAGAATTTCATGATATAAAAAAATACTTTTGTTTAAGCCTACTGGGTTCGAAACACATTCAAACACTTAACTACCATAAAGAGACAGCCGAAAATTTTATGAATGTCGAGAAGAGAAAGCAATGTAGACATTTTAGGCGGAAATTGCACGCTCTACCAGGACCCAAATCAGGGCTCTACCAACTGAGCCACCTAGTCATCCTTGACTTCAACCGATTTTTCGTTACAATGTCTACATAGTACATGTCCTGTGTATATCAAATCGTAAGGTGTTGCCTGTATAGTGAACAAGCACAGAAAATATAGGAGAGAAGAAAACTGAGGAGCATTATCACCGGTTGAGGATACTTTTTTTCTGTGGTCAACAAGAGCTACTACTTCAAGGTGACAATGACAGTGGCCTAATAAGGGAGATTTCACACCATGTCGCCTGAAGATTAGGTTTGTGCGGCGTTTTGTGTCGCTACGGTGTGAAACGTTGCTGTTGATTGGCCCATTACAATCGACATGTATCGCGTGTCCCTTCGGTCTGAAACCTTCCTAAGTCTTGAAAATCCAAGTCACAAGGATGGAAAATTAGGGCCTTGTTAAGGTTAGGTGGGAAGGCAGGCAGACGACAGCACCCTAAAGGATCATATCCAAACCTGCAGGAAGAACGCATCTTACTTCAATCTCCAATACGATGATAAAAACTTCTGGTGAGTTCATTTTAAAAAATGTGTCCGAGATAAAGAGAGGCGTGCCCAGGATTTTCGGAAGGGAGAGGGGTTACGCATACTATTGTTGGTGGTCAGTCCTGATTTTGCCATTTTTTCACTGTCTTTGACGTTCCTCTTTTCTTTTCTTTTTTTTTAAAAAAAGGAATACTGGGTCAAATGGGGTTATTACCTCACCAACCCTCCCTTGGGCACGTCACTGGAGATAAATGAGTAAGCATTTGATCATACTGGGAGACGAAACATTAGATGTGTTGGGAACGGAAGGGTTTTCATTATGCATTAATTGTTTAGTGATCCACCTGTATTCGAGAAGACTTCCTTTGTTTCGTGCCGATATATAACAAGACTACGGAAGCTGTGACAGGCATTTTTGAACACTTGTGAGTGCTAAGGCCTGAATCTGAACAATTTGGTGGGTTTCGGCTTTTATAAGAGCTGAAAAAATGGGAGGACAAGACACGTTAGTGGTGTTCAGGCTCGAATCAGAGATAAATATTCGAGAGCTGTCTGCGTCCAGTTCGCAACCCACAATTTGGATCTCGCGTTGTCGAGTGGATTGTCCATCCCGTGCATCCATCGTAAAAACACTCAAAGATACCATAGATGTTTTTATACCTGATGAGAAGAAATGGACAAACACACATACTGAGATGGTTCCGGCACACATTATTAATGCATGGAAACAGAGGAGTCGAGTGGTAAAAAATGTTCCGATTTCGCGTTCTGATTAAAATGATAGCCTTACAGTGGCAACGATTTAAGGGATAGTTGCTCCCCATTTTTTATTTTTCTGCTTCAAAATTTTCTGCCTCTTAATGTTAAGCCTTGGCTACCAAGAGAAAGTAAACTTTCCTTGCAACGCCCTCCGCACCCCCCCCCCCCGCCCCGTTTTGGAACCCAATTGCCACGACTGGTCTTAAACATACAATTGTGAGGTTCTTACTATACTCCTTAAAAAAATGGTGTTGAGCCCCCCCCGAAAGGAATTCCTGGATACGTGCCTGCCTGATATTGCTTTTGAACAAAATCGGTCAAGGAATTTCATATTGAAGTCGTCAACGAACGAGCAAAGCAAGATTGTAAAGAGTAAACATCATGGGACACTGTCGCTATGTTTAACTAATAATATGCATATTCAGTTTGCAAAGAAATAGTTCTAAAAATTTTCTTTCTCGCTTTGCTGGCAGTGTCATAATTTATTTAAGTCATATTATATCTGTATTTATTACTACTACTTCAGACAGGCAAGTGCACGCACACCCATGCAATGCATTCTCACTGATATTTCAATTGCCCCCCCCCCCCCCAAGTTTAACTCAGAGTTACACCTACGGCAAGAACGATACAAATACAGTTAAAATATTGCACAAGTGTTCCTAATTTCTTTATAACTAGCTTAAGAATTGCATGAAATGATTACTAAAATTTTGTGTTTTTTAATGTCATCCCTTGTGTTTTCTCTAACGATTTATTAAATCAAGTACTGAACATTATCGGAAGGAAAGCAATACTCGAAACGTTAAACTGAAATGTTAACATTAATCTATTGTCCATATTTTCCTGTATTTGACATCTTTTTTCTTCTCAGATGTTACGTGAATGGAAGGGAGGGGTTTTTTTAATCTCTAGAAACATCCATGAACAAATTGAATTAGGGTGAACATTTTTAAAACGGTCCAAAATATGCACTTAACTTCCCAAAACTTACACCCCCCCCCAACATTTTCCAACAAGCCCCCAAGGGAAAAATCCTGGATAAACCCCTGGGGTGATACATACGACTTACATACACACATATACTATATATGGTCTTACATTTATACTGCCCACCCTAATCTATCAATATGGCGCTTCTGCCCACCCAGTCGAAAATTTCTGGCGCCGTCCCTGCTCTTTAAGGAGATGAAAATTGTTTAAAATATGTGTGGAACGATGGAATCAGATTTTCTCTCAGAAAATCACGCTGCATACGAATTCTCCTTTGCGTATGGGGGGTACACTTTTCTAAAGAAGTGATCACGTCGATTCGAACATGAAATACAAATCTTCATCAGAAGAGTGTATGACTGACCCCATTTTCTTTTGAATATTTAAAATGGAATTTTCCTAAACGAAATACTTGCACGAACGAGACGAGGCACGACAGACCAACTTGGGGGGGTACAATACACTCCTGTACCTCACCCATATTTTTCATAACTTTGTAAGAGGGTGTTCGGAAAACTATACTTAAACTTATATATTAAGAGATTTTTTTGTAAAATAGAGTCCAGACTAGCGTACCTGAGCATGAAGTGAATCTAGAATATGTTCTAACAACTTCAGAGTGGAATCCGAAACAAATATAAGCACAAACATGACAATTTTCGACTCATCGCATTGCGATATCATTCCTAGGTGAAATGAAATTTGTCCTAGGCATTTAAACAGGGTGCAATCTGCGATTTTATCAGAGGGGGGACTTATTTTACCTATGTATTAGGCAGGCGCGTGCCCAGGATTTTCATAAGGGAGGGGGTTATGAATTCAACACATTTTCCAGTTCTCAGGTCAAATTTTTTGTAATAAATTAGATAATTAATATACTTGGATTTTACCCCAATGAACGCAATCAATGTATTTGCTATGAATGCTTCATGTTTTTATTGCATCATATAAAAGCACCTGCTTGAATATTTCCAAATTAGTAATATTTTATATTTAATTGCTCAAATATATATATATTTTTTAAAAAAATATGTACACTCAACATTGTAACAACATTAAAGAGATTAAGACTACTTGATGTCTTAAAGATTGTAATAAATAAGGTACCACAGTTCAACAATTTAAATTCTGAAATTTAGGCATCGAGGTTTCTGTGCGAGTTCTGACAATATGTCGTCATAAGTAACTTTTATATCCCGGTAAATGTTCAGAGCAGCTAACCTATTTAATCTTTCTTCGCAAATGGTATTTCGAAGATAGGTCTTCAACCGCCTCAAAGTTGGGAATGATTTCTCATTTGATGTTGTTGTTACCGGGATTGTACATAATATGCACAAACGTGTGTTTACCCAGGGAAATATTACTTCACTGCACATATCAATTGTTTCAAGAGCATTTACTGGACGTGTTTGCATTGCTGCAAGATGACGATGCCACAGTTTCATTTCAGTGGTAGCATCGTCGCCTTGTAATCAAGGTGTCCCGGGTTCGATACCCGGTGGAGGCTCATAGTGGTTTGAATCTCACTTTAAACTTTAGGTCCAGTCCCGATTAGCCTTACTGTGCATAAAGTGGATTTAAAACATCAATTCAATCAACATTGTACTTGTTGTGGAGATGATTTGGCTAAATATTGTGTACATTTTTGGCATTGTATTATTATAGCCTATTATTGGTCAAAATATTTGTTTGACAGTCGACAAACAAATACGAACCCCTTCAGTAATTAATAATTTCTACTACGGTGTCATTAATGTGTCATATGCATTTTCATATTAGGTCTATGGAAAGGAATTTTGTATGTTGTTAACTTTATGAAACTGCGAAATCAAAGCCCCTTCCCCCACTCCGAAACCCAGTATCGGACCGCAGGATCTGTCACTAAGCCCGACAAAATCTTGCCAGATAGTGTTCGAAATGGAAATTCGTAGCCGAAAAGGGAGGGGATGTTTGATCGATTTTGGAGATACGAGGGGCTACATCCTTGTATGGATCAACATGGAGACCATACAGTAGGTGGAGGATGCTCAATATGCAAATTATTCTAATTGGGGGTATGCTTTGTGAAACTTTCTTAACTGGAGGCAGCATCCCCCACTTCGACCACTGATGTCGGAAAAGATGCTTTCGGAAAATGAATTTATTACTGTACAAGAGAAATATTCAGAAGATTTGTAAGGAATATTTACAGTTAATGGGATGCCTACCTAGTCTATCCCGTGTCGTAATACAAATTTTATCCCTTTCCTACAAAATAATAAAACTGTCCATGGCAACCGTGATTTTATAATGTGGTTGCATACATATATAGTAGCACCAAGTTTTCTGGTACCTCGGAAAATACGTGAACCATAGGCTTCCCCGTGACTTTAACCAGCGACACTAGTGCCACTGCTCCGACGCCAGGGTTTCAAATGCCTTGGTGGATCTATAGGCTAGGTAATAGCGTTTTCCGAGGGTTCGTGAACAAGACAAAAATAAATTGTTTTAAAGTCCATTTTATATACCGATACGTTAATCGGGACTGGACTTAAAGTTTAAATCGGGATACGTACCACTGTGCAATGCACCTTCACAGAGGATCAAACCCAGGACCTCTTTGATTACACCACCATCGGTGAGGCCCCTGAAATCATTGAGGAAAATTGTTCATCTTCATGTTCTCTCGCCCTGTGAAAGTTTATTGGTGATATAGGGTGACATCCTACACACGTCTTCCAGACGTACACACGTGGGCACCCCCCTCCCCTGCACACACACGTTTGTATGCTTACAGCACATGCTGTGCCCTCCCAGAAAAACAATTCTAAATCCGCCTGTGGATATATCTGCTATCAAATAATGAACGTCACTTACCTCGAGAGTTCCTTGACATAATTTTGCAACAAGGTTTCCAATTTCTGTTATGCCTTCTTGTTGAATATCAGAGTCTGAAAGTTCGCACGTTTCACTCTTGCAATTCGGATGGAATTCCTCTGAACTTAAATCTATCTTTTCTGATGTTCTATTTGTGGAAGGTGAAGCTTCAACTTCCATTTTTTGTTTCTTTTTGTTTCTCCTCTTTTCTCTATCCACCTTTAGTTCCACGTCAAAAATCCATTACACGCGCAGAAACGTAACACAGAACACGACCACTTCGACTTGCTACCTTGCAGACTGCAACTCGCTACAACCCCCGTGAACACCAGGACTTGGGACAAAGATACGGGGCGAGTGTTTGTGGTTCCGGGAAGTCGAATCTCTGAACCATACATCCTGCTTGGTCCAGCTCAAATTACGTCACCAGTGTTGACAGCAACCAGTAGTGTTGGCAACTGCTAAATTATTTACGCAGAAATTCAAGTGAGATCTTTCACAAATGTTACAAGAAAATTCAATAAACTGAAGGCTGGAAATTGGTTGAGAAAAAATATCTAATTTGTAAAGAGCACAAGAGTAAATCATATAATATTTTGGCATATTATTTTTTTTTTTATTTTGTTTATGAAACTGACTGGACCAGTTGGGCTATATAACGCATCCCTCACCCCTCCCTTCCTCCCGGCATGCTATTGTACAAAACATCGCTTGCCTCCTTCGCTACTGCCTGCAACAATTATTATTATTATAATTATTGATATTTTGAAATAAATATGCATCCAGGTGCGATATAAGATTTTGACTTACTTTGCCTACTAATTGTAGTGATTCAAATCTCACAGAACTTTGCTCTGCTGGCATAAATGGTATAAGAAGGGGAAAGAAAGAAAAGGGAAGTTAGCAGCACTGTCGTAACAGGAAAGGGAGGGTCATTCTCCTAAGAGGGTCATCGTGGGTGAAAGAAAGGGGAGGAGGGATTCCTTCAGTTCGCATTCCAAGGGTTACGGCCCTTTTCTTGACCATACTGAGAAGGAAATTCTCCTTCCTTTTCAGTGACTAAGGAATGAATGAATGCCTGTGCATTGCTGTAACTCAACTCCAATATTATCAAAAGTAATTGAAGAAGCAAATACATTTCTCATTGCCAAATGTAAATATTTTACAATATTGGCGATTTGGTACTCAAACACATTTATGAAATATTTTTTTTTGCTTTGAATTTTTTTAAATGACGAAACCAATGGGGGGTTTTAACCCCCACCAACCCCCCCCCCCCCTGGGCACGCCACTGGTATTAGGTATACTTATAATTGGACATTAATTGCTTAAAATCTGATTTTGATATCGAATGCAACACAAACACAACGCCATGTTAAGTTAAACACTAAAGTCAAACTGTAAGAAAATTACATTAGTCATATGAATGCACGAGATAAATGAGACTCACTGCAGGTTCTATTGGTAGATTTTGGATTGGATTCGCTAGGTCTTTGGAGTGAGATATTAATATTTGATTGATTTACTTAGTGTATTTTACTTCGCATTTCTGCCATGAGTGATGGTATGATGGAATTGATGGGACACTCACAAATAACACCCATGCCCAGGCCGGGTTTCGAACGTGGGACCTCTGGGCGTCATAGCGCACTATGCTATAACCCTTCCGCCATGGAGGCCGGCGAGGCGGGAATGTGTTTTGGATTTTCTTTGTAGATTCAAAAATCTTTAACTGTGACGCGCATGCTTTTGCTTACATTAAAGTTTACCTTTTCACATAAACAAGAAATTGACATGTCACCCTAAAACACACGTATGTATCTGCATTTAATACCACTCCATGCGAAAATAAACCTAGGCCGGCTCTTCATGTTTCCACAAAAGATTGAAAACAAAACCAAAAAAACTTTTGAGCGTATGGCTTTCCTTGCTTCCTCTGAGATCTGAAGCATTTAGGTTTTGTATATGTAACGATGGTACTTTCAGTGCTTGAAGAGTGTCAGGTACAGCTAAATATATAACAAATAAATGCTTTGTCAAATGTTTCACAAATATTTCAAATTAGATTTCTTACGAGTTGATCGGGAACCATCTCAACTCAGTTATTTTTTTTCTTTTTTAATACAACGCCTATAGATTCTAAAAGGCATTGGATGTGGTACACATCTGCCATAAATTGTTTAAATATAGTTTTATGCGTAGCTATGTGACTTTAAAATTAGAATGAACTGATCTGAAGTAGAACTCTATGAGTATGATATACGGATCCAGTGGGTGGAAGATGATTATTCTTGGTTGGGGTGGCTTAAGATCCTCCTCACCACCTTTAATCTCAACCTGTATTAAAATGAATAGATGTATCTTCGTTCGCAATTTTCACATTTCAAACTCCTGATTTTCCGTTCCGTTAAATCCAAATAAGCCCAGAACGAGGTCCAGAGCTTTATATGCTTCACAATTGTTATCAGGTTTTAAAATCTGTTAAAAAAAAGAAAAACAAAGAAAAATATATTTATGCAAATTTTGCATTAAATAACAGGACATTCGTGTGTGCTGTTCTAAAATAGAATGTTTCTCACGGCTTCACATTATACCTAGGTATCAAGGACGTATTTGGAGGGGGTCCAAGAGGTCCGGACCCACCCCCGAAAGACTTACCATGTAGTAAAAGTAAATAATCAAAATATAATTGTGTAGCATTAAATATATAATCGATGGCTATTTCCGCTCAACTTAATGGAAGGCAATAAATTTCGCTAATACGCCTTTGAAGGGTTCCAAATATTTATGCACAGTACTAATAATGATATCCATAAAATATTGATCAGCAACTTTACTTTTCGTTAATTGGATCTAACTCCTTTTTTGTTATTCAATTCTTTTTGTATTTGACATTAAATGCTTACCAAGGCAGTTGTTTTTATGCAAATCTTGGCGATCTTAACTACACGAAAGCTAGATAATGAGTACGTGCTGTTATACATCTATTCTTTTACTATCTTTTACCTATTCATGTAATAATAATTAACATTAATTAATTTACATATTTAATTAACATTTTAATTTAATTATTCTAATTATTATTAGGTATTATTATTGCGAAACTTGGTTGGACCCCCCAATGTATTTCTACATACGTGCAGGAGTGTGTGTGTGTATATATATCCCCCTAAATGAAAAACGTTCCTGCGCCACTGACTATGATAAATATTTATAGAGGGCACTGTCATAATACGGTATTCCTTAAAGAATTCCCTACATGACTCCATATCCTGTACTCCTTTAATACAACGTATAGCCTTCTTTTGCCATTTAAATACTCCCTTTGCACCTGTAGAGTTTCCCCATAGTAAATTTCCATACAGTAAGTGTGAATGGAAAAGAGCGTAGTACACAGAGATCATCATTTCCTCACTTACAGACCTTTTTAATTTCCGCAATACATATAAGACACGGGCAAGTTTCTTACATAGTTCCTGGGTATGAACTGACCAGTTTAATTTTGTATCTAAATATATGCCAAGCAATTTTACATAATCCTAATTATTTAAGGTGCATGGTGGGTTATTTAAGGCTCCTTCATACATTTGACGAAAGTCGAATCTGAGTAAGAAGGGAAAAAAAGCAGGGTCATATGGGTTGGTTTTTGTGTGGCTTACTCTGTACGTATCTCTGACGTAACAGAATACGTCACGAGATTGGCAGTCTTCACCAAGGTAGAGTCTTCACAGTGTTCTTGGGTCTCAGCTTCTACTGCCTCGTAGAGCTCCGACACAGTAAATAGTCCCTAACGAACCTACACAAGTTATGTTAAAGAAACAGCGAAATGATTTTTAAAAAGTATAAATGATTACGTACACGTGGAAACAGATCTTCATATGAGATCGTTGAAGGTAGGCATTCGCTGTTTACTGTTCACGGCTGACGGGAGAGCAGTTGGGGTGGGGTGGGGTACCTGAGGGGAAACAAACACAATCGCTTGCAAGGGAGGAAGGACGAAAATTTGTTTGTTGTGAAGCAGTTGACCATCTGGTACGCAGGCGAGCGAAGAAAACAAACATGAATTATAGTTCTTTTAACACGTAACGAATTTTTCATGGACAGTAAAACTGTAATTTGATGACAAAAGATTCTCAAACATTTATGAAATGGAAGATAGTAATCACAGTCGCGATTTCATGTCTTGAATCTTGGCTATATTATTATATCTATTTTTTTAATCTTCCATAAAGAGCAATGAATGGAAAACCGAAAACTGTTCCTATTTTGTACCTACAGTTCCTAAATATAAATTACAATTTTTGTAACTATAATTGGCTTACGCAGAATTTTGTCGCGAGGTGTTTCAAGTTTGTTTAGATTTTAGTATTTATAGTAATAATAACAATACATTGTTTTTTGATTGATTGATTGATTTACTTTATTTTACTTCGCTCCTTGTGCCACTTTTGGCTAATTTGCGAAGATGGTGATGAGTGATGATATGATGAAATTGATGAATGAACACTCACATACAACCATGCCCAGGCCAGGATTCTAATCCGGGACCCCTGGCGTCGTAGCGCGATGTGCTAACCACTCCGCCACGAGGGCCGGCAATACATTGTTTTTATTATAACATTTATTAACAATAGTAATCTAGTTATATGAACTGTTTATATTTTCGCTGGATGTGACACTAATTAGTTTAAAACAGAGCACGAATTAAACATTTCTACAGTTTGCTCAGTCAGTGATCACAACAGGTTCATTGAATGGACAGTGTTCCACAGTGGCGGATCGTGACCTTTCCAACAGTGTAAGCCTAGCATGACGAAGGCTATTTCCCGTTGTGCTTATTTTTGGGCTGATATGGTTAGTGATTTATCCACACACATCGACCCCCGCCCCCCTCCAATTTTTTCAGAACACTTCCCTGGAATTTTTCACCAAATTAAAAATTCTGGATATCTGATAATTAAGTCAGTGTTATTCCTATCACAATGAGTAACGTAACGATAAAAAATATGCAAAGTTAGATAAAATGAATAATAATAATAATAAACAAACGAAAACAGAAGGAAACAGAAAAGTGCTGAATACTTTTTACAACCGCATAACCAAGTATCAGCTCCGTATCATGAATCGCAAAATCGGCGCACTTTATTTTTCGTTTCTGTTACTATGTCTGCTAGAGAAGGAAGGGGTGGGCCTACCTATATCCACAAGTTTCTTCTTGGCAGCAAAATCCTTGCTGGACAACGGCGTCTTCAACAAGTTCTCCACTCCACCGCACAATCACACTCATTTTATCCCATAATGTACTTCACTACTGTATTACACCACAGCACAGGGACAACAGTCCGCTTTTCAATAGATGGAAGTAGTAGAGGAATTAGATAGTGCATGTTGCTATTTAATATTCGCAATTAATTTGTATGTACTTATAACTAATTTGCACGGGTTTTAATTAATTCGCATGTACTTAGAATTCATTTGCAAGTACTTAGAATACTTTACATTTATGTATTTGCATGTTTATAACTTTTTATGAATATATAATTATTTATTTTATGAAAAATATGTATATAGAAGGTAATTAGAGGTACTAAACGCTATGCATATGGTTTTATATTCATTACTGCAAAGTATGTAATGTATAAATCGATAATATTAATGTTTATAATATTGAAAATAAGAGCTTATGGTTTATGAACCGCTATGAACGCTGGTAATGGTACGAAAGAAGACGGTCCCGGTACTCGACCCCGCGATATGTAATATTATTAATTAGTACTATGTAATAATGTATGTTATTATGGTATGAAACACGATGGTACGAGATGCTAGACAGAATACTGTCTCAGAATCTCGACTCGGCGGTGAAGGTAGACGAGAAAGGAATTTGGGGAAGTGCGGTGAAGGTAGACAGAGAGAATGAATTAATATTCCGCGCAGGTAGAGGAGAAAGGAATTTGGGGAGTGTGCGTTCAAGGTCAAATGACGTCAGAACGTCAGAACAAAGGAAGAACCCGATTGACCAATGAGAGAACGCGTCGGTAAATTTTCAGAACCGGTTTTTCCAAGGTTAACCAGTACGCAATAACAGGGGAAAGCTATGCAATACTGTAGGGCAGGGGAGGGATTGAACCAGACAACAAAGGAAATGCTGGAAATGCGCAGCAAGGGTCAAATTTTTTGAAACTGCGCGTCGCTTGCATGCTACGACATGTTTCTGTCAAAGTATGCCAAGGTTACCGAGAACACTAGAACAAAGGATGATGGGAAGGAGTTCAAGGTGAACTAGAACGCGAGAACAAAGAAAGCGTCGGTTTTATTTCAACCAATCAGAAAACGCGTCGGTTTTATTTCAACCAATCAGAGAAAGCGTCAGTTTTGTTTATGAAGTATAAAAAAGCGCGTAAAAGCGAGAAGATGTTAGTTTGAGAAGAATTTCTGAACCATTGTGTCAGAAAAGATATCAACTTCTAATCATTGTCTGAGATTTGAAGACAAAGAACTCAAAAGAAGCTATAATTAAGGTAAGTGAATTGTTACATATATGTATTGTGCTTTTAAATAATATGTAAACCAAATAATGAACCGAAGCAAGAAACAAATATGCGTAATGTGAACAAGTACTACAACTAGTTTTTCTATTTTTTACAGGTGATTCTATTTTCTGTGCACGTGCGACTGGAAGGATCTGTTAGTGAAAGATGGCGTCTTCAAGCTCCACTAACGAGGCTAACCATACTGCGGTGAGTACTTCGGACGAAATTATATGTAATTTTCATTCTGGAAAGTATACTTCCCCACTAGAACTCGTTAATGCATACTATGATATGTGTGACAGAGTTATTTTCCACGACGATATCCCTTCTTGTGATCCGACTTTTTTCTGTGAGACAGTGCAAACAGCAATGTGTCAATTAGGGGTGGGGGCAAATCAGTTTTCAATTGTGGATGAAAGAGAAAGATATTTTAGACGATTTGGAATGGTAGGGCGGGAGGTATCCATTGAAATACCTAATCAGGTTGTGGGCGACCCTGAATATTTGGTTGGGTCTATGTTCCAATTTTTGATGAAAAATGTTTTTTTTTGATGTGTCTCCGGACAGTCAGGTTGGTTTGATTATTTTTGGCAATCAAACCAATAAGGATATTTATATCCCTTGGCGCCGCCTTTCGGCATTAAATCCCAAGATTATTCAACACTATGTAACCAAAGTGCTGAACAGCAATGAATCTTTTTTTGTAGATAACTCTTTGAAATGCATGGCGCATATTGTTGAACCCAAGCGCGGCAGAGGGAAGAACAAGTACCCCCTTTATAGAAAATACGCCCCTTTACTATCAATAAACAATTCTAACCAGAGACAGCGGGCTATCACTGTTCTGACTAACGATGACAATTTGTGCTTGCCGCGCGCTATTGTATTTGCGCAAGCCAAAATTGACAAGAATACTAAAAAAGTCGACTCGTTCCGAAAGTATGACAATAAATTGAAAGAAGCCGCTATGCGGTTATGCCATGAAGCACGCGTTGATCCATCCAATGGATGCACTGTAGAGGACATTGTTAAATTTCAGAATCATTTGGGACCAGAGTACCAAATTGTTGTGTTTTCAATGAAAGAGGGAGAAAGGGAGTATGAAGTTATTCGGTCAACGCCGTTCGCCTCTAAACAGATTAATTTACTCTATCACGATCAACATTTTGATATAGTTAATTGTGTACGCAGACTTATTGTGAAAAATTATTACTGCCCAAAATGTCAAGTCGGATTTTCTAAAAAACCTCAACATACTGAATGCACTAGGTATTGTGCATTGTGTGAATACAGTCATGATGGCAATGAATCCAGTAACACTATCCCCAGAAAATGCTCTGCATGTAACAGGAAATTTTTGTCCCCGAAATGTTATGAAAATCATTTACGCACCGAAGGGCGGAAATCAAGTGTTTGCCAAACTATTCACCAATGTAACGTTTGTTACAAAGTAGTGAACAAGAGATTGCGCAAAACACCACACAAATGCGAAGAATTCTTTTGTAAAACCTGTAATGCTTTTGTTGAGCCAGCACACAAATGCTATATTCAGCCTGTTAAGCCTGAACCAAGTGCAAAGTTTCTTTATATTTTCTATGATTTTGAGTGTATGCTGGTAGAGGGCGAAAATGACCAGAAACACGAAGTCAATCTGGCTGTTGCTAAGCAAGCTTGTCATGTCTGTAAAGACACTGATGCAGATTTCTGCGAGACGTGTGGTCCCCGTGTCCATATTTTCCCTAATATTCAAGAATTTATGCAATATATACAAACTCCGAGGGAAGGGTTTGATAAAATTGTGTGTATTGCACATAATGCAGGGCGATACGATTCACATTTTGTTTTAAATTATTTGATTACTAAAGAGAATATTACCCCCTCCGTAATTATGCAGGGCAGAAAAATAATAGAGATGTCAATTACAAATAAAATAGTGTTCAGGGACTCGTTGAATTTCATGCTCATGAAATTGAAGGACTTGCCTGCAAGTCTGGGACTAGCGGAAGATTTGCAGAAAGGCGATTTTCCGTATTTGTTTTCCACCCCTGCAAATCAGAATTATGTAGGTCCATTCCCTGATATTCAATATTATGATATAGATTCCAAGTCCCCCAAAGAAAGAGAAGAGATGCTAAAATGGCACAAGGAAACTGTCCAAGCAGGGAAAATTTTTGATTTTCAAAAAGAGTTGCGCGAATACTGTATTAAAGATGTGGAAATTCTTGCTGCTGCATGTATTAAATTTTCTAATCTGATCGAAGATGTGACTGGAATACAGTGCTTTGTTCGCTGCGCGACTCTTGCGTCGTTAGCGTCTTTGATATTTAGAAGTAAATATCTGAAAGAAAACACTCTTATTAAAGTCCCCCCATTTGGATTTCGTGAACAAGACCAACAGTCTCTAATTGCCTTAAAGTGGGTAGAAAATACTGAAAAAATCACTCTAAGACACGCAGGGAATCTCGGGGAGGCTAAAATAGGACGTTATAAGTTGGACGGGCTCCATGAAGAAAGTAAAACTGTTTATAGTTTCCAAGGTTGCTACTACCATGCTTGCCCGATTTGTCTTCCTGAAAACAGAGATAAGCCTCTTAACGAGACTGACGAGACCCTAGACCATAGGTACGAACGTACTGTTACCCGTAAAGAAATATTAGAGCAAATGGGGTACAAGGTTGTAGAAAAATGGGAATGTGAATTCAATGAGGAAATTAAAAAAGATCCAGAATTACGGAAATTCATTGCTGAGAATTGTTATTCCCTGAATAACCCACTTATCCCAAAACAAGCTTTTAATGGGGGACGCACTGAACTTTTCAGGGCAGTTTATGAAAAACAAGAGAATGAAAATACGAGCATGAAACTGCTAGATGTAGTTTCCCTTTACCCTGCAATGATGAAGCAAAGAAAAATGCCTACAGGGAAACCAGTGATTTACACGTCAGAGTTTCCTACCTTGGATAATGTGTTTGGGGTTGTAAAATGTGATATTCTCCCCCCTAAAGATTTATATTTACCAGTACTGGGCATGTCATGCAATAACAAATTAATGTTTGCTTTATGCAGAACTTGTGCACAAAGCGAGAATCAAGAACAATGTTCACACGCAGATAAAGAAAGATACTTACATGGCACCTGGGTATCGGAAGAACTGAAACTAGCTGCAAAAAAAGGGTACAAAATACTCAAAATATATGAAATTTGGGATTTTCCTTCGGCTCACCAGAATGATAATGTGTTCAAAGACTATGTAGACACGTTTCTTAGACTGAAACAACAGTCTTCAGGATATCCTTCCGGCTGCAGTTCAGAACATGACAAAGACAAGTATATTCAAGATTATTTCGATCGTGAGGGAATTCAACTTGTAAAAGATGAAATTCCACTTAACCCAGGGCTTCGTTTTATTTCCAAAATTCTGCTGAATTCTTTGTATGGGAAATTCGCCCAAAATCCTTTAAAAACTAAGTCTATTTTTGTAAATACAGAACAGAAATTCCATGATATAGTGTTTAATCCGCAGTATGAAATCAGTAATGTTGTCCCTATTTCCGAATCTTGTTTATTAGTGAATTATATTGATCTGGAAAGCAAAAATGAACCGTTAGTACTTTCAAATGTACTTGTCTCTGCGTTTATTACTGCTTATGGAAGAATGCACTTATATTCTTTTATGGACAAAGTCAAGGAAAGTATTCACTACGTGGATTCAGACTCTGTGTTCTATGTAGAAAGACAACATGAAAAACTTATTCCTACAGGCGCATTTCTTGGTGAAATGACGGATGAGATTAAAGAGCCCTACCAAATTACATGCTTTTTGGGTGGTGGTCCCAAAAACTATGCATATAAAATGGTGAACAAACATGATCCTCAGGATGAGAAACATGTTATTAAAGTAAGGGGCATTACCATGAATTACAGAACTCGACTCCAGATTAATTTTGATTATTTTAAGCAACTGGTCAAAGGGGAAATTGAAAAGAGAGTTGTTGAGAACCCACGTAAAATTAAACGAAAAGCCAATTTTGAAATTGTTTCTGAATCTGAGCAGAAAACACACCAAGCAGTCCACACAAAACGAAGAAAAATTGAAAATTTTGAGACGGTTCCATATGGAATCTAAATAAAAAACGAGTGTTTTGTTTTATTTTTTATTGTTTTTTAGAGCCCTAAGGCCATCTGTATAAGTTCAATTTGGCGTGCTATCCAGGGGCACTCCCGTTGACGCGCCGCCTGGCGCAGAAACCGCATCTCCCCTCTCTTCGACGACTCCGGCGCGACGAGGGAGGGGACACCGGGCAAAGGTGGTGTTCCGCCCTTATATGGTTTCTGAGGGCCTTCTTCCCCCTGAATCCTGTAATCCAACATATAGGGCATTCTCTCTTTATTTCATCCTGAAAAGAAAAGATAAAATTAATTTGTGGTATATATTTGGGCCATTGTGTGTCTGCGCTTCAATCAGAGAACGTGTGTTGTTCAACATGGAATTGCGTTTTACACACCCGTTTGCAATGATGGTTTGTGGGCCCTCACAAAGTGGAAAAACCACTTTTGTAGATAAGCTTCTATTTTATAAACATAAAATGTTTACACAAGTTCCAAAAACAGTAATATGAGCGTATGGTGCGGTTCCTCCCAGATTAAAATTAAGCCAAAATACAAATATTCAGTTTATTGAAGGAATCCCTGATGTAGCAAATATGGATATTGAAACTCCTGGATTAATTGTCATTGATTATCTAATGAATGAAAGCAGCAAAGATTCAGCAGTCGCAGATATATTTACGAAATATTCTCATCACAAAAATATAAGTGTTATTTTTATAGTACAAAATTTATTTCACAAAGGTGCTAAAATGAGAGACATAAGCCTCAACTCACACTATCTTGTGATATTCAAAAATCCACGTGACAAACACCAAATATACCATATAGCACGACAATTCAAACCTGACAATAGTAAAAGTGTTTTGGAAGCTTTTCAAGATGCAACTGAAACACCACACAGTTATTTGCTGTTCGATTTAACACAAAATACACCTGAAATTTTACGTACGAGGGCGCATATTTTCCCCGATGAACAAATGGCTATTTATGCCACTGGAAAGCATGTAAATAAACCATTTCTTGTGCGAACGTCAGAATGACATCACAGCTAAAAGAACATGCTCCGGCACTTAAAGTATTGTGTAAATTAAAACCTATTCAACGGAAACGCCTTTTGCAACGAGCAACACCAGGACTAGTTCGTGTACTAGGACAATGTGCAGCCAATACAGTACGCGGTAATATTCCGCTTTCAGGGGTACAAAAAACTAAGCTTCAAAAGTATAAGGCCAGTTTGCGTAAACTAGCGGCGAAGGGCACTTCGCTCAAAAATAAAAATAAAATATTAATTCAAAAAGGCGCCGGCTTTTTGCCATTTTTAATCGGTCCGATTATATCAGCGTTAGGTAGTGCATTGTTTTCACAATGAGCGTGAGAAAAATGATTCTTGTTCCCGAGGACTTTGCCACTAATATGCATGCCTCCGTTGAGAAAGCTCAGAGACACGAATCAAGATTAGATTCTAATATTCGTACAATATTAGCACGTGAAGATATAGGGGAAAGTGAAAAATGGAAACTTTACCAACAGGCACTTCGACTATTTGTTAATTTTACTAAGCCTATTCCCACACACCTACCATTGATCGAAGAAGAAAATAAGCTGCCACAAATAAGTGAACCAGTGCAACAAGACGACCCCCTCCTAGTGTTACTCTCAGGGAAGAAATTCTTGCTTCAGTACCGAAAACTGTTCAGAAGAAAACAGAACTTTTACTTAAAAGACTATTCTCTTCTCAATATATAAATTGGGACGAATATGGAACAGTGTACATAAATGGAAAAAGAATTCAGGGTTCACATATCATAGATCTGATAAATGATTCTGTTCGCCCCCGTAAGAAAAGTAGAGATCCTGTAGGGAGAGATCAGTTCCAATCTATCCTTCATTCTCTAAACATACCCAAAGAATATATAGTTACACGCACGCCCCCATCCCCTTCTAGAAATAGGAAAGCTGAGTTTATATGGGAAGATATATAAAGTATGGATCTTAAAACATTGTATTATACACATGAACTACCGACTTCATTTTCCAATACTGAAAAATTATCCAAACATTCTACGCAATCACGAAAGAATATTTCTGAGTGGCTATCAAAACAAGATACATATACTTTACATGTTCCAGTTAGAAAAAAATTCCCACGTAAACGTTACGAAACCACTTTTCCCCTGGAACTTATGCAAATGGATTTGGCAGATATGCAGAATATCGCCAAGTACAATGACGGTATGCGCTATATACTTTGTGCAATTGACGTGTTTTCAAGGCAAGCGTTCTGTATACCAGTGAAAAGCAAAACGGGTGAAATTATGGCAAAAGCAATCACTAAAATTATAAACATGTTAGAATATCCTCCTGTTTACTCCCAGACAGATCAAGGAAAAGAGTTTTATAACGCTCAAGTGAAAAAAGTGTTTGACAAGTACAATATTATTCATTATAGCGTTTATTCAGAACTAAAGGCAGCAGTAGTGGAACGATTTATTCGTACTTTAAAATCAAAATTGTATAAACACTTCTCAGCCAATAATACGTATCGTTATGTAGATATTCTCCCCTTTGTAGTAAAATCATACAATCACTCGTATCACCGTTCTATAAAAATGGCTCCTGTTGAGGTGAGCGAAAATAATGCGCTGCAGGTCTGGTCTCAGTCTAGAAACAATACAAGTCAAAAAAAAAATAATATCAAATTTAAATTTAATATTGGTAACTACGTAAGGATAAGTAAAGCCAAAATGAAATTCGAGAAAGGATATCTACCTAGTTGGACAGAGGAAATTTTTATAATTAGTGATCGTATGAGTACTGATCCCCCTACATATCGTATAAAAGACTGGAGTAACGATCCTGTCAAAGACATTTTCTATGAACCAGAATTACAAAAAATTACGCTTGATCCAGACAAGCCATTTACTATCGAGAAAATTCTAAAACGAAAGGGAGACTTTGTTCTAGTAAAATGGAAAAACTACCCCCTCGCATGTGCAAGTTATGTACATAAATCAGATATTACGCGTGTTTAGGTTAGTTGCCATTATGCCGCTGGACGAATTCTATGTTACATTACCTTCCAATGTAAACTTGAACTTGTTTCCTGATAATAAAATAGCACATTACCGTACTAAGCTGAGCGAACCAATAGAATTAAATGAACAATGGGTGGTGGCGGCCACAGAGCTTCATTTAACTTGGAGTTTTTATAATATTGTTTCCGATACAAATAGCATTTCATATCAATTTAAACCGAAAAAGAAGGACCAAATTTTTTATAGTGAAAGTATAGTTCCTAAAGGTTACTACTCCAATATTCAATTATTATTAAACAATATTCCCCCTTCAAAAAGAAAACTGCTTGCTCAACATGTCCGATTTGGCTATACTTTGTCCACGCATAGTATGTATACACAAACAACGCTAGAGGAAGATGAAATTATGAAATTGTATATATCTCCACAATTAGCTCCAGTGTTTGGTTTTTCGTTGGATACTCCCAAGTCAGAAATATCTATACATTCGGTTATTGGTCCAGGTACGGCAAGATCAAGTTCTATTTATCCTTGTAATTTAGATTATCATATCCCCCGTGAAATCAACATATGCACAGATATTGTCAAATATCAAGCAAATATAGGTCCAGTAATACGAACGGTTAGTGTACTTGATTATGAATATGGAGCAATAAAAAGTTATATATTTGAGCCCAGGCAGTATCTAAAAGTAGAGAAGCGTTACTTTGAAACAATTGAAATTATATTAAAAACAGAGCATGGAACTTTGCTTCCATTTGAGTTTGGAGCGTCAAGCGTTACATTACATTTTAAAAAAGTGGAATAATGATTTTTGAAGGCAGTGATAATGATTACTATGTAACTTTGGTTTCAAATGCATCCAAAAATATTTTTCCGACTAATACACCTTCTCATTTTTTAACTAAACTTTCTAATGCTGTTAAGCTCGAGTCTGGAGGCTGGTTAGTGGGTCTGTCTGAAATTCATTTCACAAACAGTCTGTTTAATATTCAAAAAGGACAAAATGAAATTATGTGGACTTATTATAACCAAGACTCGGATCAGTCAAGTAAACAGAGCGGTAAAACAATCGTTCCCCCTGGATATTATTCAAGTGTGGAGTCTGTTTTACAAGTTTTAAATCAAGATCATATTGGAGAAGGGCTATTTCGATTCGGTTATAACTCGTCCAGCAATATTGTTGAGGGAAAATACAATGCACAATTATCTACACTGAACCTCTCTGATATTTTGGCTCTGCAGTTAGGATTCGAACCAAATAGAAATCTTGTTAAACAACAGCATAGTTCGAAACAGACCAACCTAAATATTGGTTATCCCCAGCAGGTTTTAGTATACACTAATGTACTCAGTTACCAGTTTGTAGGAGATACAAAGGCACCTCTTTTAAGAATGTTTACATTTTCTTCGGTCCCTTATGGCCGGTCACAATCTATAATATTTAACCCCGTTCATTATATGCCTGTATCGAAATATTTATTTGATACAATAGAAATAGTTTTAAGAGACAACACAGGTCGTAAACTCTCATTTGCCTTCGGAGATTTGAGTGTTAAACTACATTTCAAGCGACAATGAGATACGATAGACGTCAGTTATATCGAGATTATTATCTCAACCAGGCGGGAACAGGTTTACCTTATTTTTCCGGTCCTCCCTATCAAAAAGGCCACGGAGCCCTCGGTTCAATATTTAAAAGCTTGTTTCGTTTTGCTGCCCCTTTATTAAAACAGGGTGCTAAAGCAATTGGCCATCAAGCATTACAATCGGGAATGGAATTTGTTGGGGATGTTCTACAAAACAGGCCTCTCAAACAATCTTTCAGAGATCGTGTAAATCAGGCGGGAGAAGCTCTTCGTGAAAAAGGCGAGAGAAAAATTTCTCAGATTCTTTCAGGTAAAGGCAGACAAAAAAGAAAGGCTAAAACTATAAAATTCGAACCTCCATTTATTACCTGCCAGTCACGCAAAAAGAGGCGAAGGGTACACAGAGATATATTCGCTAATTAACTACCATGTCGTTAGTAAACTGTAACTCATCGGAATGCACAAATACAGAATTGGATTTGTTTTCTCTGCCATTAACTCAAACTAGCATTGAAAATTCTTGTTTAGTGGAGTATCGTCCCATTTCATCTTTAACTAGTAAAAGTCCAGTCGAGTTTGCCATTACTGGAGACAGTGGGGAATACATTGATCCAGCACACATTTATCTGTACCTAAAATGTAAATTAACTAAACCAGATGGTACGGCCTTAGCTGCCGATAACCTGGTTGCCCCCGGAAACAATTTTCTACATACAGCATTCAGTCAGGTCGACGTTTCGTTAAATGACAAATTGATCTCGTCCTCTGCAGGGTGTTACGCTTACAGGGCATACATTGAAACATTACTCAACTATTCTAATGAGGCTAAAAAATCTCATCTCACTGCTGCTCTCTGGTATCGCGATACGCCTGGGAAATTAGAAAATCTAACTGAAAATAAAGGAATTGAAAAACGAATGAGTCTTGCTGCGCAAAGTCGGTCATTCGACATGTACGGGTGACTGTATTCTGATTTTATGTGCCAACCTCGTCTTCTCTTGAACAATGTGTCCATGAGAATTAAATTACATAGATCAAACGATGCATTTTCATTGATGGCCGCCGAAAATTCTTCTTATCGTGTAGAAATACAGGACATTTCTCTTTATGTAAAAAGAGTTACTGTATCTCCAGATATAGGTCTTGCTCATGCAAATGCTCTTGAAACTACTACAGCTAAATACCCAATTACACGCGTGGAAGTAAAATCAATAACTATCCCTCAAAATATTACTTCTTATAATCTAGATAATATATTTTTAGGTACTGTTCCTAAACGTGTAATATTAGGTTTTGTTGAAAATTCAGCTTTCAATGGTCAAATACATAAAAACCCCTTTAATTTCCATCATTTGGGATTGAATAAAATTCAACTCCAAGTTGGAACTAGAACCATTCCAAACCAACCTCTCTGCCCCAGCTTCACAGACAAAAATATTATCCAAGCATATTACAATTTATTCTCTGGAACGGGAATACATTACCAGGATACAGGAAATAGTCTCTCCCGAGAAGATTTTGATAATGGATTTGCTTTGTATCCCTTTATTCTTTCACCCACAATGGAAATTGACTCTACTTGGGACATATTACGCGATGGGAGTGTAAGTGCTAAACTGTCATTCTCTGCGCCCTTGCCTACGGCGGTCACGTGCATTATTTATGGAGAGTTCGACTCTCTGCTCCAAATAGACAAACACAGAGGTATTTTCCCAGATAATACAAAATAATAATCAGTTGAGTACCAGCCAGAAAGGAGTACGCATCACAATATGAGGGCTGTCGTTGATTTTCAAGGATTCCGAGACAATTCTGGCAACTTTATTCCTAAAGAACTAGCTTTAGTCGATGCAGACTCAGATAGTATGCAATCATGGATATTTCTACTACCTTACGAATGGGATACTTTAGATATTGGAGCAAAAAACGAAAATATGTGGCAAACACAAAACAAGCATTCTCTCGAATGGCCTATCGGTGAACTTTGCTATTCAAAATTGTTTTCTGTACTTTCCCAGTACACCGGAAACGCATCAGTTATTTATTCTTTTGGAGCTGACAAATGCAAGTTTTTGATTAAAGTACTTCACCGCACTGTGGTTAACCTCGAGGACCTAGCATGCCCTAAAGCGTCACTGTTAGCCTTCCCTGCACAAAATTGCTGTCGCAATTATCACAGATTAAGAACAATCAAATGTGCTCTTAGAGACGCACATTTATACGCATCTTATCTCCGTAGCTTCATGCTTCAACAGCATATTATAGGAGAAGCCACAAAGACTGCACCTAAACAGAACACCTCAACATCAGACAGTGGATATTTATCTTTAGCTTCGTTTTACAACGACGCTTCAAATGTGTATTACTTATCCGAGCAAGGTTGCTGTTCCAAGGATAGTGCATTTTCGGATAGTGAACAATGAATAACATTGAAATTGAAAAAACTGTTCAATCAGACAAATGTCTGTCTTTTATTTTTCGAGGTGTTTTTGCTAATAACACATTGCCAAAAAATGTGCAATTGCCTGCTGCATTGATTATTAACACCGACAATGAATCTGGACCAGGGATACACTGGACAAGTTTGTTTATAAACAGTGATAAGGAGGCCATGTACTTTGATAGTTTTGGTCAGCCTCCTAGTGCAAATGTACTAAAATTTATAAAAAAGAACTGTATTTCATGGTGCATCAGTGAAACGGTGGTTCAAAACCCAAACTCATCCATGTGTGGAATTTATTGTATTATGTTTTTACATTATATGTGCCGTGAGTTACCCCTAACCTATTTTCTGTCATTGTTTGGAACAAACTTAAAAAGAAATGACAGAATTGTATGGACAAAATTCTCAAGTGCCTTTAATTAATTTACAGTGTGCCTGCAGTGAATACTGCATCGAAGACCAGTGTCTTATTTTCTCTATTGCACAAGCAATAGTAGAAAATTATCCCAAGCCTACATGTTCTGAATGTGAACTTGGCGAACCAAAAGAAGAACTTCACAAATGTCTAAATCTTGAGTGCATAGAAAAAAAGAAAATGGAACAGTTGATCAAAACTTACAAGGGTGTTATCGGCTGCTACTTCCAGCAGGCTCATAAAAGAATAGTTATACGTGACAGAAAGGCGTTCGATGCAAAAGTGGACAGTGTAGATATCGAACTAGTTATGAAACTGTATACTAAATTTCTGCATAGTACATTTTTCTACAATAATCATCATATTGCATATACATGCAATGATTTGTGGGCTCCAAACAAATCAAAAACAGAACAAAAAGGTGTAATGTATATAAATAAATTTATCACCTGTAATAATAATAAAATGTACTTTTCTGGGGCGCCAGTACAGACATTACGCAGAAGAGAATTGTACGGTAATCCCGTACGTCACTGTGTGTTTAAATATAATAAAAAGCCAACAAAAAAGTTTCACTTTTGTGGGCAGGGATATATGTATATACCCGAATGTATATGTGCGTTGGATTCGCACCGGTTTCACTCATATGATTTTTCTTTGGAGAACAAGTTCTGGGAAGCTATTTGTTCCACAAAGTAACAACTTAAAAGCATTGTACTTTGAGTAGTTATAATGTATAAATATAGCAGCGTAGTGTTAAAGCTGTTTACTATCTATGTACAATTTTGCTTGAGAAAATATAAAGCGTTGTGTGAACGCTATGTATTACAACATGTGTACAAAATGACTTATAAAAAACTGTAAAGCGTTGTGTTAACGCTATGTATAACCTTTTGTAAAATTAATTTGACTCTGTATTTATTTTGTAGTAGATTAGTTTTAGAACAATAAACTTGTATGTAGTAGACTTGTGCGTTTTATTTCTTTTAAAAAATAAAAGGTTTATAGTTATATGTAGAGTAAAAACAAAAGCTGATATTGTTGGTGCAAACGGTCCTAGGTTCGATCCTTGTTAGGGATTTTGCACAAATCTCAAATACATTAATCGCGACTGTTACTACAATTCACTTTTATTCCGTCTCGCCACGCTAAACACTTTGCCGCTAAACAAAAAAAACACAACCGAGATAGAACTTGACAAGTTAGTTTGTATTTCGGATAAAACACTAGTCAAATTCCATTCTCGTATAACACTTGTACTTAGATAAAAAAATGCAATACTTACAATTTGCATCATCATCTTGACAAACCAGAAAACTCAGCAGACAAACACAGAACAAACTCAATAGAAAAAATAACAAAAATGTGCGGTCAAATTCGGATTCCCAAGTTTAAATACCCCAAAAAATCGGGCCGAAAAATCAAAGCTTTTTCCAGCCACCCCCTATTTTCCATACTGGAAACTAACAATCTCTTTAAATTCACGCTGCCTTGTTAACTCTAGACGTCCAAATTTAAAACCCACAGCCTCTTTTTTCCATTAGATAAATTCCTTACGTCCACCCGCCTTGAATTATATTACCTTCACCTCATGTCCTTTTAACTTAAAATCCTTTTTTCGTCCAAATTCTGTACCTGCCTTGGCGATTACTATTTTACTGCCCGTATCGCTCCACACACAGACGGACTTTTCCGCTTAGGGGAGACTTTTAAAATTAGCATTTTACAATCGCTTGTATTTTTTCAAAGGACACAATCACCCCGTGATACATTTTCTTTTTCCACCTGAAATCGAAGCGGATCGTATCTCTAACCAATTTATTTTCCCCAAAATGACTTGTTGTGTATTTGTCCCGTCACAACAACATCCCGCCCACAACCCTTTCGCCTTGAACGCACACTCCCCAAATTCCTTTCTCCTCTACCTGCGCCGAATATTAATTCATTCTCTCTGTCTACCTTCACCGCACTTCCCCAAATTCCTTTCTCGTCTACCTTCACCGCCGAGTCGAGATTCTGAGACAGTATTCTGTCTAGCGTGTGAAACCACCGTCTTTTATAACATAACAACATACATTATTACATAGTACTAATTAATAACATTACATATCGCGGGTTCGAGTACCGGGACCGTCCCCAATTGTAATTGAACCTGTACCTACACCCATTACCACCGTTCATAGCGGTTCATAAACCATAGAAAACTTATTTTCAATATTATAAACATTAATATTATCGATTGATACATTACATACTTTGCAGTAATGAATATAAAACCATATGCATAGCGTTTAGTACCTCTAATTACCTTCTATATACATATTTTTCATAAAATAAATAATTATATATTCATAAAAGTTATAATTAAGCAAATACATAAATGTAAAGTATTCTAAGTACATGCTAATTAGTTCTAAGTACGTGCAAATTAGTTATAAGTACGTGCAAATTAATTAAAACACATGCACTAATTGCCACTGGCTGGGATCAATACTACTGATGGAATTCGCAAAAGCAATACCTCGAGACTTTAACAAACACACAGCAAGAAGGGGAAAACAAAAAGAAACCAGATCCAAAATCGGTCACTGCTCAAAGCAGTGATCTTTCGGACTGTGAAGGGAATATCCCTTTCGGATATAAATAAATTCCCTCTCTTGCCTTAAAATTCCCTATATTTAGTAAAAAAAAAATACAATAAAAAATATAAAAGAAATGCTCACAAATTGTAGGGATATATCCAGAAATTTCTATCAAAGGACATGTAAGTGTTTTCTTAGGATAGTGTAAAAGCAAATCTAGCACCTAAAAGATCATAAACAGGCTTTTCGTACGTTGTTCGAAGAGTGTTTGAATCACGGACTATGTAATTAATAATATTTGGTTCACATTTAACATGAAATTTGTAAAATTGGTTCAATCTTCAGTTTTCATTAACATTTATTTATTTATTTATTTCACTTTTTAGCTCAATTATTACCAGCTGAGTTCATACATAAACGGAAAACAGAGTCTTAATATGTCTAATGTTTATGCTCTCCTACAAGCTAAAAACAGAAACAACAAGAATTTAGCACATCAATGTGTATCTAGTTTTCCCGTATCCCGCTCATTTCTAGGTTTCTCCTTCTTCCCCTTCCTGTTAGTTTTTTGCTTCAGAATTCCCTGTTCCTGGGGGAAAAAAACCTCCTTGGAGCACCACCGGCTCAAATTTCCTTTACAGTCAACCATTCATACCCGACAACGCTGGAGCCCCTCCTCTTACAGGACCTGTGTCTCGCTGGAGCGTATTCAGTGAAGCCAACCCAAGCATAATGGTGCTAAATCTCGCACAAGTTTAAAAAGTCGTTTGTAAGTTGGAGATATAAATAAAACAACAGGGCCGCTTTTAGTTGTGGTTGAATTTTCTCAAACTTTTCACATAACGTGGAACCCATGTCGTTGGTTGAACCATTCAAATTTATATTTGTTTTTATTTGTTTATAAATTAATATTTATAATATGAAAATCCCAGAACAATTTAGTAGTATGTAGCATAATTTCGGAGTTTAAACGACACCATGGATGTCCAGAAGGGGCAAGGGGAGGAGGCACTTCCTGAAAAATGAATGTCAACCATTTTCACACATATAATTTCATTTCAGTCACATCAAATTGTTAATTATTGTAAGGGCGTTGCAGAAAAATGTTAACTTCAAATTGAATTAGTATATTTTGAGAAAGGAAATATACCTAGTTTACCCCAACCCCTGAAAAAATACTTTGCTTAATCCTCTCTGGTGGAAAGAAATACTGCGGACGTCCATGAACAACATGAGGTTTGCAACGCTGCTGTAAGCCTCTGCCCGTAGGGTTACACACCTAGGGTTTCGACGCGCTCTTCTCCCTATATTCCTTTCCTTGTTCTTCTCCTTCCAGATACGGTGGGCGACAGTAGGCACTGCTCCTTCGCGGTCAGAAATTTGTAAGGCAACATTCAGACGGCTTACAACTTTCCCCAAGCAAAAGGCGGGAGTTCTCATGTGCCATCTGGTGTGAAGTGTTGCAATCTAACAAACAGGATCTCGAAGACTGGTATCAGGCCGAGATGAACTTTGAAGTTTTTACGAATATTGCCATATAATTACATACATTTTACTAGAATTAATAAAGTGTAAGCCCGGCTTACACGGACGCTCCGCGCCTGGTGTTCCATAAGATATACACATATCATTCTGATCATGTACAATTAACTACACGTATGCTAAAATTGTAGTTTTACAACTTTGCTTTTACAACGAACAACGCTCACACTGGAAGAGCAAAGTTGTGCGTTACTGAATTAGTAGTCTTTCTGTATTATTTTCTGCAGATAAAGTTTATTTCGTGGTGAAGAGTAATGAATGGGATGATGAGAACAGACATTGCCATCTACACCGCAGGGAACGGAGTAGACTGGTTTTTCTCGAGGTGCATTTGTTTTTCTTGCTTAAGTAACAGTTTCTTATGTATATATACCGGGTGGGCCAGACTCAATTATGCAGTTTTTGATTAGATGTTATTTTTATTTTTTCCTTATTTTATTTTTATTGACAAATGTTAACAATTCGAATGGCTACAAAATTGTTACAAAAATGGAATCACACACACACAAGTCATTGATTTTCAAGATAATGGTCGACCTGGGCACCATCTAAGTCAACACAGGCTTGTAGACGCAAAGCAACATTTTCACACGCCTTACTCCTGAACAATCACCTCACGAATATGTTGCTCACTGTCAGTGGGATTAGCGTACAACTTGTGTTTGAGGTAACCCCAAAGGAAAAAGTATGGTGGGTTGATGTCGGGTGATCGGGCTGGCCACTCCACAGGCCCTCGACGGCCAATCCAGCGATCAACCTCGTTCACAGCATACCGTATGATGCAGCCATCTATCGACAACAGAATGTACTTTCCAATTTTTCCGTGTGCTGTTGGGTTTATTGGTTACTAATATTCGAAAACTGCCCAATTGAGTCTGGCCCACCCTGTATACTATTCCAATTTTTGCTTATTTGAAGTACAAATAACAAGAAAAGAAAAACATTCTGACAAACAGGTAAAAAAATACTGGGCTACAAAAAATAATACACGGACACAAACAATGAGCTTCTTAAAAATTCATGAACAGCAGTGCACGTCGATACACTATGTAATACAATAAGAACAAATACATGACAACGAAACTCTCACAATAATTGGAAAGCGCCCTGTGTTTCTGTACATTACCTTACATAAGCTAATAATACTTTGCGAACAATTTATATGACAAAATCAGTCTCAAAGGTAAACATATTCTCTGTTGCTATACAAAACTCCTCCTGTGCACTGCAATACATAAATAAGTTCAAATTCATGAAGAAATTAGCCTCTAAACACTTACAAAAGTGAAATCTGTTGCTGTACGTTATGTGTAGGCCTCCCAGAAATAACGACTTCCAACTATGTAACTTACGCCTCTCTTGTTTCCAAAGCCCGCAGTTCCTCTGCATTACAGTGCTCCTTTCGAGTTCTTGCCGTTCCTGTTCTGTGCGTGATAACGACTGCAGGAACTCTTGATATCTTTGCTATAGCATATCAGACGAAAGGTCTGGTTTTTGGGCATTTTGACCGTAATCCTTGTTATGCGTATTACCAATTATGCAGACGTAGGCTCAAGTCGCAACCTCTTTCTGGTTCTGGGATGCTGCCGGTTCTTGGAGAGGCTTAGTCGACGATTTCACCTTGACTAGCAACTTTGTGAAAAATCCTGGGCTGTTCTCGGCGCAAATTTCTTTGTGTAGGCTTTATAATGGAGTGTGTGTGTGTTATGAGAAACCAGAGCAGCGGAGCATCTAGCCCCGTAAAACCTCTTCAACCCATAGTTCACTCGTTTTCCACCAAGAAACTTTGCTATTATGGAGTTGAACTGTTCCGCAGGGGCGTTGTCTAAGTTCTTGAGGAGACTAACTAACTAACTAACTCTCTAGCCTTCTTAAACCCGAAGGTTCATGGCTGCAGCAACACAGGCCTTCCATCTGTCCCTATCTTCAGCAAGTTCTATATACTCTTTTCCATCCCTACCGATTTCCCTTAGGTCCATCTCAACGTTGTCCCTCCATCTTCGTCTTGCCATTCCTACAGGTCTCTTACCATCAGGTTTCCCAACAAGAATCCTGTAAACTCCTCTTTCCTCTCCCATTCGTGCCACATGGCCTGCCCACCTAAGTCTTCTTGATTAATTCATTCTAATAATATCTGGACTTGAATACAAATTATGTAGTTCTAATTATGTAACCTTCTCCACTCACCTGTCTCCTCATCCCTTTTAGGTCCAAATATTTTCCTAAGGATCTTATTTTCAAATACTCTGAAGTTATGTTCCTCTTTCAATGTAAGGGACCAAGTTTCACACCCATATAATACTACAGGCAAAATGACTGTTTTGTATATTTTAACTTTTAGTTTCTTAGATATTAAACGAGAAGACAAAAGTTTATGAAGAGAGAAGTAACATGCATTTCCTGAATTAAGCCTACTTTTTATTTCCTCTTTAATATAATTTTCATTTGTTAATATTACTCCTAAGTATTTGAATTTGGAAACTGGTTCAAACGAGTTGTTATCAATAATTAGATTTTGATTATTACCTAACACTTGGTTTCGGCCTGTAAGCATATATTTAGTTTTCTCTTTGTTAACTTCCAAACCTATCTCTTTAGCAGTTTTGAAAAATAGTTTAGCATTATTCTCAATTGTATTCACATCATCCCCCAGTAAGTCTACATCATCTGCATATGCTAACAACTGAGTCACACCATTTAATTTTAGTCCTTCTTTAGTTTCTTTTACCTTCCTAACAGCATATTCTAAGGCAAAATTAAAGAGCAATGGAGATAATGCATCTCCTTGTTTTAACCCATGATGAATTGTAAATTTGTCAGACATATTAATACCCACACGAATTTTACTTTCTGTTTCACTGGTGCATATTTTTATCATTCTAACAAGCTTCATAGGTATTCCAAACTCTACTAATATAGTAGTAGTGTAATTGATGATACTATAAACCCAAGAAAGTATGAGCCCCCCTCAGGCAGATTTGCTTACACTTAAAACTAGCTCAACATGCCCATATGAGCTTTTTGCTCAAGTGTAGAACTCTGTCTAATCCAAGATTTTTGTAAAAATGCCCTCGGGAATTTCCCGGGAAAGTATGACCCCCCTCAGATTGATTTGCCTACACTTATAAAAGGAACTTCTGTGAGATTGTTGTCCATAAGCTTGTTAAAAATAAGCCCCTCTTGATATTGTTTTTGGCTACACTTAAAACTAGAGCAAACGTATTAACACACCCACACCCACACACACACCCACCCACCCACCCACACACACACACACACACACACACACACACACACACACACACACACACACACACACACACACACACACACACACACACACACATATATATATTTATTTCCGGTTTAAGTTTAATTGGACACCAGGCCCAACTTGTGCAATATGCAGAGGCCTTCTAGAATTGCTCTGTGACTCTCTCATTTCTTACATCATAAACATATGATTTTACACCTATGAGAATAACACTACATATGGTGTCATCAGGGAGTGTATCGTGGAATTCACAGATAATTTTAATCTTTGTCCTGTCATTAACCACAACTTGTTTCCTTTTTGAAGTGTTGATGACAAACATAGGTCTCTGTGCTTTGAATTCATCTGGTGTGTAATACATGTCAGTATTGCCTGAGCCTGGCTGATATTTCTACAGCACTGATGAGCAGGGATTTGGAACTGCATGTAAAACAAGACAGGAAATTTGTTACACTGATGAGAAGATCCTATTAAAAATTAAACTTGTTAGAATTGATTACTGACAAGAATAATAATTATGAAGAAACGCAGTCCCTATCTCTGACAGAGCAATGCTGTGATGAGGTACAGGCTTCAGAAAATTATACCCAAGCAGATTTCAACTACAAATATCTTGCCTCTTCCTGCATACAGACCCGAGCCTGGCTGATATTTCTACAGCACTGATGAGCAGGGATTTGGAACTGCATGCAAAACAAGACAGGAAATTTGTTACCCTGATGAGAAGATCCTATTAAAAATTAAACTTGTTAGAATTATTTTCTTGCATCGATTATACAATTGTTAGAGCATATAATCATAGAACATGTGGCAGAGTGATGGCAATGTTGCAGAGAGAAACAAGATTGTAACAAGAGAGCCTGAAAAATACAGAAACATAAAATCAATAAAACATCTCATACATCCAGATTGTTGCAGGTTGTCATATCTTATAGAGGTTTGTTCAGAAAATTATACCCAAGCAGATTTCAAACAAATATCTTGCCTCTTCCTGCATACAGACCCGAGCCTGGCTGATATTTCTACAGCACTGATGAGCAGGGATTTGGAACTGCATGTAAAACAAGACAGGAAATTTGGCAGATATTGTTATAGTGATGGCTGCACAGAGAAACAAGATTGTAACAAGAGAGCCTGACATCCAGATTGTTGCAGGTTGTCATATCTTATAGAGGTTTGTTCTGAATATAATTATATTTTATTGATTATAACTAATGTAATAATTATGAAGAAACACAGTCCCTATCTCTGACAGAGCTATGCTGTGATGAGGTACAGGCTTCAGAAAATTATACCCAAGCAGATTTCAACCTTGCCTCTTCCTGCATACACACCAGAGCCTGGCTGATATTTCTACAGCACTGATGAGCAGGGATGGAACTGCTTGTAAAACAAGACAGGAAATTTGTTACACTGATGAGAAGAGCCTATTAAAAATTAAACTTGTTAGAATTGATTATTGACAAGAATAATAATTATGAAGAAACACAGTCCCTATCTCTGACAGAGCTATGCTGTGATGAGGTACAGGCTTCAGAAAATTATACCCATGCAGATTTCAAACAAATATCTTGCCTCTTCCTGCACACAGACCCGAGCCATTTCTACAGCACTGATGAGCAGGGATTTGGAACTGCATGTAAAACAAGACAGGAAATTTGTTACACTGATGAGAAGATCCTATTAAAAATTAAACTTGTTAGAATTGATTACTGACAAGAATAATAATTTTGAAGAAACACAGTCCATATCTCTGACAGAGCTATGCTGTTACGTACAGGCTTCAGAAAATTATACCCAAGCCGATTTCAACTACAAATATCTTGCCTGTTCCTACACACAGACCCGAGCCTGGCTGATATTTCTACAGAACTGATGGACAAGGATTTGGAACTGCATGCAAAACAAGACAGGAAATTTGTTACACTGATGTGAAGAGCCTATTAAAAATTAAACTTGTTAGAATTGATTACTGACAAGAATAATAATTATGAAGAAACACAGTACCTATCTCTGACAGAGCTATGCTGTGATGAGGTACAGGCTTCAGAAAATTATACCCAAGCAGATTTCAACCTTGCCTCTTCCTGCATACACACAGACCCGAGCCTGGCTGATATTTCTACAGCTCTGATGAGCAGGGATTTGGAACTGCATGCATAACAAGACAGGAAATTTGGCAGATATTATTATAGTGATGGCTGCAGAGAGAAACAAGATTGTAACAAGAGAGACTGAAAAATACAGAAACATAACATCTCATACATCCAGATTGTTGCAGGTTGTCATATCTTATAGAGGTTTGTTCCGAATATAATTATATTTTATTGATTATGACTAATGTAATAATTATGAAGAAACACAGTCCCTATCTCTGACAGAGCTATGCTGTGATGAGGTACAGGCTTCAGAAAATTATACCCAAGCAGATTTCAACCTTGCCTCTTCCTGCACACAGACCCGAGCCATTTCTACAGCACTGATGAGCAGGGATTTGGAACTGCATGCAAAACAAGACAGGAAATTTGGCAGATATTGTTATAGTGATGGCAATGTTGCAGAGAGAAACAAGATTGTAACAAGAGAGACTGAAAAATACAGAAACATAACATCTCATACATCCAGATTGTTGCAGGTTGTCATATCTCATAGAGGTTTGTTCTGAATATAATTATATTTTATTGATTATGACTAATGTAATAATTATGAAGAAACAGAGTCCCTATCTCTGACAGAGCTGCACTGATGAGCAGGGATGGAACTGCATGTAAAACAAGACAGGAAATTTGGCAGATATTGTTATAGTGATGGCTGCAGAGAGAAACAAGATTGTAAAAAGAGAGCCTGAAAAATACAGAAAAAATAAAACATCTCATACATCCAGATTGTTGCAGGTTGTCATATCTTATAGAGCTTTGTTCTGAATATAATTATATTTTATTGATTATGACTAATGTAATAATTATGAAGAAACACAGTCCCTATCTCTGACTGAGCTTTGCTGTGATGAGGTACAGGCTTCAGAAAATTATACCCAAGCAGATTTCAACCTTGCCTCTTCCTGCATACACACAGACCCGAGCCATTTCTACAGCACTGATGAGCAGGGATTTGGAACTACATGCAAAACAAGACAGGAAATTTGTTACACTGATGAGAAGAGCCTATTAAAAATTAAACTTGTTAGAATTGATTACTGACAAGAATAATAATTATGAAGAAACACAGTACCTATCTCTGACAGAGCTATGCTGTGATGAGGTACATGCTTCAAAAAATTATACCCAAGCAGATTTCAACCTTGCCTCTTCCTACATACAGACCAGAGCCTGGCTGATATTTCTACAAGGCAGGGATTTGGAACTGCATGCAAAACAAGACAGGAAATTTTTTACACTGATAAGAAGATCCTATTAAAAATTAAACTTGTTAGAATTGATTACTAACAAGAATAATAATTATGAAGAAACACAGTCCCTATCTCTGAGAGAGCTATGCTGTGATGCTATTATTAGGTACAGTCTTCAGAAAATTATACCCAAGCAGATTTCAACCTTGCCTCTTCCTGCATACACACAGACCCGAGCCATTTCTACAGCACTGATGAGCAGGGATTTGGAACTACATGCAAAACAAGACAGGAAATTTGTTACACTGATGAGAAGAGCCTATTAAAAATTAAACTTGTTAGAATTGATTACTGACAAGAATAATAATTATGAAGAAACACAGTACCTATCTCTGACAGAGCTATGCTGTGATGAGGTACATGCTTCAAAAAATTATACCCAAGCAGATTTCAACCTTGCCTCTTCCTACATACAGACCAGAGCCTGGCTGATATTTCTACAAGGCAGGGATTTGGAACTGCATGCAAAACAAGACAGGAAATTTTTTACACTGATAAGAAGATCCTATTAAAAATTAAACTTGTTAGAATTGATTACTAACAAGAATAATAATTATGAAGAAACACAGTCCCTATCTCTGAGAGAGCTATGCTGTGATGCTATTATTAGGTACAGTCTTCAGAAAATTATACCCAAGCAGATTTCAAACAAATATCTTGCCTCTTCCTACATACAGACCCGAGCCTGGCTGATATTTCTACAAGGCAGGGATTTGGAACTGCATGCAAAACAAGACACGAAATTTGTAACACTGATGAGAAGATGCTATTAAAAATTAAACTTGTTAGAATTGATTACTGACAAGAATAATAATTATGAAGAAACACAGTCCCTATCTCTGACAGAGCTATGCTGTGATGCTATTATTAGGTACAGGCACCCAAGCAGATTTCAAACAAATATTTTGCCTCTTCCTGCATACAGACCCGAGCCTGGCTGATATTTCTACAGCACTGATGAGCAGGGATTTGGAGCTGCATGTAAAACAAGACAGGAAATTTGTTACACTGATGAGAAGAGCCTATTAATAATTAAACTTGTTAGAATTGATTACTGACAATTATTGATTACAGATATGTTTGCATCGATTATACAATTGTTAGAGCATATAATCATAGAACATGTGGCAGAGTGATGGCAATGTTGCAGAGAGAAACAAGATTGTAACAAGAGAGACTGAAAAATACAGAAACATAACATCTCATACATCCAGATTGTTGCAGGTTGTCATATCTTATAGAGGTTTGTTCAAAAAATTATACCCAAGCAGATTTCAACTACAAATATCTTGCCTGTTCCTACACACAGACCCGAAGCCTGGCTGATATTTCTACAGGGCAGGGATTTGGAACTGCATGTAAAACAAGACAGGAAATTTGTTATATGGATGAGAAGAGCTTATTAAAAACTAAATTTGTTAGAATTGATTATTGACAATTATTGATTACAGATTAGTTGTTAGAGCATATAATCATAGAACATGTGGCAGATATGCAGAGAGAAACAAGATTGTAACAAGAGAAAAATACAGAAACATCTCATACATCCAGATTGTTGCAGGTTGTCATATCTTATAGACGTTTGTTCAGTACCCAAGCAGATTTCAAACAAATATCTTGCCTCTTCCTGCATACAGACCCGAGCCTGGCTGATATTTCTACAGCACTGATGGGCAAGGATTTGGAATTGGATGTAAAACAAGACAGGAAGAGAAGAGCCTATTAAAAATTAAACTTGTTAGAATTGATTACTGACAAGAATTTTATACTCAATGTCCCTATCTCTGACAGTGCTTTGCTGTGATGCTATTATTAAATACAGGCTTCAGAAAATTATACCCAAGCAGATTTCAAACAAATATCTTGCCTCTTCCTACACATAGGCCCGAGCCTGGCTGATATTTCTACAGCACTGATGGGCAGGGATTTGGAACTGCATGTAAAACAAGACAGGAAGAGCCTATTAAAAATTAAACTTGTTAGAATTGATTACTGACAAGTTATTGATTACAGATATGTTGTTAGAGCATATAATCATAGAACATGTGGCAGATATTATTATAGTGATGGCAATGTTGCAGAGAGAAACAAGATTGTAACAAGAGAACCTGAAAAATACAGAAACATAAAAGCAATAAAACATCTCATACATCCAGATTGTTGCAGGTTCTCATATCTTATAGCTTCAGAAAATTATACCCAAGCAGATACGTTGAAACGTTGTAGCCAGGCTCGGGTCTGTATGCAGGAACAGGCAAGATATTTGTTTGAAATCTGCTTGGGTATAATTTTCTGAAGCTATAAGATATGACAACCTGCAACAATCTGGATGTATGAGATGTTTCTGTATTTTTCAGGCTCTCTTGTTACAATCTTGTTTCTCTCTGCATATCTGCCACATGTTCTATGATTATATGCTCTAACAACTTATCTGTAATCAATAATTGTCAATAATCAATTCTAACAAATTTAATTTTTAATAAGCTCTTCTCATCCATATAACAAATTTCCTGTCTTGTTTTACATGCAGTTCCAAATCCCTGCCCTGTAGAAATATCAGCCAGGCTTCGGGTCTGTGTGTAGGAACAGGCAAGATATTTGTAGTTAAAATCTGCTTGGGTATAATTTTTTGAACAAACCTCTATAAGTTATGACAACCTGCAACAATCTGGATGTATGAGATGTTATGTTTCTGTATTTTTCAGTCTCTCTTGTTACAATCTTGTTTCTCTCTGCCACATGTTCTATGATTATATGCTCTAACAATTGTATAATCGATGCAAACATATGTGTAATAAATAATTGTCAATAATCAATTCTAACAAGTTTAATTATTAATAGGCTCTTCACATCAGTGTATCAAATTTCCTGTCTTGTTTTACATGCAGTTCCAAATCCCTGCTCATCAGTGCTGTAGAAATATCAGCCAGGCTCGGGTCTGTATGCAGGAAGAGGCAAAATATTTGTTTGAAATCTGCTTGGGTGCCTGTACCTAATAATAGCATCACAGCATAGCTCTGTCAGAGATAGGGACTGTGTTTTTTCATTATTATTATTCTTGTCAGTAATCAATTCTAACAAGTTTAATTAGTAGTGTAAGTTGGCCGGTTCAAAATCGCACTTGGTACGAGTGCATTTGTAGCCTCTTTTTTTATCAATGGAATATCAGTTTTTGACATATTTTGACAATTTTTTGCCGATGTTTTAGCGCTTAGCGATGTTTTAGCAAAATTTCCCATTTTTCCCACTCGTACTTGGTACGAATGCCACGATCTTACGTGATATAACTTAACCTATTCATTTTTTTTTCGTGCTAAACTACACGAGAGCCTCTACGTGCTTTGACCTACTTTAGAGTAGGACCATAAGGACAGTTCTGCAACCGAAAGTGAGGCTCGAAGTGAGGCTCGGTGAGGCTCGACTTAATGGTTTGCTCTTGTAAGACATAAGCCTCATTTTCTCGCAGTGTTGCCAACACCTTACTCGAAATAAAATCACCAAGGTTTTTTTCTTGGTCTAACCTATGTTATTGAACTGCGTCGTCACGTCCAAACCCGCATGAATTCCGAACACTATTGGTTCTATTCATATTTTTTCTTACGTATAGGTGTACATGATGAATCCCCAAACAGATTTTTCCTAAGTCTTACCGTTTCCAAGATAATCCCACTTCCGGTCGCCATTTTGGATTTCCAAGCATAGGTTCTATTCATACTTTTTCTCACGTATAGATGTACATGATGAATCTGCAAACAGATTTTTTCTAAGTCTTACAGTTTCCAAGATAACCCCACTTCCGTTCGCCATTTTGGATTTCCGAGCATAGGTTCTATCTATATTTTTTCTCACGTATAGGTGTACATGACGAATCCGCAAACAGATTTTTCCTAAGTCTTACTGTTTCCAAGATAACCCCACTTCCGGTCGCTATTTTCTATTTCCGAGCATAGGTTCTATTCATATTTTACTTACATATAGGTGTACATGATGAATCACCAAACAGATTTTTCCTAAGTCTTACCGTTTCCAAGATAACCCCACTTCCGGTCGCCATTTTGGATTTCCGAGCATAGGTTCTATTCATATTTTTTCTCACATATAGGTGTACATGATGAATCACCAAACAGATTTTTCCTAAGTCTTACCGTTTCCAAGATAACCCCACTTCCGGTCGCCATTTTGGATTTCCGATCATAGGTTCTATTGATATTTTACTTACATATAGGCGTTCGTGATGAATCCGCAAACAGATTTTTCCTAAGTCTTACCGTTTCCAAATAATCCCACTTCCGGTCGCCATTTTGGATTTCCAAGCATAGGTTCTATTCATATTTTACTTACATATAGGCGTACGTGATGAATCCGTAAACAGATTTCTCCTAAGTCTTACCGTTTCTAAGATAAACCCACTTCCGGTCGCCATTTTGGATTTCCGAATATAAGTTCTATTCATACTTTTTCTCACGTATAGGTGTACATGACGAATCCGCAAACAGATTTTTTGTAAGTCTTACCGTTTCCAAGATAACCCCACTTCCGGTCGCTATTTTCGATTTCCGAACATAGGTTAGTAGTGTCACAAATATGCCTTTGACGCCAACCCTGATTTCTTGACCCCACGACCACCAAAACCTCAAAAACTCACTTTCTCTCCACGTTCCGCGCCTCATTTATTGCGCTGACGATGTTTCACAGCGTAGAAAAGCAGTGATGAGTGAAATGCACTCTCTCATCCTCTCATCCTTGAAGGATGAATGCTCCTTATCGTAATTTTCCAAGTCCGGGGCCAATGTTTATATATCGTGACTTTTGTAAACCTCTCGGGAACGATGTGCCTCTCATTATTTCCGTATTGTGTGACGCAAACAAACAAACAAATAATAATTGTTGTTTTTAGGATTCCTGGCCCCTATAACCTCGCCAGGGTGCGTGGTGCCCCAACCAAAAAAAAAAAAAGTTCTAACGGCTGCGGTTAGATAACCACATACCTCTGTAGAGTTTCACGTGTTTTATTTTCTCAAAGGTCCTATGGGACACCTCTGTTTGTCAAAAATTCGAGATATTTGCAATTTAACGCAGGACTTGGAAAAGTTTCGATTGATGAAAAAAATTGGTTCCATGACGACCTATGTTTATTTTGGTATGGGAGGACAGAGGACACCGAGACTCGACCGACGCACTAAACCCGACCTCTCTACGACTATTCGTTCAAAACTTACGAGTGATCAAAGTTTTTGAGAGGGGGTGGGCTAACTTCTTACCCCTTGACCCCAGGACCACCAAAACTTGGTACACGTATTCTACACCTCCAAAATCGACAGGGGGCATCTAACGATGCCGTATGGGGGTGTTTTTCGATATATTTTTTCGATAACTCTTACCATTTTCGAGATATTTGCAATTTAAGATTTTTTTAACGCTGGACTTAGAAAATTTTCGGTACATTTTTTTTTGTTCCATGACGACCTATGTTTATTTTGGTATGGGAGGACAGAGGACACCGAAACTCGACCGACACACTAAACCCAACCTCTCTACGCGTACTCTACGTCACCAAAAAAGGTTAAAGGTTCCAAATAACAATAGTTAGAGTTTCGCCAATCTAGTAAAGTGGATTGGTTGAAATCTCCAAGGCGTATTTTGCATTTTTTTTTTCAAATATGAACACGTTAAAACTGAACTGTCTTGGATTTTTGAGTTTTGTATTCGCCCTGAGAAAATTCTATATAAAATAACATACCTGAAAATTATATTCGCAGTAGATTGATTTTTTTGAGTTTTGTAATCACCTCAAGAAATTCTATATAAAATAACATACCTGAAAATTGTATTCACAGTAGATTGAATTCTTGAGTTTTTGTATTCGCACACAAGAAATTCTATATAAATAACATACCTGAAATTCTATTTACAGTAGATTGAATTTTTGAGTTTTGTAAACACTCCAAGAAATTCTATATAAAATAACATACCTGAAAATTGTATCGCTATATACTAGATTTTTTTATTTCTGTGATTTTGGAGAAAGCAATGGCATCCACCACCAGTTTCAATCATAAAAATGATAAAACTGAATGTGTTACTTGCGAAAAATTAATATCTAAAACTAATATTAGCAAGCACAGGGCAAGATGTAGCGAAACAGGTTCGAGAATTAATCGTTCCTTACCTTCTAAGTCTTGTGCTCGATGTGGAAAGATGATTAGCATTACAAATTTAAGTAAACACCTCAAAATTTGCAAACCATCGACCGGACAAGCATCGAAAAGGAAAATCGATAATGCAGATACGGAAGCTTCCACTTCCAAGCAAATTAAATTATCCAATGAACGCAAACCAATTAGATCTGCATTCAACGACCAACTCCAGGATTTTTCAATTAAGTCAGAACCAGGCCGTGACATCCTTAGTTTCTTGCATGAAACGAAAACATCTGTACTAAATATTTTGAAAGATAAACTTGAAAACAACTCTATAAAAGTATACGTTGTTCTGTTTTCCGAATACGAGAAAGTTGATGGCACAACGAGTATTTTTTATCATCGTACAAAAAACCAGACTCTTTATTTTGCTGACGTCGAAAATTTAGACAACTTCTATTATAAAGTTTCCAACGAGCTGGTTAAGAAACACGACGAGTTCGAGGCTAAAGGGTCGGGATGGTCTCTGTGTGGAAGTCCTCACACGTTAACCGTTTACGTGAACCGATTCTCGCCTCTTCGCGCTTCTAGCTACGTTCCTCTTCCACCGAACATTCAACACAAGAGAGCTGTGTTAAATATACAGAACAGCGATAAAAAATGTTTCCTTTGGTGTATATTGGCTGCACTGCATCCTGTTTATTGCAAAAATAATCCACAGTGGGTTGGACATTACAAACAATACGAGTCCGACTTTGAAAGTGTAATGTCTGACATTGAATACCCGGTGACATTGTCGGATATAACAAAGTTTGAAAATCGTGCAGGAAAACTCATCGCTATTAATGTATATTCCTTCACGTCAGGTAAATATCTCGTGCATCCCGTCAGGATAAGCGATATCGACGATGACGATGCTTGTGTAATAAATCTCCTTCTGATTTCCAACGAGGATGTCTATCATTACACGCTAATTCGTTCAATGTCTCGATTACTAGGAAGCCAAACAACCAAGCATGAACATTGCATCGAAGTTTGCCCGAGATGCCTAACCATGTTCGACGATCGAAAACAACTCGATTATCAAAATTACACCGGACGTCAAATTGCTATCGATAAACTTGTCGAACATAAAATTTATTGCGGCGACAACAGACCGGCTAGAATGTTGATGCCCGAAACGAACGAAGTCGAAGAATTCAAAATGCACAAGGCATTGTTGGAACATCCCGCAATCATCGTCGCAGATTTCGAGTCTTTCCTGAAACCACTCTCCTACTGCGAACCGGATCCTGAAATTTCCTCCACAACGCCGTACCAGCTTCATCAACCTAATAGTTTCGGCTATGTTGTTGTGCGACGTGATTTACATCTTCTACGCCGACGTCAATAATCTCTACGGACATGCCATTGTTCAGAAACTTCCTTACGGGGGATTCGAATGGTTAGATCCCACTTCGATAGACATTATTCATTTCGACGATAGCGAGTGTGGTTTCTTCGCAGAGGTAGATCTCCAATTCTCCGACCACCTGCACGACACGTTTTCGGATTTGCCTCCGACTCCCGAAATCAAATGTCCACCCGACTCGGTTCAAGACAAGCTTTTGTTAACATTGGACCCTAAACAGAGATACGTCGTCCACTACAAGAATCTCCGGTTTTTGATTGGGAAGGGTGTTCAGATAGTAAATGTTAGAAGAATACTAAAGTTTAAACATTCCACGTGGTTAAGACCTTACATAGAAACTAACACACAATATAGAACAGCTGCCACTTCCGATTTAGACAAGGACTTCTTTAAATTAATGAACAATGCGGTGTACGGAAAGACCATGGAGAATGTTAGAAAGCACGTAGACGTGAAATTAATTTCCGATAAGAATAAATGTCGGAAGTGGATAGCCGATCCTAGATTCAAGTCGAGAAAAATTTACAACGAGAATTTGGCACTTTTCAATCTAGATATAAAATTGATGAAATTCAGAAAACCAATTTACGTTGGCGCAACGGTTCTCGACTTGTCGAAACTTTACATGTTCGAATTTCATTATGACGTGATGAAACCCTTCTACAATGTTAAAATATCACTTTTGTACACGGACACCGACAGTTTTATTTACAGCATACAAACACCTAACCTATACGAAGACATAAAAAATCCTTCCATGCTTGAGTATTTCGATACTTCTGCGTATCCTCAACCCAACAGATTTGGAATTCCATCTCGTAACAAAAAAAGTCCTAGGTAAAGTGAAAGATGAATGTAACGGTGATATTATTGTTGAGTTCGCGGGTTTGCGTTCGAAAATGTATGCCATGAGAACAGAGAGTAGCATCACGAAGAAAGCAAAAGGTGTGGGCAAAATACGGTGGAGAACAAACTCACCTTCCACGATTACATCGATTGCCTTTACTCACAATCGACGATACTAAGTATAGAACAAAGAATCCAAAGTGTAGACCACGTGATTACAACAAACAAAGTTAGGAAAGTAGCATTAGATCCGCATGACGATAAAAGATGTATTTTGTCTTGTGGAATCCACACGTTGCCTTGGGGACACTATCGTTTAGAAATTAGTAAAAATTGTAGGCAATGCAATTGAAAAAAAATAACTATAACTAAAATAAAAAAAACTTTAACGGTCTCAAATTATCACATTCACAATAAAGAACTAGCAAGGACAATGAATCTCTTTGGTTTCCGAAAGCAAACAATGGAGACTGTACACCGCAAGGCAGATCATGAATTTCTACCTTCCATGTTATCTAAACTCAACGGCCTGTTGATCAATCAATTTTCGGAACGCTGCTCTTCTTGCTGGAACAGTGACGATTTCGGATTCGCGACGATCGACATGACGAGGAAACCCAACGACGGAAAATACAGAAACAAAATCAACGACTTTCTAAACGTTGCAACGTTGTGAGAAACGTTTCGCGAGTATCGTCACGTCTAATTTTAAGTATGCATCGTGGTAGTCTCCGAGTGTCCTACATTCTAATTTCTCCCACATGAGTTGCGCGTGTTGGTATTCTTCGTCCGCGATTCCTTTCTCTCTGAGTCTGCTGTAAAATTCTCTTGGAAGTGGAAGAGCGTCGTCGTTAAATTTAGAACCATCACTAACATATTCGTAAGGATAAACCCCTTTACGTCTAACGAGTTTTATGTCTACGTTGGGAAAACTAGCTCTAGTTATTTTAAATTGATCGTCAGTGAGTTTGTTCGCTAAAGCATCCAGACTTGCAGAGAGAAATCTATACGAATCCAGGAAGCGCATCTCGATTGTATTTTTCGTTCCCGGAATCGACACTTGCTTGCTGAGACTAATGTAGCGTTCTTCATTCTCGGCCAAGACACCTATACGTTTCGGATCGTAGCCAAGATGTCTCACCAGGTGGTGAAAATCATATCCGCTTCCGTTGTGAAAGAATATGGGGATGAATTTAGGTTTCTGGATTTTAAGATTGCACGTGTTGCAAATTCCACCTATGGAGTTTCCGCTGAAATGATCGTGGTGGAATATTTTTTTGTTCTCATCAGTGAAACTTTGATCACATACCGGACACACCTCAGTGGAATTGTAATTTTGAAGTTCATTTTCAGTTAAAGGTGCCATCGGTTTTGATGTAAGCAGTACGCTACCAATTACCTCAACCTCCTCCATCATTTTTTCCAGGAAGTGTTCGATTACATTTGGCCCGCGGTATATATATGCTTCATTTATTTTATCACGTCGCACAACAACATAGCCGAAACTATTAGGTTGATGAAGCTGGTACGGCGTTGTGGAGGAAATTTCAGGATCCGGTTCGCAGTAGGAGAGTGGTTTCAGGAAAGACTCGAAATCTGCGACGATGATTGCGGGATGTTCCAACAATGCCTTGTGCATTTTGAATTCTTCGACTTCGTTCGTTTCGGGCATCAACATTCTAGCCGGTCTGTTGTCGCCGCAATAAATTTTATGTTCGACAAGTTTATCGATAGCAATTTGACGTCCGGTGTAATTTTGATAATCGAGTTGTTTTCGATCGTCGAACATGGTTAGGCATCTCGGGCAAACTTCGATGCAATGTTCATGCTTGGTTGTTTGGCTTCCTAGTAATCGAGACATTGAACGAATTAGCGTGTAATGATAGACATCCTCGTTGGAAATCAGAAGGAGATTTATTACACAAGCATCGTCATCGTCGATATCGCTTATCCTGACGGGATGCACGAGATATTTACCTGACGTGAAGGAATATACATTAATAGCGATGAGTTTTCCTGCACGATTTTCAAACTTTGTTATATCCGACAATGTCACCGGGTATTCAATGTCAGACATTACACTTTCAAAGTCGGACTCGTATTGTTTGTAATGTCCAACCCACTGTGGATTATTTTTGCAATAAACAGGATGCAGTGCAGCCAATATACACCAAAGGAAACATTTTTTATCGCTGTTCTGTATATTTAACACAGCTCTCTTGTGTTGAATGTTCGGTGGAAGAGGAACGTAGCTAGAAGCGCGAAGAGGCGAGAATCGGTTCACGTAAACGGTTAACGTGTGAGGACTTCCACACAGAGACCATCCCGACCCTTTAGCCTCGAACTCGTCGTGTTTCTTAACCAGCTCGTTGGAAACTTTATAATAGAAGTTGTCTAAATTTTCGACGTCAGCAAAATAAAGAGTCTGGTTTTTTGTACGATGATAAAAAATACTCGTTGTGCCATCAACTTTCTCGTATTCGGAAAACAGAACAACGTATACTTTTATAGAGTTGTTTTCAAGTTTATCTTTCAAAATATTTAGTACAGATGTTTTCGTTTCATGCAAGAAACTAAGGATGTCACGGCCTGCTTCTGACTTAATTGAAAAATCCTGGAGTTGGTCGTTGAATGCAGATCTAATTGGTTTGCGTTCATTGGATAATTTAATTTGCTTGGAAGTGGAAGCTTCCGTATCTGCATTATCGATTTTCCTTTTCGATGCTTGTCCGGTCGATGGTTTGCAAATTTTGAGGTGTTTACTTAAATTTGTAATGCTAATCATCTTTCCACATCGAGCACAAGACTTAGAAGGTAAGGAACGATTAATTCTCGAACCTGTTTCGCTACATCTTGCCCTGTGCTTGCTAATATTAGTTTTAGATATTAATTTTTCGCAAGTAACACATTCAGTTTTATCATTTTTATGATTGAAACTGGTGGTGGATGCCATTGCTTTCTCCAAAATCACAGAAATAAAAAAATCTAGTATATAGCGATACAATTTTCAGGTATGTTATTTTATATAGAATTTCTTGGAGTGTTTACAAAACTCAAAAATTCAATCTACTGTAAATAGAATTTCAGGTATGTTATTTATATAGAATTTCTTGTGTGCGAATACAAAAACTCAAGAATTCAATCTACTGTGAATACAATTTTCAGGTATGTTATTTTATATAGAATTTCTTGAGGTGATTACAAAACTCAAAAAAATCAATCTACTGCGAATATAATTTTCAGGTATGTTATTTTATATAGAATTTTCTCAGGGCGAATACAAAACTCAAAAATCCAAGACAGTTCAGTTTTAACGTGTTCATATTTGAAAAAAAAATGCAAAATACGCCTTGGAGATTTCAACCAATCCACTTTACTAGATTGGCGAAACTCTAACTATTGTTATTTGGAACCTTTAACCTTTTTTGGTGACGTAGAGTACGCGTAGAGAGGTTGGGTTTAGTGTGTCGGTCGAGTTTCGGTGTCCTCTGTCCTCCCATACCAAAATAAACATAGGTCGTCATGGAACAAAAAAAAATGTACCGAAAATTTTCTAAGTCCAGCGTTAAAAAAAATCTTAAATTGCAAATATCTCGAAAATGGTAAGAGTTATCGAAAAAATATATCGAAAAACACCCCCATACGGCATCGTTAGATGCCCCCTGTCGATTTTGGAGGTGTAGAATACGTGTACCAAGTTTTGGTGGTCCTGGGGTCAAGGGGTAAGAAGTTAGCCCACCCCCTCTCAAAAACTTTGATCACTCGTAAGTTTTGAACGAATAGTCGTAGAGAGGTCGGGTTTAGTGCGTCGGTCGAGTCTCGGTGTCCTCTGTCCTCCCATACCAAAATAAACATAGGTCGTCATGGAACCAATTTTTTTCATCAATCGAAACTTTTCCAAGTCCTGCGTTAAATTGCAAATATCTCGAATTTTTGACAAACAGAGGTGTCCCATAGGACCTTTGAGAAAATAAAACACGTGAAACTCTACAGAGGTATGTGGTTATCTAACCGCAGCCGTTAGAACTTTTTTTTTTTTGGTTGGGGCACCACGCACCCTGGCGAGGTTATAGGGGCCAGGAATCCTAAAAACAACAATTATTATTTGTTTGTTTGTTTGCGTCACACAATACGGAAATAATGAGAGGCACATCGTTCCCGAGAGGTTTACAAAAGTCACGATATATAAACATTGGCCCCGGACTTGGAAAATTACGATAAGGTGCATTCATCCTTCAAGGATGAGAGGATGAGAGAGTGCATTTCACTCATCACTGCTTTTCTACGCTGTGAAACATCGTCAGCGCAATAAATGAGGCGCGGAACGTGGAGAGAAAGTGAGTTTTTGAGGTTTTGGTGGTCGTGGGGTCAAGAAATCAGGGTTGGCGTCAAAGGCATATTTGTGACACTACTAACCTATGTTCGGAAATCGAAAATAGCGACCGGAAGTGGGGTTATCTTGGAAACGGTAAGACTTAGAAAAAATCTGTTTGCGGATTCGTCATGTACACCTATACGTGAGAAAAAGTATGAATAGAACTTATATTCGGAAATCCAAAATGGCGACCGGAAGTGGGTTTATCTTGGAAACGGTAAGGCTTAGGAGAAATCTGTTTACGGATTCATCACGTACGCCTATATGTAAGTAAAATATGAATAGAACCTATGCTTGGAAATCCAAAATGGTGACCGGAAGTGGGATTATCTTGGAAACGGTAAGACTTAGGAAAAATCTGTTTGCGGATTCATCACGTACGCCTATATGTAAGTAAAATATCAATAGAACCTATGATCGGAAATCCAAAATGGCGACCGGAAGTGGGGTTATCTTGGAAACGGTAAGACTTAGGAAAAATCTGTTTGGTGATTCATCATGTACACCTATATGTGAGAAAAAATATGAATAGAACCTATGCTCGGAAATCCAAAATGGCGACCGGAAGTGGGGTTATCTTGGAAACGGTAAGACTTAGGAAAAATCTGTTTGGTGATTCATCATGTACACCTATATGTAAGTAAAATATGAATAGAACCTATGCTCGGAAATAGAAAATAGCGACCGGAAGTGGGGTTATCTTGGAAACAGTAAGACTTAGGAAAAATCTATTTGCGGATTCGTCATGTACACCTATACGTGAGAAAAATATAGATAGAACCTATGCTCGGAAATCCAAAATGGCGAACGGAAGTGGGGTTATCTTGGAAACTGTAAGACTTAGAAAAAATCTGTTTGCAGATTCATCATGTACATCTATACGTGAGAAAAAGTATGAATAGAACCTATGCTTGGAAATCCAAAATGGCGACCGGAAGTGGGATTATCTTGGAAACGGTAAGACCTAGGAAAAATCTGTTTGGGGATTCATCATGTACACCTATACGTAAGAAAAAATATGAATAGAACCAATAGTGTTCGGAATTCATGCGGGTTTGGACGTGACGACGCAGTTCAATAACATAGGTTAGACCAAGAAAAAAACCTTGGTGATTTTATTTCGAGTAAGGTGTTGGCAACACTGCGAGAAAATGAGGCGTATGTCTTACAAGAGCAAACCATTAAGTCGAGCCTCACCGAGCCTCACTTCGAGCCTCACTTTCGGTTGCAGAACTGTCCTTATGGTCCTACTCTAAAGTAGGTCAAAGCACGTAGAGGCTCTCGTGTAGTTTAGCACGAAAAAAAAATGAATAGGTTAAGTTATATCACGTAAGATCGTGGCATTCGTACCAAGTACGAGTGGGAAAAATGGGAAATTTTGCTAAAACATCGCTAAGCGCTAAAACATCGGCAAAAAATTGTCAAAATATGTCAAAAACTGATATTCCATTGATAAAAAAAGAGGCTACAAATGCACTCGTACCAAGTACGATTTTGAACCGGCCAACTTACAGTACTTTAATTTTTAATAGGATCTTCTCATCAGTGTTACAAATTTCGTGTCTTGTTTTGCATGCAGTTCCAAATCCCTGCCTTGTAGAAATATCAGCCAGGCTCGGGTCTGTATGTAGGAAGAGGCAAGATATTTGTTTGAAATCTGCTTGGGTATAATTTTCTGAAGCCTGTACCTAATAATAGCATCACAGCATAGCTCTGTCAGAGATAGGGACTGTGTTTCTTCATAATTATTATTCTTGTTAGTAATCAATTCTAACAAGTTTAATTTTTAATAGGATCTTCTTATCAGTGTAACAAATTTCCTGTCTTGTTTTGCATGCAGTTCCAAATCCCTGCCTTGTAGAAATATCAGCCAGGCTCTGGTCTGTATGTAGGAAGAGGCAAGGTTGAAATCTGCTTGGGTATAATTTTTTGAAGCCTGTACCTCATCACAGCATAGCTCTGTCAGAGATAGGTACTGTGTTTCTTCATAATTATTATTCTTGTCAGTAATCAATTCTAACAAGTTTAATTTTTAATAGGCTCTTCTCATCAGTGTAACAAATTTCCTGTCTTATTTTGCATGCAGTTCCAAATCCCTGCTCATCAGTGCTGTAGAAATGGCTCGGGTCTGTGTGTATGCAGGAAGAGGCAAGGTTGAAATCTGCTTGGGTATAATTTTCTGAAGCCTGTACCTCATCACAGCATAGCTCTGTCAGAGATAGGGACTGTGTTTCTTCATAATTATTACATTAGTCATAATCAATAAAATATAATTATATTCAGAACAAAGCTCTATAAGATATGACAACCTGCAACAATCTGGATGTATGAGATGTTTTATTGTTTCTGTATTTTTCAGGCTCTCTTGTTACAATCTTGTTTCTCTCTGCAGCCATCACTATAACAATATCTGCCAAATTTCCTGTCTTGTTTTACATGCAGTTCCATCCCTGCTCATCAGTGCAGCTCTGTCAGAGATAGGGACTGTGTTTCTTCATAATTATTACATTAGTCATAATCAATAAAATATAATTATATTCAGAACAAACCTCTATAAGATATGACAACCTGCAACAATCTGGATGTATGAGATGTTATGTTTCTGTATTTTTCAGTCTCTCTTGTTACAATCTTGTTTCTCTCTGCAACATTGCCATCACTATAACAATATCTGCCAAATTTCCTGTCTTGTTTTGCATGCAGTTCCAAATCCATGCTCATCAGTGCTGTAGAAATGGCTCGGGTCTGTGTGCAGGAAGAGGCAAGGTTGAAATCTGCTTGGGTATAATTTTCTGAAGCCTGTACCTCATCACAGCATAGCTCTGTCAGAGATAGGGACTGTGTTTCTTCATAATTATTACATTAGTCATAATCAATAAAATATAATTATATTCGGAACAAACCTCTATAAGATATGACAACCTGCAACAATCTGGATGTATGAGATGTTATGTTTCTGTATTTTTCAGTCTCTCTTGTTACAATCTTGTTTCTCTCTGCAGCCATCACTATAATAATAACTGGCAAATTTCCTGTCTTGTTTTGCATGCAGTTCCAAATCCCTGCTCATCAGTGCTGTAGAAATATCAGCCAGGCTCGGGTCTGTGTGTATGCAGGAAGAGGCAAGGTTGAAATCTGCTTGGGTATAATTTTCTGAAGCCTGTACCTCATCACAGCATAGCTCTGTCAGAGATAGGGACTGTGTTTCTTCATAATTATTATTCTTGGCAGTAATCAATTGTAACAAGTTTAATTTTTAATAGGCTCTTCACATCAGTGTAACAAATTTCCTGTCTTGTTTTGCATGCAGTTCCAAATCCCTGTCCATCAGTGCTGTAGAAATATCAGCCAGGCTCGGGTCTGTGTGTAGGAACAGGCAAGATATTTGTAGTTGAAATCGGCTTGGGTATAATTTTCTGAAGCCTGTACGTAACAGCATAGCTCTGTCAGAGATATGGACTGTGTTTCTTCATAATTATTATTCTTGTCAGTAATCAATTCTAACAAGTTTAATTTTTAATAGGATCTTCTCATCAGTGTAACAAATTTCCTGTCTTGTTTTACATGCAGTTCCAAATCCCTGCTCATCAGTGCTGTAGAAATGGCTCGGGTCTGTGTGCAGGAAGAGGCAAGATATTTGTTTGAAATCTGCTTGGGTATAATTTTCTGAAGCCTGTACCTCATCACAGCATAGCTCTGTCAGAGATAGGGACTGTGTTTCTTCATAATTATTATTCTTGTCAATAATCAATTCTAACAAGTTTAATTTTTAATAGGCTCTTCTCATCAGTGTAACAAATTTCCTGTCTTGTTTTACATGCAGTTCCATCCCTGCTCATCAGTGCTGTAGAAATATCAGCCAGGCTCTGGTGTGTATGCAGGAAGAGGCAAGGTTGAAATCTGCTTGGGTATAATTTTCTGAAGCCTGTACCTCATCACAGCATAGCTCTGTCAGAGATAGGGACTGTGTTTCTTCATAATTATTGCATTAGTTATAATGAATAAAATATAATTATATTCAGAACAAACCTCTATAAGATATGACAACCTGCAACAATCTGGATGTCAGGATCTCTTGTTACAATCTTGTTTCTCTGTGCAGCCATCACTATAACAATATCTGCCAAATTTCCTGTCTTGTTTTACATGCAGTTCCAAATCCCTGCTCATCAGTGCTGTAGAAATATCAGCCAGGCTGGGGTCTCTATGCAGGAACAAGCAAGATATTTGTAGTTGAAATCTGCTTGGGTAGAATTTTTGGAATCCTGTATCTAATAATAGCATCACAGCATAACTCTGTCAGAGATAGGGACTGTGTTTCTTCATAATTATTATTCTTGTCAGTAATCAATTCTACAATAATAGGCTCTTCTCATCAGTGTAACAAATTTCCTGTCTTGTTTTACATGCAGTTCCAAATCCCTGCTCATCAGTGCTGTAGAAATATCAGCCAGGCTCGGGTCTGTATGCAGGAAGAGCCAAGATATTTGTTTGAAATCTGCTTGGGTATAATTTTCTGAACAAACCTCTATAAGATATGACAACCTGCAACAATCTGGATGTATGAGATGTTTTATTGATTTTATGTTTCTGTATTTTTCAGGCTCTCTTGTTACAATCTTGTTTCTCTCTGCAACATTGCCATCACTCTGCCACATGTTCTATGATTATATGCTCTAACAATTGTATAATCGATGCAAGAAAATAATTCTAACAAGTTTAATTTTTAATAGGATCTTCTCATCAGTGTAACAAATTTCCTGTCTTGTTTTGCATGCAGTTCCAAATCCCTGCTCATCAGTGCTGTAGAAATATCAGCCAGGCTCGGGTCTGTATGCAGGAAGAGGCAAGATATTTGTAGTTGAAATCTGCTTGGGTATAATTTTCTGAAGCCTGTACCTCATCACAGCATTGCTCTGTCAGAGATAGGGACTGCGTTTCTTCATAATTATTATTCTTGTCAGTAATCAATTCTAACAAGTTTAATTTTTAATAGGATCTTCTCATCAGTGTAACAAATTTCCTGTCTTGTTTTACATGCAGTTCCAAATCCCTGCTCATCAGTGCTGTAGAAATATCAGCCAGGCTCAGGCAATACTGACATGTATTACACACCAGATGAATTCAAAGCACAGAGACCCATGTTTGTCATCAACACTTCAAAAAGGAAACAAGTTGTGGTTAATGACAGGACAAACATTAAAATTATCTGTGAATTCCACGATACACTCCCTGATGACACCATATGTAGTGTTATTCTCATAGGTGTAAAATCATATGTTTATGATGTAAGAAATGAGAGAGTCACAGAGCAATTCTAGAAGGCCTCTGCATATTGCACAAGTTGGGCCTGGTGTCCAATTAAACTTAAACCGGAAATAAATATATGGGTGTGTGTGTGTGTGTGGGTGGGTGGGTGTGTGTGTGGGTGTGGGTGTGTTAATACGTTTGCTCTAGTTTTAAGTGTAGCCAAAAACAATATCAAGAGGGGCTTATTTTTAACAAGCTTATGGACAACAATCTCACAGAAGTGCCTTTTATAAGTGTAGGCAAATCAATCTGAGGGGGGGGGTCATACTTTCCCGGGAAATTCCCGAGGGCATTTTTACAAAAATCTTGGATTAGACAGAGTTCCACACTTGAGCAAAAAGCTCATATGGGCATGTTGAGCTAGTTTTAAGTGTAAGCAAATCTGCCTGAGGGGGGCTCATACTTTCTCGGGTTTATAGTATCATCAATTACACTACTTAATATATTATATAATTTATCTCTTTTGACCGAATCATATGCTTTTTTGAAATCAATGAATAGCTGATGGACATTTTGATTATATTCCCACTTTTTTTCAAGTGTCTGTCTGATGTGAAAAATTTGATCTTTAGTTGATCTGTTGCGTTTAAATCCACATTGAAAATCACCTATAATTTCATTAGCATATGGGGTTAGTCTTATTAAAAGAATGTTAGACAATATTTTATATGTTGTTGAGAGTAGAGAAATTCCACGGTAATTATTGCAGTTCATTTTATCACCTTTTTTAAACACAGGAACAATTATGGATTCTTTCCATTGTTGAGGGATTTCTTCTTTATTCCATATTAAACAAATTAATTTATGAATTTGACATATTAATGAATTTCCACCATATTTAATTAACTCAGCTGATATTAAATCAATGCCAGGTGCTTTGTTATTCTTTAGCCTTTTAATAGCATCTTTAACTTCAGTCAAGTTAGGTTCAGGAACTAAAGGTTCTGCTGTGTGTACTTCATTCACTTCTGATTTATCTCCTACATGGACATTTAAAACGTCATTAAAGTAGTTCTTCCATCTATTTAGAATATCGCTTGGGTCAGCAAGAAAATCACCGTCTTTATCTTTTATCAAGTTTACTTTAGGTTGCCACCCCTTTCTAAACTCATTTACACCTTTATATAAATCTCTGATATTTTTATTTTTGCTGTTTGTTTCAATTTCGTTAATTTTGCTTTTCAAGTAATCTCTTTTTTTACTTCTAAACGTGCGGTTAACTTCTCGCTTTATTCTATTATAATTGTTTAGATTTGTATCATCAGAGTTATTTAACCACCTAAGTCTAGCCTGATTTCTTATTTCTATTAGATTATGACATTCATTTTCAAACCATGGCTTACTTTTTCTCGGTTTATGGTATCCTATACTTTCTTTAGCTGCTGATTCTATTGCATTACGTATGTGCTCCCAATTCTTATTTACGTCTGTTTCATTTATATTTTCATCATCATTTAAATCCTGCAAAACATCAAATCTATTTGACAGTTTAATTTGGTAATCTCTCTTAATTCTTTCATCAGCAAACTTTCCTGTATTAAATTTTAGAACTTTTAGATTTTGTTGCTTATGATTTATCACTGAGAGTCTTTCTCTTAATTTAGCAATTACTAAATAATGGTCACTGGCACAGTCAGCACCTCTATGTGTACGAACGTCAATTATACTAGTATGCCTTCTCTTATCAATGAGAATATGATCTATCTGATTATGAGTTTTACCATCTGGAGAAGACCAGGTATATTTATGGATATCTTTATGTTTAAAAGTGGTACTTTTCACAATTAAATTCTTTGAGGTTGCAAAAGTAATCAATCTTATACCATTATCATTACTTAATTCATGAAGACTTTCTTTACCAATTGTAGGTTTAAATGTCTGTTCTTTGCCAATCTGTGCATTACAGTCACCTAACAGAATTTTCATATCATACTGAGAAAATTTATCAAAGACCTGTTCTAATTCTGTATAAAAATCATCTTTAGTATTATCATCTTTATCTTCCGTTGGTGCATGTATGTTTATTAAGATAATTTTACACCACCTACCCTGTAAAACTGCATATGATATCCTATCATTAATAAATTCTACTGTTTTAAGAGACGAGATAATTCTATTATTTATGAAAAAGCCTGTTCCAAAATTATGATTTTCAGTACCACCATAGAAAAAAGTATAATTTTTAGTTTTACAATTCCCTTCTCCTGGCCACCTAACTTCCTGGACAGCTACTACATCTAATTTATACTTAACTATCTCATTAACTGTACACTGAAATGCCCCAGGCCGGTAAAGGCTCAGAACACTCCAGGTGCTTAATTTAATATCCTTATTCCTAACGTAGATCTTATCCTTAGTCCAGGGACCTCCCAAAGTAGTCCCCACCCGGAGATCTGAACGGGGGACTATTTTACCTCTGGAATATTTTACCTTGGGAACATCCATGGCCTTATATTGCTGATTCTTGACATGGCTTTTTACAGTGCAGAGTTGTCAGCTCTACGCCTAACCCCCAATATGATTGGAGGAACTACTACAGAAGACAAACACAAAAACACATTAGAGAGCACAACTACTACACAAGACACACACAAACACATCACAACTATAACTATAAGTCTCTTGAGGAGACTTCTGCAGTGAATTGCGAGTTGGCCCACTGCTTCCATGATGAGCGGGTACAGACTGGCTGCCTGAAGTTCGGGAACAATATTAATTTCTTCTGCAGATTTTCCAGAGCAGAAGTAGCCACGCTCAAAGCAATGCAAATGTTCACCGAACACATGGTTTGGCCCGTTGATAATATTCTTATACAAATCTGTATGTCGACAAGCAGGTGCCAAACCGCCCTGACTAATACTCGTGTACTTTGTTTCACGGCCTTTGTCACTCCTCCTCCTAATCTCAGAATGCTGGATGCGATTCGTTTTCTCAGGTGAACATACTTCAGTTTACTATTAGTGCTTATGAGTCTCAGTTTCTTACAATAGTTCCGCAGTAAGTGATTAGTACACTCAATTTTTTCCACTGTGACATCGGTGTAAGGTCTGGCTTCTAGAATTTTTGCATACACGCTGGAATCCTCATCAGCCACAAGAGTAGCAAACTTCACACCGTACAACTCCAAACTTCGTTTAAAGCCCTCCATAATTATATTCGGCTTCATGTTGCAAACTCCACTAAAAGATGAAACGCACACGACACTTCAGTAGCAGTTACAGTCTGGCCACGGGAGACAAAACCATCTGGAAGGACTATTCCAAATGCGAGAAGGGAAGCAGGTAGAAACAAGCTGTAACAATGCTCTGATATTTCATCTGTGTGCGTTTGTTTGTGTAGTTTTATTTTCGCTCGCTGTGTTGTGTTCGTGATAGCTCTTACACCTCGTAATAAACCGTTTCGAAGTGGAACAAAGAAAATTCTGCAGAATCAGTGGCGTATCCAGAAATGTTTCGGGGTGGATATGAACGAAATGTCTACGAATAATAATAATAATAATAATAATATTTTAATTGAATTAAAGTAATACTAATTTCAATATATAAATTAATATATTATTATTACGTGACTAGGTAAAGAGGCAAACAGTGTATATTCATTCTGTAGCTTACCTGTAGTTAAAAGTAGAAACATTTACATAAGAACAAGTGCCTGGCAATTAAATTAATGTCAAACAGAAGAAGAGTTGAATACTATTGCATAACGAAATAAATATATACAATATTTATAAATATATGCCTTCCAATATATACAGTGAAGTTTCTGATTAATATTGTATACATATTGTTATGAGTTGTAGTATGCATAAACTTTCTTTCTAATATCATTCAAACCGTACGATCCCAATATAATCCTTTCCTTCCAATAAATTCACTAATGCTAAACGAGTATTGTTATTATTTTATTACTTGGTAATCTTTTCGTTTGGGGGAGGGGGTCCATACGCCCTAAATAAATACTTTATGTCTTTCAAAGCCATATGATGTCAATCCTAATCATTGCCTTCCAATATATTCAGAGTAAAAATAGTATTACTTGATAAGTATTTCTGGTGCTATACTTCAAAGCTGTATTATATTTATAGCTATAATCCTTCCCTTCCAATACGCGTTCAGAGGAAATTATCCATCGAATATGCAAAAATTGCTAAAGGAGTATATTTACATTATTTAATTTTAGTACTTCATTATCCTTTCGGAGGGTACGGACCCCCAGCAAACTTGTTCTACGTATTATAGCGTAATATTTGCCAAAGAGACCGATTTAATTGAATTACTCCAAATAACGTTACTGGTTTACGTACTTACAATGTAAACGTCTAATGGAAAGCGATAAATACTTCCCCATTTGATGATGTAGTAAACGGATAGGTATTATTTATATTTCATTCTGAACCCTTCCACAATACGTGAACGTCTGTGCAGTTAATTTGCCGGCGATTTTGTAGCGCTTGAAACTTCATTGTTGTTTCTGCAGCAGAAGATTTTCTCGGAGCCCACATCTTACGCCAAACACACTTGATGCCGTCACCCATATTTTGCAATTGAACACGTCCAGTTGACGCATGCACACTTCCCTGTCTCTTGCGATCGTGTTTTGTCTTCACGGGCTATTTTGTTGTATCCCTCCGCGTTCTACTGTGGGTGGGGTTTAGAATGCTTCCAACTATCTGCACGAGGTGTCGCCACAGTGCAGCGACACTTTTACGTATTGCAAGGGTTTCGTTTTCCTCAAACAGTCTCAAAATAGGAAAACTGACTTCTACAGTGATGATGTTAATGTCAAGTACAATGAACATTGCATGACCCCAACAAAACAGTTTTCCGTAAGCTTGTGTGGTTAACGAGATAATTGCATGTGAAAATTACGGTTTTCCCCATTTTTATGCCCAATTTACTTATTAAGCAGGGTCTTTTTTAAAATTTCGGCTTTGTAGGAATTACGCAGCCATATTTTCTGAAGGATATAAAACAAACCCCGAGGTCCTATCTTTGCTCGTAACTGAAAAATCTGTTTAAAACGGAACGTCTGCACTGCGCGTTTTCGTCGCGGTATAAAGGAGCCTTAAGTAGGAAAAGTGAGTTTCTGTTTTTGTCGTATTTAACACCAAGCTATTTGTTTTAAACCATAAATAGGAAGCATTTAACATTTCTTTATTTTTGATACCAACGTTTAGAATACTATGATTATTTGTAATAAAGGTAGTGTCATCAGCATATAGATATAGCTGTTTTATACGGTAGGCAATTAGGTAGGTCATTCATATCAACTAAAAACAAAAATGGACCTAATACTGATCCCTGGGGGACACCAGACAAAGTCTAGCTCATCAGATTTCTTATTATTAAATTTTGCTATCTGTTGCCGATTAGTGAGATAAGACTTAAGAAGGGATCACTGTTCACGTGCAAGATAAATGAAAGGGTTCTGCTGCGTGCGTGTTCTCAGGTCATGAGAAAAATATTGCTTGTAAAATTGGTTGCTGACCAAACTTTCAAAAATATATATATTTTTAACTTATATTTATCGAAATTTACCGTAACCTATGTAGTGCAAAGTAAAAATTTTCACATTCTTCACTTTATTTATAAAGCCTATTTTACTTTATTTTCTATAAAGCAATTTCAGTTTGTGTTTCATTTCTGTTTCTTAAGTTATGATTAAATATTTTGGGGCAATTACGAGAAAATACACTGAGAAGATTACATCAGTTGCACAGTACATATTAATACTTAGTTTATGTATAATTATTACAAGGAAATAATGTGTATAACCAAGGGCGTATTTAAAGGGGGGTTCAACGGGTCCACCTCCCTTTGGTTCAGTAAATTTACCAGAGTTACCTGTTCATCCGCTTGTTCATAAAAAATTCTTCGGACTTATTTTATTCGCTTAAATTAGAGACGTACGGCGGGATACGGATGGGAAGGAAATTACTTAATTCCACACAACAGATGGGACTGCAGACCAAATGTCTGCAATTTCCTGATAGTTTCGGAATTTCTGCGATAAGAAACTGCATTGAGACTTGTCAAATCAGTTATTTTTTCCAATCGAGTCATCTTAAAGATATTTGGTTTTTAAAAACGCAGTGACACAAGATGAACAGAAAATTATCATACTAGCATGACTTCGTGACTACATACACACAACTTTGTCGGGTCCAGCACCCCCTGCTCCCCAACAAGCTTCTGGCCAGCAGTGTCATGGATTTTCACTTACGAAATAAAGCAACCCTAATCATACCAAAAGTTGATCAACCTCCCCACGTGAACTATATATACGCCCATGTGTATAACAATATCCCATACTGAAATGGTACGATATATTTTGAATTTTGTACTGCGAAAAGCAGCCTCATCTCGTTACCCCGAATGCATTAATTGGTTGGTTCACAACTAAGGTATCGAGACATGGCAGCTTTGGTCTCGTTGAGAGTTGTAAATGTCTGTCTCGTGTTTATTTATAAATGTCTCATTGACAGTGATAATGCATCTGATTACCATGCTAAAGGTCCCGGGTTCGATCCCCGGTTGGTTCAAATCCGGGAACTTTTCTAATGTCGGAAGTGGCCCCGGCGCCCACCCAGCGTCCAATAACATGGGTACCTGGGGGAAACCCTGGGGGGTAAAGGCGGTCAGGGGCATGATGCTGATCACATCACCCCCACTCACAACCAGATCAGGAAAGTGTGGAGCGTTACCCCCACACCCCTGCACAGGGAGCACTTTACTTTTTTTTACTCATTGACAGTCTCGTCTCGATTTATAAACATCCGTCTCGGTTTGGGAGGGCAATTCTCGTTCTCGTCTCAAGTCTCGAAAAATATAGAATTAACAACGTATGCAAAGGCTTATCAGTATCAATACAAAAAAAAAAACTTTCTTAATATTTTTTTGACTCCTCGTTTCGACGGTACGAGCCCTCGAAAACTGAATATTATCCTGCTTATATAATGCAAACCAAACCGCAGATTCAGAATTACCAGGAATGAACTGGCGTTGTAATTATTATACACAGAATTCATGATTTATCTGAGGAAGTCACACGTTCCAGGTTTGACTCTCGACCTGTGCATGACTTTCCTTGTGAGTGACATTTCATTGAACTGGAAATTGTTAAATGGGAGGATGCTTGCTCGAGACTTTGGGGAGAGCTAGGAGGAAGCTTCTATTGTTAATGCTAGTGTTGTTCACGAGACGAGACATTTTCCGTCTCGTCTCATAAAAGGAGATGGGACAAGTGAATGTTTTCGAAATGAGATGGGACAAAAGAAAAAGTTTGTCTCGTATCGTGGCAGGTTGGGTGATACTTAGATTGTGCTTGTTGGTGGTTGTGGTAGTGTGTGTGTGTTATGGGGTGGGGGAGGGTGTCCTGCTGCACCCCGACTTCGAATACTGCTTGTAGTCATTCATCTTCATTGAAGCGATTAGCCAAAAGTGGGAAGAAATGTGATGAGAAGATATATATACTAAATTAACCATGTGTTCTCATCGTTGCGGTTAAACAAAGTGACGGAAAAGCGACGTAAAAGTAGGCTAAATACAAAAATTTGCAATATATATATTAATTGAAGAAAACTGTCATTTACTGCAGAAATTTAAAAACTCCCCGTACCTTTTTATACAGTATCACCTCTTATATTGCACAAATTGGCGTGTAAATCAGAGTGTTATAAACGTATTATCTTAAATTTTGCGAAGAAAATATTATGACGAAAATAATTGTAATTCCAGAAAAGGCATTCCTATAACATTAAGTTCTTGCTAGTCAGTACCAACCTATGTATTCACAATGATTAAGGCTGTTCACGTGTTCAGCCATTGACTGTTACAAGTTTTGCTTTGTCAGCCTAATGGGAAAACCCTTTACCGAGTGGCTGAATTATAGTAAATAATGCTATACTGCTAGGGCATAATTCATCTCCAAGAAATGGAGCACAGGATTTTGCACCACAAGTTACAAGATACTTGTTTTACACAGTAACAAGTGACTTTGCTGTCGCTTCCGCGGCTCATGTTAAGTTGACGGGACGAGCAGAAGCCCTGCCTGCACGAATTTCTAAGTGATGACGTCAGAGGACCTCGTGTCTGTGGAGAGGACGTTTTCAAATACGTGACGTGGGAGGTGAATTTCAGCGGTGTTTGAAGGCGTGTTTCTCGAGAACCAAAACAAATATCGCCGAGATATTTTGCACATCTCATGTTTGTGTCATTATCTGTAAAATGAATGGATTTAAAACACTTTTCATATCAAAGTGGAAATGTTTATTCACGCGTGCTCAAAGCTTGCTTTGGCATTGTTCTGGTGTTTGATGGAGGTGGTTGGCGGCTTGGGGGGAATTTTCTGTATTGGTATTTAACTATTTATGCATACTTTTTTACCAGGCGCGGATCCACGGGGAGGGCGATCGCCCTTCCCAAATCAAAAGCTTAAACTAGGGTTTTCCATACATTATACAGCGTCCTTCAAAATGGTTTGAACGATAGGAAACTGTTCCAGGATCGATAAAACTTTATCAACAATTAAATTTCTATGTAAATACTTTCAACCATATCCTCGAGTTTTGTTTGCAATGGTCGTAGTACTTCCAAATTTCTCCACTAGGTGGCAGGGTGATAAGTTCCAAGATGGCTGCCTTTGTCCTACAGTTTCACGTTTGTCGGTCTGTTCAGGGGTTTATCGAGGATTTTTCCCTTGGGGGGGGGGTGTTGGAAAATGTTGGGGGGGTGTAAGTTTGGGGAAGTTAAGTGCATATTTTGGACCGTTTTAAAAATGTTCACCCTAATTCAATTTGTTAATGGATGTTTCTAGAGATTAACCCCCCCTCCCTTCCCTTCACGTAACATCTGAGAAGAAAAAAGATGTCAAATACAGGAAAATAGATTAATGTTAACATTTCAGTTTAACGTTTCGAGTATTGCTTTCCTTCCGATAATGTTCAGTACTTGATTTAATCAATCACAACATTTTAGTAATCATTTCATGCAATTCTTAAGCTAGTTATAAAGAAATTAGGAACACTTGTGCAATATTTTAACTGTATTTGTATCGTTCTTGCCGTAGGTGTAACTCTGAGTTCAACTTGGGGGGGGGGAGGCAATTGAAATATCAGTGAGAATGCATTGCATGGGTGTGCGCGCACTTGCCTGTCTGAAGTAGTAGTCATAAATACAGATATAATATGACTTAAATAAATTATGACACTGCCAGCGAAGCGAGAAAGAAAATTTTTAGAACCATTTCTTTGCAAACTGAATATGCATATTATTAGTTAAACATAGCGACAGTGTCCCATGATGTTTACTCTTTACAATCTTGCTTTGCTCGTTCGTTGAAGACTTCAATATGAAATTTCTTGACCGATTTTGTTCAAAAGCAATATCAGGTATCTATCAAACGTGCATCCCAACTTCCCACTATATTTTAACGTCTTCATGGCCATGCTATAAATATATTGAGTTTCATTACTTTATTTCAGTTTGTGAATCATCGTTTTAACAGAGATTTGAAAACACCAGCAGAATTTGGAACTCACTCGCTACATAGAACTATTAAAATTATACATGCATATTTTCTAACTGTTAGAACAGGAGGGGGCAGAGGGCATGTGGTGAGGTAAAGAGGACGCCGAACGAGCAAAGCAAGATTTTAAAGAGTAAACATCATGGGATACTGTCGCTATGTTTAATTAATAATATGCATAAGCATTATACCCTTACAAAACTTTGGAAAATACGCTTGGCGCTTTTGAGAGTTTATCTTTCAAATACTAAATGAGAGACTCTAGGGAATTAGGAGTCACGAGCCTCTTTGCCTTAAAAGAAAACGAAACAACATGTGCAAATAAACGCATGGCATGTTAACTGCAAAAGGAAGGCAAGGAATTTTCACTTCTAAATTGAGGCAATGCTTTATTTTCAATTATTTAAAAATTGAATAGCATTTATTTCACTATCCAACACAAAGAGCACAATGAACCAAACATACGTGTATTTTCTCTCTCCACGTTTTCCAGCATGCAGTGGCAAGCGCCGTCGTGCCCTCACTGGTGCACCTATATTCAGATATAAATTTGGGACTTAATGTAAATTAAATTTATTTTATGTTTAATTCCTTACACTCAAGCCCGTAGCCAGGTGTAGAGGAAGAAAGTCAATCCTAGAGGGGGCAAATTTTTAATATATTGTGTCGCATTGGCAGATATAACGGGGTACACAGAGGCACTTGTCACCTCCCCCAAAAGAGATAAGTAACAGAAAAGGGATGATATCTTGAAACTGCAACGGACAAAAAAAAACCTTCGAGCAACATCAAATGGCATTTTTTCGATAATGACCTTTCCAGATTGGCAAAGAATATAAAGTTTAACATAAATAGGTTAATAGGGACTGTATCTACTTGATATTTACAGGTTGATAATGTTAATAGGCGATTAATGGGCCTCTCTGCAGAACTGATTAAGGGAGCCCTTTATAAATCATGCTTCCGTCTCATGCTTAGGGGTGGGATTGATTTAAACTGCTTAACAATTAACTGCAATTCCACTACGTAACGAGCTATTTTCTCATCGCATTTCCGAAAAAAAAAAAATGCATGAGAAGCCCCAGCAAATCCACCACGTCTCAATTTTTGGGGTGGGGTTAAATTTAAAACTGGTTAACAAACTCTTTTCATTTCTGAAAAATGAAAAGGCCCGCTTATCTCCACCACGTCTCATACTCTTAGGTATGTGGGATCTTTTGGGAATGTAGCTCACTAATCATCATTCATCCTTGATGGTAAAGCACTCTCTGCTCGTGGTGAGCTTGATGGTAAGGCGCTAGAGGTACTAAATTTACACACTTGAATGGCAACACGTGACACTTGAGTTTCACACCCCTAAAGATTGGATCAGCATGGGTAATGTAAGGATATACCTGTCTCTGTACTGCAACTGAAGATCTGCCGTGAGAGGTTATGCCTGTGACTGTACGTAGAGTCTGACTTGCGACTAGCGTTAACACGCTCTCCCTAGAACCTCCTCCTCTCTCTCTATTCAATCGTAACTTGCTCCTCAATAACTCAATTAGAACTGACCCCGAACTCTCTGCCTCCCAGACATTTATTCCAATTCAATTTAATAAACAAATGCACAGTCAGGCCTGTAGCCTCTTCCTGGATTTCGTCTGTTTACAGCTGATGACCAGGAAGAGCTTCAGTGCTGTCTGACAATGCATTCCTGTGATGTTTCTGAGTATTTCCTGATTGGAAAACGATGGTTGAATGACTGGAAGTTGGAGTTCGTTCTCCATAATAATTAAAAGATACTACGGATCGTTACGATGTCCCTCTCCGGAAAAGAATTCCCTTTTGAATTCGTCTTTATGTCTGATCCAATCTTATAGGGATACCATTTATTATAAAAATAAGAAACGAAAACAAAATAAAATGCCGAAAACAAGAAAATAATAAAGTAAAACCATGAACCTATCCAAAGTGAATATCCTATAAACCCACTGACCCACAAGAACATATAACACAATGCATTATTTCTGCTGAATAAGTGAGTGGATCAGCGTGAAATAACATAACGCATGCATTTGTTGATGTAGAGACCTGACGTCACATGGCGTCGGCCGTCAAAACACACTCATTTAATACGTCACGTCAGAGCGTGACCAGCCTCTTGCGACACAAGACGTATTTGTCTACACAAGACAGTCATTGCACCGTTTGAAGGTAAGAGACTCGAAATTACATAATAAATTTGTGTTAACATTGAATGATAGATAACTAATAGCCTTCCTTCACCGTAATGTGGAGCACTGAATAAGAAATAAATCGAAGCACTTGTATAAATACATAATTCGTTGCACCTGTGTTGCTAGTAATTTTTGGTTACTAGGGCCAACACGTATGCTAAATATTGCGAACTGAATTTATCGCTCATAAATATAATAGTAGCACGTATTACTATAGTTTTCCTGTATTATTATTATTATCGATGGATCACCGTCTTTATTTTTATATTAACAATATATACTTACTTATTCAACTCTGTCCTTTGATATGAAATATGTACACACTCATATATAACATATGAATTAATAATTCACGTAAAAATAATATTTAAGCATCGCAATTGTTACACCTTTTGTCCATGCATATCAATGTTGTATTTATTCTTCTATTAAAATTGTTCGTTGATAATTCCATAAACATGCATTGAACACACGCTGAGAGTGAAAAGTCCAACATCGTTGACCTCGATGTCGTTCACTTAAGGTACGATGAACAAATGAATCGTAACATTGTCCATTTAGGATAATCATCCTTTATTCCAGACACGATGTTCAGCTCAGATTGACTATACTTCGTGGAATTTTACTGTACCTGAGAGTACAGTGCCACTACGTTCTGCCACACTGTACTTGTGTGGAATGTACTGATGAAAGTCAGACAACCCAGATTGTACATTTCTGTCTGTCACTGAATAAACATCTTCCCTGTAGAGTTCTGCTGTCTGCGTTTCTCGTACTTGCACTTTGGGAAGGGATAATTTGGGGAAGTTCAAACTTAAGAGTAGAAACGTGATTTCTTCTGGCAATGAGAATTGTTCTGCATTGGAATATTGATTAATACATTTTTGCTGCTGAGTGTATCATGTAACGACCAATGGAATGTGTGGTCGTATGTGTCCTCGGAATGGGACAAATATGTTCCTGGAGGAATAATCACTATGTGTACTGCTTGTTTTTTTTAGACGAACTTCGTGGGGTGGACCAATGATTTTACCCCTTTGATGAAAAACTGGAACATTTGGTGTGAAAACTTCTTGTACTGCTAACACTTCGTTGGGCGATTCTTCTTTTGAGGCTTTGTGAAGAAGAATAGACGTACGTTCGTAGAGTTGTACATGACATGGAAGTGTGTCAAGTAATATGTATATTAGGAGTGTAGCATGACACTTTAATGGAGGAATCATGTAGTTTACCCTCTGGAACATGTTGTTGTTTGTAAATATTTTTACTGCTGGACTTGTAGATTATATTGAAGATTTTGTTCGAGACGTAGCACGACAATTTTGAGAAGCTGTGTAGATTCTCTGGAACGTGGAACGTCGTGGTGTACTTTACGAATTGCCTTAACAAGGCGGGAGGGGGGGGGGGGTTCTTGATCCCTTGTAGAGTAAAGCTGGAACATGTTTCAGCAGTCTGGCTCCCAAGCTGGCGAATGCTGTCAGGATGCTGGACGCGCTGCTAGTGGTTCCCGGTTCGACATTTTCCTTTCGGGTTTGGGAATGCCGAATTGTTTCCCTTGCGGCTGACACTGGCTGTTCTCTGGCCGACAGCTGATAAATTTCGAATTTGAGACAGGTTTAAGGTAAAGGTAATGTTAGCGTAGATTTAAGATAGGGTAATTTTTCTGGGAAAGGATTATTTTGATCCAATCTTTTTAGTACAACACTCAAGAATAATATTTTGCCACTCATGATTTAAAAATGCCATTATCAATTGAAATATACTTAAACTAGTAATAAACTCTTATATTATACCCATTAAAATAAATATGGCAAATGCTAATTCCTAGTGGAAAAATATAAAAAGAAATATGATGAGAATAGCTTCGTGAAAGCTACCACGGTTATTCCAGAATCTAGAAAGAAAATAGGATAGTGCCCATAAAGCAATCGGAATTTTAAATAATTTTTGTCCCCGTAAAGTACCAATGATATATGTCGTGATTCGATTAATTGAGTTTAATTCATTATTGCTTGTTATGAGTTACTATTTGAGGTGTGAGTTACTATTTGACAACGTTCTAACAATCTGGCAACCTGCTACAGTCTAAAGAATTTAGCCGTCATCATTTCTGCTTACGATAATTTTCCTGCTTCAAGTCTACATGTCTCCCGCGACCGGGGTTTTGCTGGCTGGCTACCTGATCCCCATAACGGGAGAGGTTCGGAGGGGAAATTCTTACGTTAGCAAAATTCTTCGTCCGGTCGTAGATTCGAGCGCGCAAGATATGTAAAGCCGTGTAACTGAACTCTGGCCGCTGCTGTGTTTCTCGGATGCCGTTGAAATGTACCCTTTGCGTCAATAATGTATTGCATGCATCTACATCAATGCCTAAGTCCTTAACATGCTTCTGCGTTTAACTGTACAATGACAATGAGGAAATAGATTCGTTTGCGTATGTACGCCCAGTTTGTTTATCGATTACTTCTAAACTACATGATTTGCTGTGAAATACTGGTAGCTAGTAACTTTGCTTGAATGTATTGCTTCTTCTACTTTACTTTTGATGAGAAAACCAGTCTTGTGCATTTAAAATGAAAATACCATATTACTATACGGACATATGAAAACGTATTTAAAGCTAAACGAATAATGTTATTTTTCGCCTTGCGCTTATTTTCCCTACTGGTTACATTTACTTGTAGAAGCCTGTTTAATCTTTGCTGTGTAAAAAAAGAATCTTATTTTAGTCTCTTATGTTACTCATAGTGTGCAAGTGGTCGTTAAAAATGTACTCAAATACAAAATTACACGGGAAACGATGCTTATTTAAAGTCGAGCATTCCAAAAATAAAATAATTAATCTATAAATATGCGATAATTGCCTTATATTATGCTGACATCAATAAAAATGAAGAATCTATCATTCTCTCTATCCATTCTAACATATGCTTAGCATATTATTGTAGCAAAGCTTAAAACTAAAACCGTTGTGGTTTAACCCTAATCATTCTGCGATGGCAGAATGGATTTCCAGGATTTTGGTCTAGATCCAATATCCGAAGGAAAATACTTGTTATTGGGGCGCAAAAAATATCGTGACGTCGACGTCTACATATTCATATAAAATAAATATTCTCAATAACTGGCGCTTAATACAAAACTTCGCTAATATAAATGTTTACCTTCTTCTGAAGTATAACTAAAATGTTAGTGATGTAACTACTAAGCTAGTATAAATTATACCGCTTAGACAAAATATTATCGCATATTAAGAAATTTGAATAAATTAATAGAGACGAATGCCTTAAAAAAAACTTACTTTGTGCACACTTGAGTCGTGTAGGACCTATTTAACATTAATAAATGCCGTAACTTGGAGCAAAAATTGCAATATTTATATTTTAAGATTTAAAACAATCTACATTTTAAAGTTTTTAACGTTCGAAGCTACAACGTGCTAAGGATAAATATTCAACTGTCAAACAAAACATTGTTTCGGACAGAGAAAAAAAAATATAAATATATACTAACAAAAAAAAATCTCGTTAATATGTGAGAATTCGTCCACGCCGTGTAATGCTCTCATAATTCTCTTCTAGTTATTCAAAATAAGTTGGCTGTGCCTAACTTTGCTTAAAGCATATAAGTATATGTATATATGTGTACGGATTCATTCTCGTCACAACTGCTTACCTGTGTACGGACATCTCACGTCACTGCAGCCTATTTATACATCTATTACTTCTCAACTAGAACTTTTAATTAATCGGGCGGTTTATACCCTAAATCACGGTACGCCACTCTAACTATATACGCCTGGCGTAATAGCGGACATAATTGTACAGCGTGTCGAGGAATATAATTAGCGTTTCGTTTCTTTACATATTAACATGAATTGAAAATTTTTAGGCAATGTATGCGTAAGTTAAGGTAACGTAAGGCAAGTGACTATCTCGTATAAACTTGACTATCTCCTTAATCTAAGCTCCCTTCATGAGGTGCTAGGAGACTTCAGTCATTAAGAATATAAATGAGTGGTCCTCGGGGCCTTATTCGTTCCCAAAACTATATATGTATAAAACTGTGATATCCTCGTTGCAATAATCTTAGCAGTTATAGTTCAAGCATTCTAAATCATTTACAAGTTACGGTCAGTTTTAAACCAAATTTAAATTAATCTTTTAATGAATCTCAATTATTAATAATAACAATAACAAAAAAAATTGACTCAGAAAAGCATACTCTCTGCTATGACTCGTTAAAATGCACATAGTGCCACCGAGTCAGAGTCAATAAACTCTAATTTATTTTCCTTGTTCATAATATAACTTCAATATTCACTTTTAATCCACGTTTTAATTAATTAATATGTTAAGGGTAAGCCTAATCACAATCTGAGCAAAATGCACAGGAACGTTAGATATATTAAAAAAAATATTTCAAATTACTGTAGCTTAGTGCATTATTTTAACCCTCATAAACAACGCTGTGATAATTTTCGTATCCATGATCATGATTAAAAAAAAATCCTACCTTTTACGTTCTAAAATCACTGTAAATGCAAAGAACCATCGAATCTAAATGCCTTTTCTTCTAAAAATTCTGGGAATGGTAAAATTTTTCCCAGGGTGGGAATTCTGTCGTGGCCAGGGTACAGGATTCGCGAACGAACCATAGCGCTACCAGGAGCGGATTGATAGGGAAACGTCCAAGGACGTCTCTGGGCCGACCGCATTTTTGGCAAAATGTGGCTGCCTAAAACCCGACATCGAACCTTCCGCCACGCGGAATGCCGGACGCTCCTGATACCAAATCGCCAGCCCTACGCGGATAACCGCGACGGAGCTAGGGCGCAGGTTCCTCCGCATCCTTACATTTTGCTTGAAGTCGATAGGTTTCATCTGATTCATCCTCGAGTTAGAACTCGACATCTATCATTGTTTACTGCACTATTTTTCCCCGCTGGTACTTAATACTTAATATAAATCCGCGAGCAACTTTCCAGATTCCGTGCTTCAAAATGCATACTTTTGATGGTAAAAGAAAACTGATAAAACCTTGATTCTGATAATTTTTAGGTGTGGTTTCACTTTTCATGCTCTAAAATTGAAATTTTTATAAGTGAAATCCTGCGTCTATCACCACGTAATCACCAATTTTCATCTCATTTCCGTAAAAATGGATGAAAGCCCTAAGCATCTCCATCCACGTCTCATACCCTTAGGTATGTGGGATCTTTTGGGAATGTAGCTCACTAATCATCATTCATCCTTGATGGTAAAGCACTCTCTGCTCGTGGTGAGCTTGATGGTAAGGCGCTAGAGGTACTAAATTTACACACTTGAATGGCAACACGTGACACTTGAGTTTCACACCCCTAAAGATTGGATCAGCATGGGTAATGTAAGGATATACCTGTCTCTGTACTGCAACTGAAGATCTGCCGTGAGAGGTTATGCCTGTGACTGTACGTAGAGTCTGACTTGCGACTAGCGTTAACACGCTCTCCCTAGAACCTCCTCCTCTCTCTCTATTCAATCGTAACTTGCTCCTCAATAACTCAATTAGAACTGACCCCGAACTCTCTGCCTCCCAGACATTTATTCCAATTCAATTTAATAAACAAATGCACAGTCAGGCCTGTAGCCTCTTCCTGGATTTCGTCTGTTTACAGCTGATGACCAGGAAGAGCTTCAGTGCTGTCTGACACTGCATTCCTGTGATGTTTCTGAGTATTTCCTGATTGGAAAACGATGGTTGAATGACTGGAAGTTGGAGTTCGTTCTCCATAATAATTAAAAGATACTACGGATCGTTACGCTTCATAATGATTCCCTCTAGTTTCTAGTATGCAAGATATTTCCGCACATAGGAATCTAACGCGAATCCAACAACACCATTATGCGAGAAAAATCGAATTAATTAAATAATAATGGTTACATATTATCTACACTTTGATGAATTATGTAAAAATTTGTAATACATTTTTTTTGTACTTGCTAAAAGATGGGTCCCTTAGTCCACCACGGACTCTATTTCCTTCAAAGGGGAGACTCTTGCATCACTACAGACAATATTTGCCTACTGGTTACGTTAACCATTTTGCAAAATATTGTGTGAATTATATTATAGTTGAAATATATGTTTTGACACCTGACAAACAGATAGGAATACCTTGATTGATCAATGACTTCTTGGATTACAGTGTCATCATTAATATTTCATATTAAGTTTCATAGAAAGAAATTGTTTTAATAGGGCGCAAATAATTTTACGGGGGCACCATGGCATTCTCTTTAACTTTTTTTTTTTTTTTTTTTTTTTTTATTTATATAGATCGTTTGGCTCCCAGGACCGACTCCCACCGCCCCATAGCTATGGCTTTGAACTTGGACTAAAATTTTACGAAATGTATTTTTATTTGTATAAAATTTGAAATCGAGAGGGGGGCAATTGCCCTTTACAAGTGCCCTTGGCCGTCTCGAAGAAAAATGCAAGGAACTCTTAAAAACTAATTCCATCATGAGTATCCAATTGTCCTGCTATTCTTAGATTCTCCTAATCTTGTTTTTTTTTTACTTCAATGTTTGCCTCTCCTAGAATGGAGGGTTGGGAGGGTGGGGGGATAATGCCCCCTGCTGCCCTGTGGTTGCGGCACTGTTTATGAGTGTCTCTTCATCAATTTAACGTCATCATTCATTGTTGCGATTAGCTATAAGTGGTAGAAAGGCAACGCTAAGTAACAAAAATCAAATATCCACTCCCTCTCTCTACCACATGAATCACTATTACCAAAAAGGGAATCCCCCCCCCCCGCCACCAATCCTGATATGACATTATACTGAATCCCACACCTTCATAAATCACAAAATCAATAAGTGTCTTTGTTTTTTTGATAGAGTAATTCTAAAGATTAGTGAGAATTCTAGGTGTTCTCTATTTTTCACAGGGGGGGTAATGCAGGCTCTCAGTCGGGTAGTTGCCCCCTGCTCTCCTCTAGCTACACTTCCTTTGCTTCCTCTGAAAAGTTGAATAAAATTAACATGTCATTATGTCAGGGAACCGACTAGATACAAAGAGAAAGACAATTTTTACTAAAGCTATATCTTTGCAAACTGGCAATAACTTTAATTTAATAGGGTGCCAGTAATTTCACAGGGCACCACGACGTTAACACTTTTCTATTTTTATCTGTTTAGCTTGTTCGGCACCCCATTTGTACTTAGCGCCCAGGCAAGCACCCCACGTCGACCCTCCCCCTTTTACCAACTCTCTTCCTAATAGTATATAATTTCTTTTACATAGGTAAGAACTCTTGGAGCCACAAAAATGGTCATCAACTATAGACGTGAATGAATCACTTAGGTTCTTCATGAAATACTTGCCATTTTATATCGAATACTCGGTCAGTAAATTTTATATTGGTACTTTATGAATATTGGTTGGAAGAAATTATACCTACATATAGTGTCACTGATTTTCTACTCACCACTTTCGGTTTCTTTCTGTCTGGTTTTTCATTTTCTCTATCTCAGTAAAGTTTCAGACATTGTTATACACTAAACAGAACGACAACACATGAACGGAGATGCTACACTGACTGACCTAAGGCCAAAGGCATTTGACTATTCTTTTCTCTACCACTCCAAAATCATTCATCTTGCCAAGTTACAGAAAATAGTGTTGCTAACCATAGTAACAGAATTCACTACAAGGAGTCAAACCTGTATCTTTGAATTTCTTCCCTTATTTTTATCGTACATTGTTCACATGAAAGAATCGAAAGGAAAATGCAACAAAATGTAAATTTCATTGACTCAGGGGTTGAATAATTGAATTTACGAATCTGTAACGTATTTAAGAAATATATAAGGTATTCAAACGCTGAACTGTCAACACTGTGCGCGGAATGTGATCCCTGGAAGGAGGGCGAGAGGTCAGTTTGACATTTTCCAGATGGCAGTGTCCCTTCCCTAGAGCTGACCGAAGCCTTGTCAAGGGAGCTAGTGTTTCCAGGAAATGGCCATGCTGCAAATTGCACCCTCCTTCCTTGACACTTTGGTTTTAGTTGACCGAAAGGTCCATTGGACTATGCTTCTTCGGCTACAAAGGATTCCTTTCTGTTAATGTTGAAGTATTGTCATTCTATTGTTCATATAAACATCAATATTTACACACCCCCTGTAGGGGGGTGTTCCACTTTTCTGCTTGGGGGGGTGTTCACCAAAATTTTGGAGGGTCTTGGGGGTGTGTGGATAAATCACTGGGTCTGTTGTTAGTGTTCAGCATGAGTTTCATACGAAATTTCGTGAAGAACCACCATCCAAGAACTTCATACGTAAGTGGTATGATAAATTCAAGACAACGGGATGCATTTGCAAAGGAAAATCGCCCGGTAGACGGTCCACGTCTGAGGCAGATGTCGAGAGAGTTCGAGCTAGTTTTCAATGCAGCGCCCAAAAGTCTGCAAGGAAAGTGAGTCAAGAGCTAACATTGCCTTGAGCAACTGTTTGGCACGTAGTGCGTAGACGTTTAAAGATGTATCCCTATCGAGTGCAGTTGTTTCAACATTTAACACCTAATGATCACACGTCCCACAAAAATTTTTGTGAGTCATTTCTAGAGTTATGCAGTGGTGATGATGATTTTATTGACAAACTTTGTTCCAGTGATGAGGCTAAGTTCCATGTGACGGGAAGAGTGAACAAGCAAAATGTTCGCATCTCGGGGACTGAGAATCCTTGTCAAATCGTTGAAGTTGTGCATGATTCACCGAAGACTAATGTCTTTTTGCACCATTTCATCTACGAAAGTGTACGGTCCGTACTTCTTTCACGAAGAAACTGTGACTGGACAAACATTCCTACACATGCTGACTACAAATTACCTTAATAACAGACTGCCAGACTGCTGGATTGGGCGATATACTTAAAATGATCAACAGTTACTATGTTGGCCACCAAGATCCCCGGATTTAACCCCCTGTGTTTTTTTTCTGTGGGAACATCTAAAGGACATTGTGTACAAACCACCCAAACCACCTCTACCCGCATATGTCAATGAACTGAAAAAGCACATTACTGCTGCAGTGCAAACTGTTGATGCAGACATGTTGAAACGGGGCTGGGTGTGTGTATATATATATATATATATATATATATAAAAATCAAAGAAGGTAAAAGGAAACACTCACCGGACAGTAGAAAAATTCAAAATTTTCGCTAATTTCATAGCATCATCGGTGCCGTCTATTTCTCCTCACACCGATGATGCTATGAAATTAGCGAAAATTTTGAATTTTTCTACTGTCCGGTGAGCGTTTCCTTTTACCTTCTTTGATTTTTACTTAGCCCTTTTGGCCCTCCTTGCTTTCATCCATTATATATATATATATATATATATATATATATATATATATATATATATATATATATTATATAATTTACGTCAGTATTATACAGTAATCCTGTATTTAATTCGTGTAATCATTATAGATGGTCATTATGAATATTTTATAAATATTGTAATACCGAATTTCAGTTATTATAATTATTTGTTCCGAAGCTTGTATTGAGGATGTGTGCTGAGAATATACGTTCTAAATCAAAATTATAAAAATAAATGATCCTAATGCTATATGCATATTTTTACATTCTTACATCAACAGGGGCGACATGATCCTATAGGAGAGGTCCTTGTTTCTTCATTTCCCCATTTCTTTATTCGCATATTTATGTAATTACTAATTAGGGTTATCACAGTAATGGAAATATACTGCTGGACAAAAAAAAACCGGACACTTGCATATTTTGTGATAACGCATAAATTCTGATTCGAAGGCTAACTAAATGTTGCAGAAATTATTGGAAATAAAAAAACCTGAATATATTCAACAGAAAGCAAATTAAAATTTATTGTTAATAAGTTAAATTAGAAAAAAAAAATCTTAGCAATATTTTGTTTTAATATTGTTAAGTGCTACTATGGTGGGGTATATAAGCTGTCTAGTAGCGGGTGTTACCTCCCCTGCCATCAAATACAACTTGTAACCTCCGTGGCATACTTCGAATAAGGTTGGCAATCACTTATTGGTCCAATTGCTCCCATTCTTCTTGAATAGCAAGTCTTAGCTCTTCAATTGCTCCTGGAACTATTGCACAGTTTCTGATATGTCGTTTCAGTTGATCCCAGACATGCTCTATCAGATTTAGGTCCAGACTTTGTGGTGGCCATTCTCATCGCGTAATCCCAACTTTGTCCAGGTACTCCGTGACAATATTTGCAATGTGAGGACGCGCATTGTCATGCATAAAAACAAAATCTGGGCCTATGAATGGTGCATATGGTACTACATGATCTGCAAAACATTCTGTAATATACCTGCGAGCTGTCATTGCCCCATTCTCTACAAGAACCAACTCTGTACGTCCTTGTAAAAAAATACCTCCCCAGACCATTACACCACCGCCTCGAAAGGGTGTTATTTCAATGAAACAACATTGTGCATAACGCTCACTAGGTCTTCTGTACACTTGTTCACACCCGTCTGATGAACGTAGGTTGAATTTTGACTCATCGGAGAATAAAACCTTTTCTCACTGCTCCACATTCCAATGTAAGTGTTGTGTAGCAAATTCCAGTCTTCGCTTCCGGTGACGTGCTAACAACCTGGGACGTGTAGCCGGCCTCCGAGATGATAAACCACTTTCATTTAGTCTTCTACGAACTGTTCGTGAAGAAACCACAGCTCTATGAACATTTCTCAAACGCCGTGCCACAATATTTGAAGTCGTACGATGGTTCCGTTAAGACTATGATACACATGAAACGATCTTCCCGTGCTGTTGTGCATCGTTTCCGACCAGAACCCGGTCTTCTACCATAGGAACAAGTTGCATCATACCGTCTGAGAGCTTCATTGATAGTACTTTGTGCTATATTTAGCACCCTACCAATATACGACCATCATCACGAAGAGCTACTGCTTTTACTACCTCTTCACGTCTCATTTTCAAGCTAGCAAACTTACAATACACTTGCAAGATAAACACCAGCAATGACAATATCAATAATATCTGTTACTATGGTTACTATGAACCAAAATTCATGCCTCTCTAGACATTAAACAAAATAACATCAACAGGAATTGAAAATCAATAAATTAAAACAAAATTGCATGAAATTAATTTTGAGCCTACTAGGTGTCCCAAATAAGTAAATACGAGTAAATAAATAAATAAATAGTAAATGGAAAACTATGCAAAATGTTCAATAATGAATGTTCAATTGTTCAATACTTAACTGAGAGCATAATTCATAAGTAATTGCAATTCAGATGTCAAATATTAACCCATTAATGCATGGTGTCCGATTAATCGGACGTTGATATATTTGCATTTCCTGTAACACTGTTTTACTTTAATTGGTTATATTTATCAAATCTAGTTCTTTGGTACCTCTGTGATGCATATGTCACCGTACAGGCTTGGCAACATTGTAAATTTCCCACCAAATTGTAAGGGAGTGAAACATGAAGAGAGAGCTGTACTGCGTTTCTGCGTAACGGGAAAGCTAATTTCAATTCATATATAGTAGTTGATATTTATCCGAGATGTGTTTTGACAAATATGCGTAAGAAACATTAGTAATCAAATATGTAACAATAATTTGTGCATTAGTTTCATCCCTGAGCTGCTATTGCAAGAGAAAATATAGTGTCCGATATATCGGACACTATGCACATTGAGCACTTTATGCAGATTTTCCATTTCCTGTAAAATTTTCGATACCTTTGATGTTTAGACATTGTCAATGTATATATGTGTATGTATGTGTGCATATGTGTATGTATGTGTGCATATATGTTTGTATGTGTGCGTGCCTGTGTGTGTGTGCATTAGTGTATGTATGTGTGCGTGTGTATGCATATATGCATGTATGTGTGCGTCTTTATGCAATAGTGTGTGAATGTGTGCGTGTTTATGCATTAGTGTGTGAATGTGTGCATGTTTATGCATTAGTGTGTGTATGTGTGCATATGTGTGTGCATCTGTGCATGCGTGTGTGTGTGTGATCAAATTTTGACTACTTTGGAGAATGAAGATGTGAAGGAGGAGGAGGAACAACTCATTTATGTTACACCACCAGTGGATGGCAAGGATACAGACGAAGACAGTGATAAATCTGATGATGAGCATGCGGCCAATCTAAACAATTTTTGGCAAAATACGCTAATGAGTGTTTGTGAGGTGCAAACTAAGATACGAAGTTGTGTTGATTGTGAAGGTTCATCCAGTAATGTAGAGTCTACATCTACCACTACACATGACACTGGTGCTTCAAAAAAAAGAATACGTCTTCAGACAAAATCAAGACCATTGTGGAAGAAAAGTCTACCTTCGTTCTAATTACAAACTGAGTGCTGCCGTATTGAACCATCTGAAGAAGCACGAAAGTGTGAATCACAATTAGACTTTTATAATTTATTTTTTGATGAGGACATGCTAAATGTTATACCAAATGAATCCAAATTGTACGCTTCGCAAAAAATCTTGATTTGACGAAAGAAGAACTTCTTGTTGTTCTTGGTGGTCTCTTGTCGTCAGGTTATGCAAAATATTCAAACAAATGTATGTTTTGGTCAAAAAAAAAAGATACTACTTCGATACTTTCTGAAAGCATTCGTTGTGATCTACACAATATTCATTTGAATGACAATATACAAATAGATTAGTCCGATAGTCTGTACAGGATACGGCCATATTTGGACAAACTTTCCTCATCTTTCAAACAGCATGGGGGTGTGGACGAAATGCTTTCCATCGACAAGAGTACGATTCCTTACTACAAGAGGCACTACGCAAAACAGTTCATTAGAGGAAAGCTGATCCGTTTTGGGTTCAAGAACTGGGCAAAAAAGCTCTAGTAGCGGTTACATGATAGATTTCCAGTTGTACACAGATAAAAAACTGATAACGGACGATTGTGTTCTGTACTATAATAATAATAATCTTGTGTATATTAGTTGATTTCTATTCCAAACTTTTCTTTTTGTATTGTTTCTTCGAAATTTGTGTATGTATGTAAACATACACATGACCAGAGGCGGTGATTAGGGGGACAGTTGCCATCCACAGTTTTCGTCACTTTTGCACCCGCACTATGATAGACCTTATCTACAAAGGGAAATATACTGTCATTTCCCCCCTACATTTGGCATTGGCACCTTGCCACCCTCCCCCCATGTTTTTGAACCCAAAACTGCACATGACTCATCTTAAGGGTTTAATTTTTTTTAGTTACATATTTTCTACAGCAATACTTTTTCCTTGGAACAGCTATTTATAGACAAAACATGAAAGTGGTCATTGTGCACAGTGTCCGATTTATTGGGACACATGGAAGTGATCGTAGTGCACAGTGTCCGATTTATCGGATGCACTGTATCTCTTACATACATTGTAAAAATGAAAATGTATCGTATATTGTGTCTTATTTGAATTGTACTGATACCAAAACCATGAAAAAAATTTCATGAAAGGGGTTTGTAAACTTTATGCATTAATGGGTTAAGGTGTCCGGTTTTTTTTGTCCAGCAGTATATATAATACTGATTGAGAAAATTAATAAGCATCCTTTACTTATCCCAGATTCGGACCCAGTACCCTTGTTTTCAGCTGTGCGCGTTAATGCCTGTAGACCACGGGGCAAGGCGCAAGGAAGGACACCCCCTCCCAACAAATTTTCATGTTTACTAAAATGTACAATGGTGGAAGAAATTTTTAAAACCCTTTTGGAACCTAATGTTCATGTTCTGTCCCCCCTTCCCAAAGTTAGGCCCAAGTTACACTAGTGACGGAACCTAGAGGGGGAATTATGTTGATTTCATGAAATGTATATAACCGTCCCGCACACCCCTAGTGACTAGGGGAAGCAATTATATCTAAGTTTTAGCCACTTTTGTCATCGCACTATGGCCTCCTTTTAATGCCAATGCATTTTATACAAAGAAAAGTAAGCTGCTCTTGCCCCGCCTAATACTCTGGGTGTCCCTTATCGCACAACGCGCTAGCAACCTTGCGTTCTGACATCAACGCGGAAAGCTTGGCGCCAGTCTGAAACAGGTGGGGAGGGGGGCTACAGATTTCAGAGTCTCGGGGGCTAACTAATGCCGGCCGGCATTTTGTTCTTTTGGGCACGATTCTTTTATGACAAATAAAATGTAATAATTATATTGTTCTCTTTTCCTAATCCATTATTGAGTAATAATATCTCAAACTTACTATTCATGCGAACGGTAAAATACACTTTAAAAACAACACTCATTATCAACTTGCTAGAAACACAAATAAATATTACCTACACGCAGGCACGTATCCACGTGGGGGGGACCTAGGGGGTTCAAGCCCATCCCGAAAGTTTTCAGCTTAAACTAGATAAAATTAGGGTTTTGTTGCGTTAAATAAAATAATGTGATGATAATTTAAGGAGAGAAGAATTATCGAGGCAGGACTGAGTATGTTCTGTAACCCTGTTATTGATAATAGCACACATCCAAAGTGGGGTACAGGGGGTCTAACCCCAAAAGGCAATTTTTCAGCTGTTGGCTAATATGCGTTCTTAACTAATTTCGGCACACTGATTTCGGATTTGCCACTCATTTTTCTCCATCACTCAAAACACTTTCGAGATATGCCTGACATCATATTTGGTATAATATGGGTAATGCATGCACAGCTGAATTCCCCTTTTCTTGCAACCTGGCAAAATTGCAAACTGTTTGCATGCCACATAATCATGTATACCTTCAGTCGTGACCTATGTATTTTTATGTGGGGTTCATTGTAACCCTGTTTGCTACAATAAAATATATTATTACATATCGTAATAAATGAACATGCAGTTTACAGCATTTGATTTGTGCAGTGACACAGTGGACTGTGCTCTGATAAACTATGTCGACTGAAAGAACCCCTTAGCTGTGTATATCACCTTAACACATTGTTACATTTCTGAAGAATGCAATCCAAAATTGCAATGTAAAAACATCACAGATTGTGTAAGTAAAGATAGTGAACCGACTGTACTTTGGTTATCGTTGGGAGATCAAGATCGCCTATGTGGCTCACATAGTACATGTCATAGTTGTGCTATAACACAAAGAATGGTTGGTATTCATTCAATGCCTTTTGATGTATCTATATGGCCTGAACCAAGGGATCACATGACAGATTGTTAATTTTGTTACACTGTAATGTGTGGCTATTTCTAGAATAAAAACATAACACTGTTAAGCCTTGTTTCCATGCTTAATAACACACTAAAAATGCTGACCAAGGCAGAAATTTATTTTAAAAAACACTATACATGTTACGTTTCAACATTCTAGCAAGGTCTCCTTCAGACTCAGAACAATGTCATTTAAATTTTGTTCAGAGTCTGAAGAAAACCTTGCTAGAAGGTTGAAAAGTCACATGTATAGTGTTTTTTTTGTTTTTCTTAAAAAATAAATTTGGTCAGCATTTTTAGTGTGTTAATAAAAGCATGTGTATATGCCGTTGTGCTCTTCGTATTGAAATCAGTACCACACAGTGGCGTAGTGCCCACGTAAGGCTTGTAAGTCCACCTTACATGTTGAAATTATTGAAGAAAACTTATTTCATTCGCGTATTTATCGCTTGAACACACACAGAAATATCAGCCTGCAAGTAGAACTTTTAACGAAACAACTGTTTTGATTTGAGTTGTTTCTCTGTAAGGCTTCTTCAGAAGACTTATGTGTAGGTGAATGGAAGAAATGATTTGGACTCGCCCATGGTGGGTGTGTTTGTTTACATAGTATCTTCTCAACCAATGACAGGGCACCCCGATTCTGAGCCAGATGTAAGGCGCATTACCAGTGGGTGCTAACTGGCGAGAATTTCTGTCCCCAGGCAGGCGAAGCTTACGCTGGCATGGTTGCCGCTGCGTATGACTCATGTGCTTGCCACGGTCGGAAGAGAACAAATAAATTCTACTCCCGTGTTGTTTCAACAATGCTTGACGGGAGGTGTAACAAAACGGGTGTCACTTTTAATGTGTATTAAGTTCACAAACGAGATGGTTTAATGTTTGATATTACCTCCATTAGAAGGAGCGAAGTTAACGATGAAAGGAGAATGTCTGGTAATCCTAGATCTGGCAGCGCCCGCAAAGTTTGGTGCGTGCATCCCAGTTGCCCGTAATACTTAGCGTTATGATTTACAGAATTTTTTTTGACCTTTTCCTTTTACTAAGTTGCTTGATATGCTTTTCAAAATGTGCGCATATATCGTAACCATGCTGAGTAATATTCTCGAATGTATTTGCATTTGCAAATTGTATTCTATGCATTTCCTACAAATACCTTTTTTAGTGAAAGAAAAAGAATAATAATAAAAATATGACATGACCTTTCCAGAAGAGGAGTCCTTAACTAAGCTGTATGTAAAATTTTTCAATTGCTACCAGTTGAAAGTTGAGCTATGATATTCTGAAGCCGAATATCGAGTAAAGAGTGTGTTTGAACTTCATGACTACTTGCGTACTACCCATTTGAATGAAGCTGTTGAACAAGTGTACAAACTAACAGAATTGTTCCTCACTGTTCCTGCCTGAAGCTCGTCCGTGGAAAGGTCTTTTCTGCACTGAAGAGGATTCATACATTTCAATGCAGCACACACACTCAGGCAAAGAAATCTGACTTGGGACTGATATCCATTGAAAATGAGCTGCCAAAAACATTGACCAGAAACTCCCGATTCTACGACGACATGATAGAGGTGTTCAGACTAAAGGATCGTCGGATCGAGTTACAGTATAAATGAGAATTTTCATTAAGTAATACATATGCTATTATTGTTAACATAGAGTGTGTGCATTTTGTATTTGAAATTGAGTATGCCCATAAATGACTTAGATTCAAATAGATTCTATTTAGTTAAAATGTTTTTGGGTTTTCTTTATCCAATATTCAGGTCAGGTTTATCTAAGGAAGCCTTACACCTTTCATAGAATCCCGCTACGCCACTGGTACCACATAGTGCGTTATTCCCAATTTCTAAATCACTATCCACCACAGTGGAATTGAACATTTCTCGTGACCAGGAAGGTTCTTTCAAATATAAAAGATAGTGTTACATAGAAAGAGATAGGTAGGTTCCTTTTCTGCATGATAAATTTCAGATCTTTTATCTCACCTGGAAATTAATTTAATAACATTGCCAGATATCGGCACACCTGGTACTGGACCCTGACACGACTAATGTTGCCAGTACACTTCGTAATTAAAAAAAAAAAAAGAATTCTTTTATGAATATGCAATAATTAACATTTCTTTTTACTTTCTATGAATATAATGTATTGTTCTTATATCAATATGAAAAATATCCATTGAGACCATCGACACACAAAAATTATTGCCAGCAACTCCATAGAGTTGTACCTGCTATATTACATGAGTGCAATTTTAGTATCATTTTATAATGTTATTAGTCTTACCTCTATATTATCTCCCAATATTTAATATTTTAATGCATTACAAAATAGTATTTTTACATTGTAACTTTAAAATGTCTTACTGGTGGTGTTTTTATGTATAGACAGTATAACTAATATGACTACACACCTCCCAGCATAAAACTGTAATAGGCTATGGTATCATTTCATTGTATATTACATTATTTTATTTCATTGTATTAGTATATTGTAATGTTGACTGACATGTCCAATATCACAGCATGAAAATAAAAGGTGATTCATGGATGAAATAAATCTAAATGTCTTCTATTCATGTCTTTCTTTCCTTCGTACAATATTTTTTTACAAGCTTTTATTCCATACTGAACCTTCATGCAGAGAATTATTTTCATGTTTAATGTTTATAGAATATCCATATAGATATAGTTAATAACTAATACAAGGTTCATGTCTCTATCGTTTTTTGTACAAAAGTTAAGAACATTCAAAGTATCTGTTCTGTGACTTTTGGGACTTCCTGTATATGCCATATCCATGTTAGAACTGTTAGTGCTAAATTAGAAGAGTTTGAAACAAGGATGTATACTCAGTCCCCTCCTTTTCATCATATTGCTGGATGAAGTCATAAAAGAATGCAACAAAAAAGTCAAAAAGTTACAACTAGGATATAAAAAACATGAGGCCAGCATAACTGTCACATTTTGCATACACAGGCGATATCCGAATTTTAGGAAGCTCTCAACAATATAACATGAAAATCTGGAATAAATAACTCCTAAGATATGGGATGAGAATAAATAACAATAAAACGAAGACCATGACAATAGCAAGAGAAGAGGTAGAGCATAAAATATACCTCGGAAATAAAGGATTAGAACAGGTTAATAGCTTCAAATATCTGGGAACAATACTACAGCAAGATGGTAAAATAGATGATGAAATTAACAGCAGAATACAAGTAGCAGCATGCTTATTTAATGCTTTGAGGAGAAACTTCCTCAATAAAAAGGAAATAACAAAGTCCACAAAACTAGCAGTGTATATAACTATATAGATAGCCACAATTCTGCACAGCTGTGAGTCCTTGACATTGACATTAAACAGGGTTGCCACGTTTCTGAAAAACAGGGAAATGTCAGGGAAGTTGGCTTGTCAGGGGAATTTTGCAGACCATCTGCAATTTACGTGCATTTTGGAGTCTGTAAGAGAAAAAATGCAAAATGGACAAGCAGTTCACTTCCACTTATGGATTCAGTTCTTGTGATTCCGCTTCCAAAAAAGATTCAGTTTAGGAACTTGTTTCTTTTGTTCTTTTGATTCTCAGTCTTGTGCAAAATTAAGGTTCCCTCGAATTTCTGTAATAAATTTTCACTTTTATAACACTAGATATTAGAAAGAATATCAAAGTAAAACTTGCAGTCCAGATATCTGATTGATAACTAAATTACATTCACAATATGATCATAATTATCGGAAAGATTGGTGAAGAGGAGGTTGTCGTCTATTATTTTATAGATCTTAGTCTTGTTGTTGGCATTTCCTATAGAATTCCTATATGCAACAAAAATTTCTCCAGATGCTGTGTACTTATGAACGTAAGCAAAAAAAAGCAGCACTTTTCTACAAAACCATAAATCTGCTAGAAAATGAAAAATTGGGTATAGTTTATGAACTTTTTTTGTTGTATTTATATTGTGGAGATCTGTTACGGTGAAATAATGTACCTCTGTTACATTAGCCCAAAGGCTAGATGCACGTGATTGTAGCACCCAATACATTTGACACCGTTTGTAATACATTTTACTCTTCGAATTTTCACATGTTCTTGTGTGTGTAGAATGAAATTTGTTAAAAGAAAAATGTGAAAGTGAATATTCATAAAAATTAATGGATTATATATTTAATTGAAAAACACAAGGTTCAGAAGTAAAAATCATGATGATAAACATGTCTGGAAATATTTCATTTTTGGTCTGGAAACCCTGGAAATGTCGGGGAATTTCATAATAAAAAATCGTAGCAACCCTGTAAAAACACCAAAGTAAATGCAGACAATGGAAATGAGATTATTGCGTAAGATAGAAGAAGGAAAAGCAAGAAGACATCGAGTGAGAAATCAAACCATAAGAAATTGTTTGAGAGTTTCTCCTTTACTAGAGAAAGTAGAACAGAACCAACTAAGATGGTTTCGTCATGTGAAGAGAATGGCTGGAATCCACATAACCAAAGCAATCAACAAAGTGAAAATGCAGGGGACAAGACCAAGAGGAAGACCTAGAAAAGTGTGGGAAGATGATGTAGAGAGAGCTGTGGAAGTAAGGGGCAGCAACTGGAAAGAAGTACAAGATCTAGTGCAGGACAGGAACAGATGGCAATCTTTATGGTAAACCTCTACACCACAAAGTAGAAGAGGATGGATAAGTAAATAATTAAGTATTATAATGAACAGACAACGAGAACAAAGTATGATACAGATTATTGCAGGAGCCCCATAACTTCAAACTGAAACAGTGTTTTGAAGGAAAATGCCTTGATTGCCCCTCTCTGCTGGAAAAGCCTTGATTGTTCCTCTGCTGGAAAAAGTTCAGCGAATGCCCTTGGAGAATTACCTACCTACCTACGAATTCTACGCACACATTACACGGTTACAAAAAATTATAACAAAAATTAATACCCATGATACCTAATAGTACAATGATTTTCTGTATATTTTACATTGGTTTTATGTTACATTATTATTTTGATATGTTAACGTAATGTCTCATTTACATAGGAGTGGTGTCAACATTTATAATTTGTAATTAACATACACCAATGGTACTTTCGTAAAAAAAAATCTCTTAAATACAGTTTTGCAATGTATATATTTTATTCACACATGTAGAAATAGCAGTGAAGCCTGCTGGCTACCAGTACTCAAAACAGGGTGTGTGGCATTCCATTGCTCTACCAATGAGCAGAGTCTGGCCAAACCTGTATTTCTCGCCAAAATTTCTACATAGTATATGTCCTATGTGTACCAAATGATAAGGTAACTCAATGTCTTGTTTTATAGTTTCTCAGAACTAATTAAATAATTGTTACTACAAAATAATAATAATTATTATTATTATTATGTATAACCAGAACCAGAAATTTAACATCTGATGCTATTATTGCTTTTTTAAGGCTAAGCATGCAATAGAAATAAGTTATCTCAAAACAAACCTGAACAAGTGATAGCAAGGAAGAGGGAGTAAAGTGAAGTGCTCCCCTATGCTTTGCATCATGCCATGAAGGCATGTAGGGGGTTTGGAGTTAGGGTCCCACACTTTCTTGATCACAGCAGAAGGTGTCGGTGATGTGATTAGCACCATGCCCTTGACTGCCTTTACACCCCCCAGAGATTCCTCCAGGTACCCACTTTATACGACGCTAGGTGGCTGCGGAGCAGCTTGAACAGATGAAAAATCCTGCCCAGGATCAAACCCCGTTCTCTTGCATGGCAGTCAGATGACCTAACAACTGAGCTACCATGGGCAAGAAAGGCAGAGCCAAATACAGAGAAGTTTAACCCTTAAACAACGAAGCGTGTTTGCCGGTGAATGCGTAAACTATGGGCAAGTTTTCAGAGCGAAATTTAAACTTCTGCATGCTTTTAAATAATATTTGATATCTCCAGAACTAAGAATGCTTGTTACAAATTATATCTCCTTTTGTTCATAACACACTGGGCTTAAGCATGTGGTAGATCAAACAAATTTTCTGTAATTGGTTAGACGAGGAGAAGCTATTTTTTTTTCAACAAAATTTGAAATTCATCGGATCCCCATGCAAGGACGTAAAGGTACAGAATGGTACCTGCACATTGCCTGATATATTTTCCATTATCGTGGAAAAAATTGCACACTTACTGCTTTCCCTTGGTAAAAGTGTGCTTCCGAACACCAAAATTGAGAAAAGTGTGATATTGTCAAAATCAATGAAAAATAGAGAATAATAATAATTACAACTCCAAGACTCACGCAGAACTCAAGAAATGCATCTTCAACCTTTATTAGAGTCACAATATGTTCTGAAAGTCAGATACTATGAGAAAAAGCTCCATATTCCATTATGGAACAAGCCATAGTTTAAGGATTAAGGATAATGTTAATTACATTTGCTAACTTTCCCCCAATTTACTTTTCTTTAACAACAATGATCAGTAAATAATACACACAGTAAATAGAATAATATACAGGCAAAAATAGTATCGAATAATATATTGGAGTCATTCCATGCCAAATCAACACAGATATGTGCAATTTCCAACCTGACCATCTCCGATTTTCATGAAATTTGGGGAGTTGAAACTATGCATGGAACTTAGTAACTATGAAAATGTTTAGTCTCGTGCATCTTGTAATTGTTAAATTATTCAAGGTCAAAGTTAGCAACAATTGCCCTTTTTGAGCCTACTTAGCTATACTAACTGTGCTGTAACTCCGCCACTATTTCACCTTGAAAGCTCAAGTAAAGCTTATTGTACAGGGAATTGAACAAACTTTCTGTGATATATAACAAGCCTACCTTTCGATAAAAATATAATTTTGTCACGTGACCTTGACCTTTGATCTTGAATATCTCAAAACATGTCATCACCAAAAATCGTGAAAAAAATATATTTGGTCCATCATGTCATACTATAAAGCATATCAAAAAATCATTCCAGGACTGCAATAGGATCAGAAGATACAAAATAATATGTGTAACTATGTGACAGATAAAAGTCCCATTACATGAACTATGCAGAGTCAAAAGTCCTTTAACACCCCCTACAAAATGTAAAGCAGTTATCCTGGTCATGAAAGAAATAAGTTAAGCACAGGGAGATCCCTAGCTGTGTGTGTCACGTGCAGGTCCGGCACATTGTTAACCGCCATATTGAATTCAACGAAAAATTTCAAAGGAAAGGGTGTGAAGTGATATACAAATCAGGCTAGAACTTCATGATAAAATGAAATGGCAAAGGTTTTTCCCAAGTATCTTTAATCAGCAAAAAGTTATTACTGCATGCTTGTAACTATTTTCTCCTTTTCGAGGTGTTAAAAACAAAGTATTAAGAATGCTCCTAACATGTTAGGAACTCGTCGAATTCACGCTGACATCTTGGGAGAGAAAGAAGTATATGCACCATTGCATATGATTTTAATCAGCAACATTCACCAAATACTTGAATAGTGGAGAATATTGGGAAAAGAATCTCAAACAAATACGTGACACTTCCTTTGGAATGAAAAATTCTTCAGTGACGAGGCTAATTTTTATGTTCACGGTAAAGTTAATAAAAATTATATTCAAAACCTGTGATTTGATAATCTACAGTAGACAAATCCCAGCCGAATGGTTGTTGCTGGTAAGCTAATGATGTGGTATAGTGTATGAAGAACGGGAATGGTTGGTCCATATTCAACAACGGAATCTTAAATGCTGAGGGCTTCTTGGATGTGTTAAGTGAACAGGTTTTTCATCCTTGCTTACGGGATATGGCACTTTACCAGAGTTTTGAAACAGGACAGTGTGTGACCACACTATGTGAACATTTTGGCAATTTCTTCATGGTAAATTTCTAGGTAGATTGATGGGCACACGGGGATCTATTAAAAGGCCTGCACATTCCCCAGATCTAACATCTTAGGAGGTCTTTTACCTTCAGAAACATTTGAAGAGAATGGCGCATGCACTTAAAGTCCCTGATATTGACCATCTGAGAGAAGGCATAGTTGCTGCTTGCGACGATGTTGCACCTGCTACATTGCCAAATGTTCTAAGGGAGTGTGAGAGACATCAACGAGTGTGCTCACAGAAATATTGACAACACTATAATGTGCATATATCGTAAGTGAAAGATATGCGTATAACGTTTTGCTGCCTAAAAATAAGTTGAAAAAACCTTCGACACTTCATTTCTCATGAAATTCTAGCCTGATTTGATATATCACATCATCCCCCTTCCTTTGAAATTTTTGCATTGAATTCAATATGGAGGTCAATAATGTGCTGAACCTGCGCTTGACACACACAGCTAGGGATCTCCCTGTGCCTAACCTATTTCTTTCATGACCAGGATAACTCCTTTACATTTTGTAGGGGTGTTAAAGGACTTTTGACTCAGCATAGTTCATGTAATGGGACTTTTATCAGTCACATAGTTACACATATTAATTTGTATCTTCTGATCCCATTGCAGTCCCAGAATGATTTTTTGATATGTTTTATAGTATGGCATGCGGGACCAAATATATTTTTTTCACGATTTTTGGTAATGACATGTTTTGAGAAATTCAAGGTCAAAGGTCAAGGTGACGTGACAAAACTATATTTTTATCCAAAGGTAGGCTTGTTATATATCACTGGAAAGCTTGTTCAATTTCCTGTACAATAAGCTTTATTTGAGCTTCCTAGGTGAAATAGTGGCGGAGTGACAGCACATTTTGTATAGCTAAGCGGGCTCAAAAAGGGCAATTGTTGCTAACTTTTGACCTTGAATAATTTAACAATTACAAGACTAAACATTTTCATAGTTACTAAGTTCCATGCATAGTTTCAACTCCCCAAATTTCATGAAAATCGGAGATGGTCAGGTTGGGGGCTGTGTTGATTTCGCATGGAATGACTCATTGGCGAAAATAGTATCTGCAGTATTATTTTTTATGTAATTTTTAAATCATATAAGATTTTTTATGTACTTTAAGTATCCTACATATTTTCTATGCATATTTTACATTTGAAGTAGGAAACTTTTTTTAACACATAATTACAAGATTACACAAGCAGAGAGTAGGAAGCACTCTTCCAAAATGTAGGATACAATCATTGGAGTATATAATATAGAACCCTAAACTGCCCGTCAAGTTAGCTTTGCAGCAGGTTTTTGCATATGTAGTTCCAAATGTGCACTTAGAATATAGTTCCACTGAGACGGGTTCTATTCCGACACAGTTATTTAATTTGTAATATACAGACAAAATAATACACCCATTAGCAGGTATGGACTTGATTTGTTGCAATCACTGTGCAGACGAACTTGGATCTGCAGATTCACCAACTGAGATGTCTATTGCACAGAAGAAACACTCAAGAGCGAGTCGAGTGACACTGAATACATTGCAGAGTGCATCGAATCAGTGATACCACTATTGTAACCCTATGTTATCGTGATTCATTGCTAATCAGTGGCAAGAATGGCTGAATCGAGGTCTCCTGTTCAGCGCATGGTTTTGCCCGAGTGTTATTTTTAGCATCATCTGAAGGGAAAAGCTCTTCAAAGAAAAGCAAGTTGTTTTAAATGCATATTCCTCCTTATGGCAACAAGACCAAAATAAAACAGGGAGTAATGTGATTTGCTGTCAATGTGCGCACGAACTGTATCTCGGATGTTCAATGATTTGAGGTTTGAGTTTAGGAGGAAGAAACGATTGTTTGTTCTTTGACAACAAAAGAATCCCCACGGTATTAAAATATACCGCCGTGAGAAGAAATATGTTTATTATTTGGATGAGACATGCGTGAACATTGAATCAATCGTGGGAGGATACCACCATGCAAAACCACCGCCATGACTGAAGCAACCGATGGGAAAGGGGGAGGCTTATTGTTTCACCCACTGCAATTAAGGCTTTGTTGAAGATGCATGTTTACTGTTCCATGCAAATAAAGGTAAGGGTGATTATCACCAATAAATGAGCATACCAAGATTTGAATCCTGTTTTAGTGAAGTGTTTAATAAATTGAAACCAAACAGTAATAGTAGCAGACAATGTACTCCATTGTATATATCACCAATAGCAAATCATGCTTTTTTTGGTGGTATAAACTTGAAAAGTTTGTGTGTTTTATAGTAATTGATGTATTGCGAATGAAGCAACCAAGTTTTTCATAAATTTATTCCTTTCTAAACCAGAAATAATAACTTCATTAAATTCAAGAAGAACCTGTCGTTTACTTTTACCTTTGTCTTTTTTGCATGCTCGAAATACACATGCCCTTATGTTTCGAATATATTTCGTGATTTACATCAAGTAATGACACATTCATTACATAATCTATGCACAGAAAATACTTTAAATACAAATACAAAATGAAACAAAATTACATTCCACCTGACATGCATGTGTGGGTTTTGATGTGTTGTGCGGTTGGCAATATTGCAAATTTTCTGTGTCTGCGATGTAAACAGCTTGGCGGGTGAGGCAAGATTCTGAGTTCTCGTACAGATTGCTACATAAAACCTGTTGCAAAGTTAGCTTGACGTGCAGCTTAGCAAATGTTGGAAATAACTTGAAGTTTACACATTTTTGGTTAAAAAATAATCCATTTTTAATGAGCTCTTTATTACATAATTCAAAATCTTACAATCAATAATATTAGATGTATTTTCAACTGAATATATCTAAAAAAACAATATATATTTTTTCAAAATGTCAGTGCAGGTCAAAATATAATTAAAAAATTCTTAACTGCTAACATTTTTGAACTGTACTAAACCAATACCAAACCTTTATCATAATCTTAGAGATTAATAGCCAAATCTTCCAGTTACTGGGACTGACGAGTAAACGAAGCCATAGTCATTTCCTGGAAAAGTATGAGTCTCAACAAGGATGTGGGACTCCAGCTCAGTTACGCCTGAAACCCACTTCTCTGTAATGACCCACAACACCAGTCAATAAGAACAACAGGATCCAGAGAGAACCAATAAGGAGTGTCCAAGCTCTGGCCTACCCTATCATAATCATATATTGACCTTTACACTGGTCTCCAATTCTACATTCTCTGATGCTGAGAGCAATGCATGGGCTCAAAATGTTGGAAGCAAACGCTGACTTAATCTGGCTGGTAACCCAAAAAGACTTGTTCGAATAGCGTCATCAAAAAACCTACAAGGCGTATTCATAAAGTAAGTACCGTTTGCAAATATTGCTGCTGTAGCACTGCAGTGTGAGTTCTCGCTGACTTCCTTCATACATTAGTAAGCCACAAGCATGCGTGGGAGCAGCTCATGCTTTTTCTTCGTAGTTTTCTGAAGGTTTGAGATGTTCAAGAAAATCAAGAAGCCAGCCGACTGTGAAGTCTAGTCTGTGATTCCTTTTTTCAATGCAAGAAACAAAAAACCGGTAGACATTCACCGTCAACTGTGTGAGGTGTATGGAGAGGGTGCAATGAGTGAAGGGATGGAGAGAAAATGGATCCAGATGTTTAAAGAAGGTCGTGAGACAGTCAGTTCACGATGAACCAAGGAGCGGTTGGCCATCTGTTGTGACTGACGATTTGATGCATGCGGTCAACGTGGAAATCCGTGAAAACTGACTCTTCACATTTTTACGTTCCCATGCTTCGTATCTAATGGAACAGTCAGCAATAATTCATACCTTAAAAAGCTTATGTGTACATATACATACATACATGTTGCATTTGTAAAAAGCACGCAGTTGGTGACTGAAAAGCATTACTTGCCTTGTATTTAATTCAGCGTTAATTCGAGCTTTACCACTTGTTGCACAGAACCTCAAAGATGGCCACCTAAAAAGTATATATTTCATACATATAATGTGATTTCAGTCACAGTAATTTACATTAATGCAATAGTTCCAAATTAAGTGGTATTTTTTGAGGGCTCAACACTATTATCGGGGTAATATGCCCCATGAGGAAATACCTTTTCTTGTCCCTCAGTGAAAAAATCTGCGAACCTTCCTGATTTGGGGTGGGGGGGGGGGAATTGCAATTCAATCACAACAGTTGAAAGACATTTCTGTATGCCTTTTGGTAGTAATCCATCATCTTGTATCTTCAACATTTACCTCATTCTGTTAACAGACTCACAGGGTACACATGACATCACCATTCTGCCACAGTACCGATCCTGCCGGACCAATGGCAAAGCTGCATAAGCATATCTTCCAGTTTTTCTTTATATTGATGCCTTATTTGATTTTCTACTATAAATAGTTACATCATAAGTGTGTAAAGTTGTTACATTATTTTCTACTTACCCTGTATATTTCCTAGTTTTTTTTCCTTCTCCAAGTGGAAGACAAATTTCGATTTTTTAAAAATTCCTCCCACATCACCAACATGAGACTAAAACGTAAGAAATGTGTAGGAAAAAGAGGATGTCTGACAACCTTACATACTATTTTCGAAACATAGTTGACACACAATAAAATATATATTTCCATCTAAAATACTTTAAGGCATGATTGTACATGCTTCTTGAGATTCCACATTTGGGAGAATTTCCGCCCACAATTATCACATGAGAGAGGGCGAATTCCTTTATGAAGCTTCAAATGCGTGAACATATTGTATTTACGAGCAAATCTCCTGCCACAGATTTCACATATGTAGGGCTGTTCCCCAGTGTGCACGGTCATGTGAGCTTTCAAAGTTTGTTTATTGGCTGTTTGAGCTCCACATATTTCACACTGAAGCATGTCTTTTTGTTTGTGAGAGCGCCTGTGTGACTTCATTGTGTTTGTCTTGTACATCTTTCCACAAATTTTGCAAGGGTAGAGGGTATTGTCGTGACTTTTAATATGGGTGATGAGTGCCATTTTACCTTTAAAACATTTACCACACATATCACATATATAAGGTCTTTCTGAAGAGTGTATTGTTTTATGTGCAGCTAATTCTCCACTTGAAATCTCCTTCCCACATTCTTCACACTTCACTCTCCTTGCTGGACCTCTGTTCCTGTGATGATGAGAAATATGAACTCTAAGAGTAGCCTTCGTAACAAACATTTTCCCACATTCCTTACATGCAAACTTCTCTTCTCCAATATGAATTCTGATATGATCTTTTAGTTTTTCTCGCTTCTTGAACCCTTTACAACATACTTTACATGTAAACCTTGTAACATCATGCTCCTGCATGTGATTAAAGAATTCTTCTCTTCCCTTCCAGCTCAGATCCTTTCCACAAAATTTGCAATGATTAACTCCCGGGCGGTAGAGGGTAGACTCCAAGCTAGAAAAAAAATTTAATATCAATAGAAAATTAACAATCCCCTAAATCAGTGTTTCTCAACCACCAGGTAGCACTGGCATCAATTATAGCGGACCAGGAGAGGTTCTCCTGAAGTTTGCGACTTGTAACGCGAACTAGAGTTGTTTTCACGTTCAGAAGACACAATGGGCTCTTATGGGCAATGCTTTTCTTATGGGAAATACGAGCGCGCTGTTGTGAAATTTCTGGATTTACAAATTTAGCTTAAGTAAAATCGGTACCTGCAGTTTTGCAGGAAATTTTGTAGAAAATACGATGGTGAACACAAAAAACTGGTAACTTGCTTACATAGTTTTAGATAAATTAAAAACGCAAATTTTCTGTGAAAACACAATTTTTACATTGTTTTCATTCCTAACGTTGAAACATGCCGTAAAATTGAAGCATTCATTATTAAAAAAATTGACACTGTTTTTTAATTGTCATAGGTGATGGTGGTGCTCAGAATTTATCAATACTTTAAAGTATATTCGCATTAAAAAATATTCAAATAAAGTATGTGGAGAATTTTTATATTCGTGCAGTAGAAAATGTCGTCGCTGGCCATTTTTTGTTCTGTAATTCCAAGTAAAAACTTCCAGCGACAAAGTTGTGGACAAAATAATGAAATTATTTTTTATAACCACTCAAAGCTTCCCAGAAATATTACTTCCATGCATTTGGAGTTTCCTTTTAACCCGAACCGCGTGCGAAGTAAGGAGACGTTGTCTGGCCATCTTGAGCCGACTCACCGCAGCATTCCGGCTATCACCACCAAGTTTTCGAGTTGTTATTTTATTTCCATTCAGTAAAAATATGAACTTCATGCAGTTTGTTATAATAGAATTGAAATTACTTAAATTTAATAACTGACAATTATTTCCAATGCGGCTGTTGTGAGCAACATTAGTGCTGTCGCAAATACACGTTCTTTTTGTTTACATTACTGTCGACTTTAATACTGAAATGAAGATCACCTTTCAGTTTCCAACTTACACATAAATTCATAAACATCATATTAACCTTTGAAAGGCTTTCCAACACGTGACAAAATATGGGGCTTCAAGATAGAAATACGACATGCCTTGCTTGAGTCATTCACGTCTTATCAGTTCACGTGGGCCATAACTCATTTGTTTGTTTGGGTTGCAACTTGAATGTAACCCATGTGCCAGGTTCCCCTTATTTGAATGAGAGATCTGCTTTGGTCTGTTTAGACTTTTCCCTCTCTCGAAAAAGTGTTTTCAGTTGTGTGAGCGCTCAGTGATTTTTACTTTTTTAAGTGTCATATTCGTGCATTACACTCGCGTGTGTAGTCATCGCAATGGATCATAGTAAAAAAGGTAACTGTAACGTTCACAGTATAATATTAATATTAATAATTACATATAATTATCATTATATATATACAAAATATGTAACACCTTCATTGTGAAGGAAGGTCATCATTTCCCGGCGACATGAGCTAGCGCTGTATTGGCAACACTGTGCGGTTTCTCCATAAGCGCCGTTGTGTCTTCTGAACGTGAAAACGACTCTAGCAACCACCTGGAAAGATGGTCTTTTGCTCGGGGTTCACAAGCAATAAAGAGGAAATTCTTCCTGTGAGAAATCATAGCTGGCGAGGGAGCGATTATCACCCATGTAGCCTCCAAATTTGAATTACAACTGTCGGACAGTCCTCAACTTATGGACAGAAGGGTGAAGCAACTTGCAGCCCAAGCTGGCAACAACCTAGAGATAGCTTTTTCTTCGAGTTTCCACTGTGATAAAAGAAAATGCTTTTGTGACATTGGTGGTGAGCAATAAAAAAATCTAACCCGGGTGGAGGGAGTTCTTCCCACCTCGAAATTTGAAGGTTGACCACGGTCAATTTAGTTTGCGCAGCAATTTTCATTAACAAATATATTGAAGTGTAAATAATCTGATTAATTGTAATTTTTTGATGTCCAAAATGGATCATGGCAATGAAAATCAGCACTTACCAAATTAATTTAATGATATTAACCAGATCCAACTAAAAGATTCCATTAGATCTAGTCGTTGTCAACTAATTTAAACCAAATTTTATATTTGTCAACAAGCCTAGACAGAATCGGATTAATACTATCTGTGATTATACCATAATTTATTTATTAATATTAAATTTCAAAGGTAAATATTAACTAACATATACACTTTTATAAAAATTAGAAAGCTATTTACGAGTAAAATTGTTGGGATTGGGTCACTGACTTCTAACGAATTCTCATGATAAGCCAGAACAATATTACTTTGTGACACAGAATATTATACACAATGACCTGTTCAGATACATATACTGGAAAATAAATTGTTGGTCTTCTTTACAGAAAATGTTGGCAAGCAGGATGCAACTCGTGATTTCATCAGAGGGTAAAAATGGACTTTGTGCACACTAGTGTGTAGATGATAGCTTCCCATAAAACTATTCTAGTAATAGGTTTCCCATTAATTTAAAACTTGCATGCAGTATATTTTTCACCTGTATATGATGTATGCTTATAATTGAATGTTAAGTGCTTAAAATCTAATATTAAATGGAACAAAAATTATCATCTGAAATCAAGATATAATAAAATTACATAAATCAGTTGAATAGACAATTAACTGACTGATTTGATTTATTTTACTTTGCTTTTCTGCCACTTTTGACTGGTTGCAAAGAAGATGATGAATGGTGAAATTAATGAAAGGACAATCTCAAAGACACATGGACAGCATACAAAACAAGTAAGTCTCTCAGACAATTATACTCGCTGAGAGTCAAGACAACAGAGCCTCATTAGTCTTAGTCCGGTGGAAAAATGGTTGAAATTTGGGTGACTTCCAAAATGGTTACCCTTTACATTCCAGGTGAATAGGCAACATGACTGAGACTATTTCTGCAGGTTTGATGGTGGAGTCACACAATGGTTCAGATCCCACTTTAAAACTGTAGATGCAGTCCCAATTAGCCTTACTGTGCATCAAGTAGACTTAAACATAAACAACTCACAAATGATTTGCCATTTGGATTGTCAAGGGCATTCTGATGCTTAGACTTGATCCACTTTGTTGCCAATTTTTCTGCATTGATGCAATGCACTGGAGATCCGGAAAAGCAGTTTCTTCAGTGTTGCAACTTGTAAATTATTTCTGAAAAAATAAGTTAGCTTCATGGCACTGAACCTACACCTGCCGCAAAATGACTTCGGACCTCATGTGAAATCTGCCATAGTAAGTGGTCTATCACTTTGTAGCCTTGTATCTACTGTTGTTTTGTTTCAAACACGGAATGGTTTCTGCATGAACGTATCTGGCAAGTGTATTACTGCTGATAAGCGAGTTTATTTCATTTTGTATTGTTAGTTGACACAGGAAGGGTGACTTCCTGCTGTAGCGTGTGTGATAAAGTGCTGTGTTTTCGTGTGGTGCACTTTGTGTTGGATATTTTCCTACTGTATTTGTGTTGGATATTTCACTACTGTATTTGTGTTGGATATTTCACTACTGTATTTGTGTTGGATATTTCACTACTGTATTTGTGTTGGATATTTCACTACTGTATTTGTGTTGGATATTTCACTACTGTATTTGTGTTGGATATTTCACTACTGTATTTGTGTTGGATATTTGACTACTGTACAGGTGTATTTGCGATATGCTGGGAAAGTACTGTAGCAGTGTGGAAAAAGCCAGCATTATTGCATGGCGAAGTGAAAATGTCCCGATAAAGACGATTTGTAGACAAACAGCCTCCGACTGTCATTCCAAAGCACAAATTTGGTGGTGGGAGGCAAAGAAAAACCCTCGACCAACAGCATCAGAACTTTAGTGTTCGCACGATCCAGTACTGTTTACAGAAAGACTTGGATTTGCCGTGTCATACTGCTGCTAAGAAGCCACTACTCACTGCCCGCATGAAGAAAGACCGTCTTGCGTTTGCAAAGAAATATGCACACTGGACATCAGCACAGTGGAGGAAAGTCATGTTTTCTGATGAAAGCACATTCCAACTGTTCTGAATGGGAGCTGCTAAGGTTCGACGTCCATCATCTTCAGATCGATATGGCCCAAAATATACGGTTCCGACCATTAGGCACCCCCAGTCTGTAATGGTGTGGGGGTGTATTTCAGGTGAAAAGGGTAGGGCACGTTTATATTTCTTACCGTAAAACGTGACGATGATCACAGACCAATGTATCAACGTTCTTAAGGACCATTTAGTGGATATGCTTCAGATCCACAAGTATGATCTTTTCATGCATGATAACGCTCCTTGACACACAGCTAAGAAGGTAAGGAAATGGCTTTAGGAACAACAGATAAAGATGTTAGAGTGGCCTGGGAATAGCCCCGATCAACCCAATTGAAAATTGTTGGCATCGTATGGAGCAATTCCTGGGAAAGAAGAAGATTCAGAATATACAGACCCTCCAAACAGAACTGAAGAAAATGTGGTGTATTGACATGGACTTAAATTACTACCGAAGTCTTAGTGATTCCATGCCCAAGCTCATCCAAATGGTTCTCAAAAGTAAAGGCAACATGAGTTAGTACTAATGTATGCATTTTTTGCTGAATCTAATAGATTAATACAGTAAAAACTGCATATCCCGGAACCTCTATAAGAAGGAAACCTGTAAATACGGATAAAAAGTCCCCAGAACGGACCATTTTTATAACTGAAAATGACCTGCTCAAGGTGGAAACCTCCTTAACGCGGAAAAGGAACACCATTTAAAGACCAACGAGATGTTTTTATTCTCAGTAAGACGGAAATTTCTTCCTTTATTTTTTTCACTCGCAAGAAAACAATGCAATACTGTAAGTGGAACACGCCTCTGATGCCACTCACTTATCGGTAACATTGCCGATATGAAAGATTGCACTACAATACTCATAGCTGTTACAATTCCGTATCTTTCCTTCATCTCTTACCGTATTTCTCAACCTTTCTTTGTCTATTTCTCCTCTGTTCTTTCGTCATCTATTTTTCTTGTTATCTCTCTTTGTTTCGTTCTTTTTTTCTTCACTTTTATCTCAATCTTTCTTCACATCTCTTATTCCATCTTTCAATCTTTCTCTCTATGCACATCATGCTATGACGCCAGGGGTCCCGGGTTCAAATCCTGGCATGGGCATGGATGTTTGTGAGTGTCCATTTAACTTCGAATTTTGTGCAACTTTTGGCTAATTTGCAAAGATGGGGATGAGTGATGATATGATGAAACTGATGAATGGATTCACCAAGCAATGAAGAAAGTCACCCCAGAAACAGTAAAGAAATGTTTCGTAAAAGCAGGTTTCCCTTGTGAGGACACAACTGTCGAGCATGATCAAGTCGAGGAGAACTTAGGTTGCGTTGCCGACATTTGTAAACAGGCTAATTTATCAATTGCAGCTGAGAACATAATAAATTTCGACAGCAAATTGGCAACAGGACAGGACGTAGAGAAAGCTGTCGATTCATTACATCTGCAGCACATTGAAGAAAAAGACGACAATGTTGTATAAGAGGATGACGGAGGAGAAGAAGATATGACACGCGAATTGAAAATATCCAGTTACAAACATGCACTCTTCAATGTCAACGAACTACAAGAATTTGCTGCTTCTTGCAACGAATCTGAATTGATACAACTCTTGCAAGATGTAGAGAACTATGTACTTGCTCGTGTTGTGAGCAAAACATGTCAACCAACTTTGAAGCAGCTGTGGGGCAAGGATACATAAGTATGAACTGTACATTTTTACAATACTGTAGAAAGTGTACCAACATGTTGTGTAGTTATACAGGATCCGGCAGAGGAGTTAGACAGTTTTGAAATGTGAATAACACACTTAATTTTCAAAGGTACAGAAATGTATTACTACAGAAATACAGGTTATTGTATGCATTTTTATTTACCACGACAGTTCATGTAAAAAAAAAAAAAAATGATGCCTTCAATTTACTTCTATACACATTCGAAGGCCTTTTCCTTTCCTTTTAAATGACCTACGTAAGATCTTGAGTCAGCGCTTTGTCCGTTTGAACAATTGAAATAAATTCAAATCAACAACCAGTGATCCGGTGAGAAGTTGGTGGCCTGCTTAACGGTTGTCAGCTCAGTAAGCATGGAGCCCTGGAATGTGCAACATCGAGCGTTTGGTGTCATCGGCCTGTATTTCTTTGAGATGAAGATGGGGATTGTGTGACGGTGAACTCTGAACGCTATATCGCATTGATGAATACTTTTGTTTTACCAGAACTTTGTCGGATTCGCCGTAGGCATAGGATAAATCAGCAAGACATATGGTTCCAACAAGATGGAGCAACGACTCACACATCTAGATCCTCTATGGCTGTTGTTCGTAAACTTTTCCAGGACATGTCATTTCCCGGTTTGTTGACATACCCTGGCCTCCTCGGTGACCAGACCTTACAATCTGTGATTTTTCTGTGGGGATTCCTCAAATCCAAAGTGTATGTGAATAAACCTTGCACATTAGACGACCTGAATCTTGCAATTAGAGATGAAATTGCAAACATTGATGGTGAAATATTGCAACGTGCCGTCCGCAACTTCTGGGAGAGGTTTCGAATGTGTGTACACGTAAATGGAAGTCACTTGGACATCATTTTTAAGTCGTAAAGAATTGGCATGGCAATTGGCATACAATAACTTACAATGGCATACCATAATCTGTATTTCTGTAGTAATACATTTCTGTACCTTTGAAAATTATGTGTGTTATTCACATTTCAAAACCGTCTAACTCCTCTGCCGGACACTGTATAATTGTAATCTCTGCTATGCTTATTGCGATTGTATCACATTTTTCTTCATGTACGTACATGCATTAGTACTCTACATTATAAGTAATGCAAAATGTAAATCTGTCTTTCCATTATTTCCTGCAGCACTCTATACTGTATTTAAAGTCAACCCTGAATAAGAAGGAAAACTGTTAAGACAGAAAATTTTGCTCGGAACCATCATGTTCCGGGATAGACAGGTTTTACTGTAATAGCTTTTCACATGAATTTTCTGAATTTTTTGTGCTTTTGTTATGAGGTCCGAAGTCATTTTGCGGCACGTGTACATCTACATTCAACTTCGCCTGAATTCACAAGTTCTTTGAGTGAGGTTGAAATGTGTTTTGGATTTCCTGCACATGCTTATACTTTCGCTTTAAAACATTAACATTAATTTTTTCACACAAATGAGGAACTGACATGTCATCATAAACATGTTTACACATCATGTATCTGCATTTAATATGGCTATATCTGAAAAGAAGCCAAATTTGACAAATTATAAAATAGCCCTATGAGCCCCCATTCTGCTTATGCCATTGACTCTGTGTTAAAGCTTTTACCAATTCTTCAAATAGCTTTCAACAAGCACCCGAACAGCATCAAAGACAAATATACCCAACATATATCTGAAACATGGACCAGTTTGTGGAACACCCTCTACAAGTCTCAGAGTTTTTGGCTTTTGAGAAATACCGAATACATGGCATCTAAAAGAGACTGTCAACCTCCCCCCTAAATTGCTTGATGATATAATGTACATTTTTATATGTAGCTATGGACTCTAAAATTAACTGAACTGGAACTCTACAAGTATGATACATTTAATAATACAGATTATATATCTAGTGGGTGCGAAAAACAATTATCCCCAGTTGGTGTGTGTCCTTCATAGAGAGTATTTACACCGTAGTGACAAGCGAGAGGTGATATGTGCCACTTGGAAACGAAACCAATCAGCAGCAACATTTCACACCGTAGAGGCAAGACAGGATGCACAAGCCTGCATTCCATTTCTGAAACCCTCAAGTCACATGTGTCTCCTGTCCCTTCGTGAATTCTCCCATTAATAGAGGGTGAGATGCTTCAAGACACAGAGAAGACATTCTCGTATCTAGGTTCACATCACACTCTGTGGACCAGAGAGACCCAAACACCCTAGGATCTAGATCACTGCAGTCTATCTAACTTAGACAGAGAAGAAATGATAATAGACATCCAGATACAGATATATGAAAATTTTAACATATTAGCTTAAGCAAAACCTGGGACAGTCATGGATTTATATCTGAGGAAAAAAAAAGATTCATTCCAAATCTCTTATTAATTAGGATTAATGGCGATTTAAGATTTCATATCACTGTTAACTGGCATATAGGAACCTACTGTGTGGCAGGTGTTACACCTCAAGAAGTTTTTGTTGTGTTAATATAATCTTGACATGTGCATCTTTAAACATACGGCCATGAAATTAGGCAGGTGGCACAAGTTCGTGCTGTTGCCACGTCGGAGCACAATCCCGTGTATTCAGAGGTTTAAGAGAATGAAATATCCAATTGTAGAGAGTTGTAGAGCTGGTCTTTGTAATCCATGTAATATAAACTGACAGTATTTACTCAGAAGGTCGCGGATGACACAAAAGTGTCTCGGAGGTCGTCTGCCTGATCCCTTCCAGGCGGTGGTGTGTTCTGAAAATTTGACCTTGATTACAGCGACAAATCTTATTTATTGTACGTATTATACATTAATCAGATATAGAAATAAAACACGAATGCAGGCATGCAAGTAAAACAAAAACAGAAGTCCGACAACTTCAAATTTTGCTCCAATTTCTACATATATATGTATACATAAATACATTTTGTGTGTGTGTGTAAGTGTGTGTGTGTGTGTGTGTATTATGGAAAAAATGATTTTACCACCACACCACTGCTTCCAGATCCCCTGGACTTTTTTGTGCAGTATGTCAGTCCAGATATGCCAAAGTCATGAGAATAAGTGAATAGCCAATACCATTGACACTGTAGCCTGAGATTGTGCTACATTGAGTACGGACAGAGTTGGAATACAAATTCAATGTTGTATGTGCCACCACAGGAGCACATGTCAAGACTGGCGGAATGCACACACCAAAGAAAGAAAGATTTTTCAGGTTCTGTATCACCTGAAGCACAGTATGTGCCTGTATGTCAGTTCAAAGTGACATTATTAAATCTTGAAGTTGTAAAGAGCCTTCACAGACCCCATACAATATACTTCTTGCAGTAATATGATGCTTTTGTGTGATAAACATTTTATTAATACAAACTAATGATATGTCACTGGAGAATTCTGAGAAATATTACTTCAGGGTAATGGTGTGCCTGGTATAATTTACTTGACTGCCAGTATGTGTTTTTCTAAGGTAGAACTGCATTTTCAAAATCCATTTTAAGAAAAGAATCGTTAACATGAAATATGTTACTTTGTAATGTTACAAGATTCTTCCTCTAGATAGGCTACATTAAAATTAGAAGATTTTCTATGAATCAGAAAGATAAAACTTCACAAACTGTGAATAAACGAAACCAGGGAGTTATTTTTTAATAACACTATATTTAAGGTAACACTTACCCCAGAGATGACACAGGCTTTGAAGTCTGGGTGTTCATAAGACTGGCAACAGTGGCATCAACCAGTTCCACTTGTACTGGGGGCTGCAAAGTTCTAGTGGCCTTTGCGGACCTAGTCACATGTTTTTGTTGTGGATTTGGGTATGCTGGGTTTTGAGTTGGCTTTGCAATTGGCTTTGAAGTAGATTGAACATTTGGCACCTTCTTTTGAAGTGTTCTACCATGCCGAAGAGAAGGTGACATTACGCTGCAATCAGCTTCAAGAGTACTAGCCTGCTTCAACTGATCATTTCCCTGTAGCACTATGGAATTTGGAACAGAAACGCTTTCACTGGAATTGCTTGGAAGAGATATACCATCAGGTAAAGGGGGCTTCGAGGTAACAACATTTTCCATGTTGGCATTTGCAAAAATATCAAGAAGATTTTCTGCTATTTCTGCTTTTAGTTGGGATATTTGATATGGTACATGTGCATCCGTTATACTTGACTCGCAGAAAATTTCAGAATCTTTTTCTTCTTGTTTGACTTTAACACTCTGTGCACTGTTTCTGCAGATACTATTATCATGTTGAGTGCTGGTGTTTGAGTCAACAGAGGAAAGGCTATTGCACACATCACCTGTGCCACTACTAGCAGCTGATAAAGGTGGAGCATTTTCGCTGCTGGAATCAACAGTGTTGGCAAGTCCCATTCCTACTAACGCTGATGGTTGGGCAGAATTGATATTGTTGGCACATGGAGTGGATTTAACTTCTTTTAGTTGGGATATTTGGAATGGAACCTGTACATCCATTAGGGTGGACTCGCACACAATTTTACAATAAATTTCATCTCTTTCAACTTTGACACTCTGTGCATATTTTCTAATGATTTTATCTTCGTGTTGAATGCTTGAGTGAACATAAGGTAGGCTACTAAAAACAGTACTTGTATCACTACTAGCAGCTGATAAAGGTGGAGCATTTTCACTGCTTGCAAAAACAGTGTTGGCAAGTCCATTTGGCACTAATCCTGATGGTAGAGCAGAATTGAAATTGTTGGCATGTGGAGCGAGTTTAATTTCCGATTTATGAGCATTATCGTCCTCTGTGGGACTGTGAGAACTTGCACATGAAGATTGAATGCTACTTGCCATGTTCTCATTGTTCAAATCATGTTTGACAATATTCATTAGTGATGTTATAGTACCAATTTGAGATTGAAAACTTTGATCTTCTACTGTACTACAAGAGGCACTGTCGTTTGTAATATTTTCTTGCAATGATGGATTAACAGTCTCACATCTCCTTGCCCCATTTTCATTCATATTGTGCTCTCTACCTGTAACTGCAGTGTTCACTAGACAAAGCACTATCACTTATGGCTAATGGATGACATTTGCACTATGCCATCGGAAAGGTCCTAATGGATGATTTGAGTAAAGAACATTTCCATCATTTCTAGGACTGAAAACACACCTTACTTCCACTGTTTTTGAGATAGAATAGCATTTCTTCTATTCAACTAGACAGGAAACTAGTTCTCATCCTGGTTCCTGCGAAGATTTTCTGTCAATACAGTTGGAATCTGGAAAATAAATTGTTTGTAAATCAAAAATCTGACTTGCAAATGGTCAATACACATAGGCTATAACAGTACCAATGCTTAAGACACACAAACGTTCAGAAATCAAAAGATTTCAGTGTTAATGTAACATAAAATTTATCTCAAGTTGTGAAAACTAGAAATTACAAAGACATTGAACCCCTTAGACCACTGTTTGTTCAATTCCATGTGTCCTTGTATAGTACACCATAGACAGCTACAGAGATGCTTGCAATTATCTTTCATGCGTATCGATCGTCTCTGTGGGTATTTATCGAATTGAAAAAAGGGTGATAAATATTTACGCATTTCATGCATTGGAGATGATTTATGGGTTTAATTATGACATTATCCACCAAAAAAATAATTAGTTTTTTAAAAAATACAATGTGTATTGGCAACATTGGCCATGACAGAGGGTAGTACTGGGTATGCCAGACATCTGGTTATGTTATTTAATCAATGTCCAGATGAAATAAAGAGCTGAAAATTATCGTACAAAAGTTAGGCATGTTAGTTAAGTTAAGTCTTTCTGTGCGATAAATTTCAACTCTCTTCTTTCATCTGGTCTTTGATGAAATAACATAGCCAGATATTGGACACAGCTGGTACTGACCTCTGACATGACCAATATTGCCAGTACACCTCATAATTTAAAAACAAAACATATATGTGTGTGGTGTGTGTGTGTGTGAGAGAGAGAGAGAGACAGAGAGAGAATAGTATAGTTGGCTGCACCTTTTGACTCGCTTTGACTCTCTTTGCACCGAAGCGTCTAGTTGGTTGCACGGTGCAACACAGTCGTCTAGTTCGTTGATTTCAAGTCAAGTAGTGTATTTGGTGTCTGCACTACCTTCCGGATCAGTGTAGGTATGGTGTATGGTCACGTGGTGCATGCTAACTAATCAAATGACCATTTAATGCAGCAGATAGGCATTTGTTGAATATTCTGAACTCGAACACCGCCTTCCGTCTAGATGGGGCTAGAGAAAGAAAGAGAGGGGGGAGGGAGGGAAGATGTTTTCATGAATATGTCATAACTAACGCCATAAATCATCAGTAATGCATAACGAATTATTGCAAACAACTTCATAACTGTCTTTTATTCATGTTTCTTTGTAAATTGTACAACAATTTTTATACACCTTAGTAACTTTTTCCTTATACTGAATGTTCCTGTAGAAAATCTTCTATTTTTTTTATTTTTAAAAAATATCCACACAGATAAAGTTAATACCCAGTGCAAGGTACATGTTTCGAACACATTTTTGTAGAAAAGTTATGTACGTTCAGTCTCGGTTATGTGACTTTTGGGATATACTTTATTTTATAACACATTCAATATATGTACACATTAATACAATCAAAACAATACAAAACTCTCCATTTTCTCCTGGTTGTATGGAGGGTTACCAGCACCAAAACTCTCCCATCTGGAAATATCCGCAAAATATGCTGAGGGTAATGATACCTTATGTGACTGTTACGAGGGCTGTTTGGAAAGTTCTAAGAATCGGGTATAAAGAAACACAATATCAGAGTGATTGAGGTTTTATTTTTCAACATAATCTCCTCGAAGGTTAATGCACTTCTGCCAATGGCCTTCCAATGCCTTGACACTAGCAGAATATGTGGATTCGACCAGGTCTGCAAAATAGCCTGTCACTGTGGCGATGACTTCTTCATTGGATTGAAATTTCTTACCACCCAAGAATTTCTGAATGATCAGGAGAGGATGGGGGGGGGAGGTAGCATTTTGAAGCGAAGTTAGTCAAGTTTCCGGCCTGTGACTATGGCCAAATGTGCGGGCACATTGTCCTGGTGGAACAGCACTTTCTCTTTCTTCATGTGAGGCCTCTTCTCTTGGATTGCTGGACGATGAGGTTGCTATAGTAGTCTCCGGTGATGGTCTTGCCTTTTTCCAGGAAGTGTATCAAGATGACTCCTTTCGACACGACACAACACAACTTCCGAGGGAGGATTATACTGGCGTCAGTCTGCAACGTCAACAGAAAGGGAAAGAAAGTGAAGGCAGGGAGAGAGAGAAAAAAAAAAACAGACTGTAGTGTAAGACTGTTACGGATTCCGTTCACCGGGAAAGACAAGCACTGATGCCGGGCCACTTGCTGCCGAGTCTCGTAGCGAATGTCAGGGAATGCTCTGTACTTTCATGCGGATTAGATTTCCTTTGAGCTCATTTTTGTGCAGTATGTCACGGCTGATTGCTGGAGCCATCAACAGTCTTCTAGACAGGCCCGTAGTCAGACAGGGGCCAGGGCGGCTCAGCCCCACCTGGCATCGTCGACAGCCCCCCCTGCATTGTCGTTAGTACCCAATCATTAGGTAAAACTATTTTATAATTTGTTTGTAGTGATAAGTGAAAATGTAGACAGCGAATATTATGTGGTCATAACTTGATGAAAGAACAAATTCACAGAACGAACATCAGCTATCACATTCCTTCATCTTGTTCATGAACTGAAGTCTAAGTAGCGAAAAGTATAGCGTGTCTACAAATGACTGAAAGTGGTTTCATGATGTTACTGTACATGTATTATTGAAAGTATCACGAAGTAACTTTGCAGTTTTGCAGAGAAACTCAACAAGCTTTGTGACACGTTACAAGTTATGGGAGTTTTCTGTTCGCCTTGGTGCCGTTGAGAATATTCGTGACTTTCCGGAACTCAATGCTGCACTCTCAAAATTTATAGTTTACGGCCACTTCTTCTCCAGCGAACAACCATTACAGAATACGGGTATCTTGACATGTTAGAAAATTGGCTCATGTCACAGTTCGAGACAGACAGTGAGAACTTTATCCACCAGTTGGATTGTGCTCCGTCCCAGTTCCATCACGATGTCCACAAAATCTTAACCACCATAGTATCAAACTATGGGTTGGTCATTGTGGAAATGATGATCAACAACTGCTGTCATTGTCTTACGGTAACTTTTTATGTGTGTGGGGTTATGTGAAGGATCTAGTGTTTGAGCCTCCATTACCGAGTGATCTAGCAGAACTGCGGGTTCGTATCATCAGTGCTTTTGATCGAATTGATAGGTACATGATTCATCGCATTTGGGAATAACTAGATTATAAAGTTTATGTCTGCAGAATCACGAACAGGGGGCATTTCGAACACTTGTAATGTGTCACAAAAATTGTTGAGTTTCTCTACAAAACTGTAAAGTTACTTCATAATATGTTCAATAATTCACGTACAGTAACATTGTGAAACTACTTGAATCATTTGTAGACACCCTGTATTTAGTAGGTTGTATAGAGTTTAGAAAGTTGCATAGCAGGGCCGTAGCCAGGCTGAGCTCTTCCTTGACATTAGGTAAAATTATTTGTTTGCAGTAAAGAGTGAAAATGTAGACAGCAGATATTATTTTGCTCACAGCTTGGTGAAGGATAAATTCACAGAACATAAACTTCATGTTCTTTATGAGCTGAAGTCGAAGTAGCGGCAAGTGTTTAGAAGATGCTCTAGACTATAGAATGTTCTTGCACAGAGGAGCTTCTTTATCCGTACATTTGCTGCCCCTGTTGCGGTCTCCCGTTTAGACAGAAATCTGTGACTTTGACGTCATTATCCACATTCCTTCCATATCAGCATCAAAGGTCAACACAACAGTTCCTAAGTTTTGGGAACGAAGGGAAGGTGAGTTTTATTCCATCAGCTGGGGGTGGAATATACGGTAGGCACTATGATTGAATATTGTGCATTTTTTTGTATGATATAAATATCTGTATCAAAAAATGTAGCGTGTAGTATGTAATAAGGGATGATGTCAATAGCAATTAACACTTCAAGAGATGTTTTAGAAGATACCAAAAAGAAATGTACTATTTGTGTGATATTTCTATTTTTTTTATTAACTTAATGACCCCCCCCACACACACACACAAATAATTTACCTTCATTTAACACTGAACTTTTGAAAAATGGACTTGGTTTACAAACACCCCCCCCCCCCCGATATCAATTCTAGCTACGGGCCTGGTTCTAGAATGGTTAAATAATAATTGTGGAGCCAACCAAGGGGGCATTTATTATGGGGTGGATTTTTGCATATTTGCATGTTTTTTACCTTGAGGAAAATTCATATGCTTTCAACGGATTCATTCATTTTACTTGATTGGGAACGTTGGTGATCTTAGCACCGAATTGAAATCAGAAGTGAGCAACATGAACGCAGCGGAAGCAATGCTAATACCTGGTAGCACAGGGTTGTCAGGAGCGTAAAGAAATGGTATCCAATTCAAGAGGGGGGGGGGGGAATTATGCGAATAGCAGTTTCTCAATTTTTTTGGGGGGGGGAGGGATACATGAAAGTCACTTAGTTCAACCATATTTTTTTGACTGTATAAGACTAGTTGTGGGTATCTGCGCAACTTTATTAATTTCTTTTACAAATTTTGTATGTATTTTTACTGTAGTTTAGCTGTTATAAATTTATGCTTCATAAACCTTCTTTACCTGTAAAATCATCACAAATGAAAAAAATGATTTTTTTTACTATCAATGCTGAGCAATTACACTGAAAATATGGGTCTATGGTATGAATTGCTTCAAATTCTTGAATTATGTGGGCAGAAGCATGCTACCGGAAAGTGGGAAGGTACTGGTGCAGTGATAAAGCATATATAGATTGTCAAACACATCTTTCAAAAACTTATAGCGTATATTTTACGTGCATATAAATCCACCCTCTAGTTATTACTAATATTTACAAATCATAAAATTCAAATTAAATTGAAAATACTTAGATATTGCAGAAAAGTTCACACTTGAACCAACAATGTAAAAAGAAGCTAGATTCATCTTGCTTCCTTCCATCAGCACATGTCACTTTTTTGATGAAATAGTTCTTTTGTTTTATTGTACTTTAGCATGATGCACAGATATCAACGGTAACATTATAGTATAGGGGAGACGGATTTCTTCAAATTTACAGGAGAAAGTACTTACGGAAATAATTTTCTGTAGCGTTGTGGAAGTTCGTGAATGTAGTTTTGATCCATTTTAATGCAAATACATGTTGTTTTCTGCGAAAATTTCTGTCAGACACGCTGTTTCTGCTGCCGCCATTTCCTTTCTGCATGAAAGCACAGTGTTAAGATAATGTAAACCCATAGTCAGTGTTTCAAACTCGCCGTGTTTTCACTAGAACATGACGTGTCGAGTATTTTTAATTTTTTTTTTTTTTTTAACTACGCTTGCCTAACCAAACTTAACCTAACCTAACCGAAAATGGTTTTTAGGGCTAACGTGAATGGTTTGTGAGGCTAACGTAAATGGTTTGCAAGGTATTAGCATAATTTCAAATCTGGGAACAAAAGTAGGTATTTTCGGGTAAATGAGGTTGCAATACTGCATAAATCTACAAAACACTCGCACAACGCACCCTGAACCAGTACGCTATATTGCCCGCCATAATGTGTTACAGAATCGAAACAACAATAACAGTAATTACTCGTAAATGTAAGAAATAGACATTATCTTAGTTAGAAATGCATTATTTCACCTTAGGAAATGTTCCGCATTCCAAAATAGTACGTTAGAAATGTAAAAAAGGGCAAAATATATGATTTATAGGTATCTCCCCCATACTATAATAGTACCATATGAACAATAGACCACTTAGTCTTCTCTCCCTCAGTACCCGTGATCTATGATTTCACACGTCGAGGTGTACTGTGAAAAAAGGTAATTCAAAATGACAGTGTATGAATTGTAATAGTCAGGTCGCCAGTTTGGGATATAATTTTTCTAACCTACCACAACCCTACCCCCCACACCCTCAAAATGTGCTCTCATGGCACGCACGGTTCTACATACAAGGGAAACCTTACTTTATCTGGGATGACTGAAGATGACCGGACCCCTCTCAGATTTTCTTCATATTTGGTATACTTACTAATTGATGCATGCTAATGACGAATCTGAAGTTAAAATTTGTCGGAAATGTCTGAAATTGCAAAATAATTGTGAAACATTGACACTAGCACCACGAACCATTGGCCTGTGGTTAGGTTAGGCAAACATAGTTAAAATTTCGTGTCGTGGTAGTATCAGGATCTAGAAAATGGAAAATAATTGCGAACCATTGACGCTAGTCTCACAAACCATTGACGTGTGGTTAGGTTAGGCAGACATAGTTAAAATTTGGTGTCGTGGTAGTATCAGGAATATATTGCTTGTGAAACAAAAAATGGTAAAATTTCAGTAACCACCAAACGTCTCTAATTCCCTTATTTTTCACATTGATACTTACGTATTCTGCATTCCTAAGGATTCTTGAAGGTGGCATTTTGCTTTTACCACGCAAATAATCTCAATTTTAGACATATCGAGTATTTTTTTTTTTGTTTGCTTTCGCTGCATCACACGCAGTATGGCGGAGAAATCTTGACAAGCCTTGTCCATGATCAGTGGTTATGCAGTGTTGCAACCTCCTTCATCGAAAAATACCTAGTTTCGTGTTACTGATTTTGTATTTTTTTCCAAGTTCGAAAACCCCACGAACCATGCACAGATAGCCCCAAGAACCATGCATGGATAGCCCCACGAACCATTCACGCATAACCCCATGAACCATTCATGGTAAATATGCGATATCGCCCGGACGGATTTCTTCAAATTTACAGGAGAAAGTACTTACTGAAATGAGTTTCTTTAGCATTCTGGACGTTCTTGGTGGTATTTTCTTTCAAAAATCCTTAGGAATGCAGAATACGTAAGTATCAGTGTGAAAAATAAGGGAATTAGAGACGTTTGGTGGTTACCCAAAAAATTTCGCGAAAATAGACGGTTTCCATTCCGAAAACTAACTCTTTATTTTCGATTATTTTGCAATTTCTAGATGTTTCCGATAACCTTGAGCTTTAGATTCGTGATTAGGAGGCCTCAATTAGTGAGTATGCCAAATATGAAGACAATCGGAGAGCGGTTCGGTCATCATCAGTCGTTCCCTTTATCTTACCATAGGCCTGTTGTAAGGAAGTTTTATGGCAAAAATGAAAAAAAAAATGTAAATTTTCGATCATGTACAAGATAAGACCACCACCACGTATCGTATGAATGACACCCCGGCTCGTAGCCTTCAATCATGTGTCGTATTAATTCTATTAATTTACTACTAGTATGATACATACTACAGCAACATATGGACTGAAAAATACCTATTTCATTTTATGTTATACACAAACCTGAAGTTTGGTGACAGTTACAATGGCCCACGACAAAAGTTCCTCCCTCCCGCCACACGTTGCAGCACTGGGTCAAATGTCAATCACGTTCGCCTGTCAGTTATCAGCACCACTTTCCATGATAACAACAGGACAACCATAGGAGGACAACCACAGATCATGTGACAACACCCATTACCAAAGATGGGTCGTTCGTGAACGAGTCGTTCCTTTTGAACGACTCCCTCTTGGGAGCTGTGAACTGCCCGCTCCTTCGGGGTGGTTCCTCGGAGTCGTGGGCTTTGCGTGAGTTGCCAGCCGCTCCAGCAGTTCCCGCTCGCAGTCGTTCACTCCCAAGCAGGGTTCGCAAAATTTGTGTCTTTTTAAAAAATAACAAAACAAACTGTTTTTTTGTTTTAAACATGAGTTAAAAAAATGTTTTAAACAAAACAAATTCAATCTTTTCCCAGTAAATTATAGTTAAAGTCGTTAAAGAGAAAAAATACTCATTTTTATGAGTACAGTGGCGACAAGGACAGTTTATTTACCTTTGGAGATAAGGTTTACCATACTGCAGAGTAGGGGTGTGCGGGACAGAATTTTTTGGGTCGGGACTGGAAATTCTTTAAATCCCGACATTCGGGACGGGGAAAATTCTCAATTTCCCCAAAAAGTCGGAAAATTTTCGGGACGGGATGTTTTTGAACTTCTGGTACAAAACCTAACAATTTCCGATAAGTTCCAGACATTTACAATGCAGAGAACGTCTAGAATTGATGACGTTTTAAAATGACCATTCGGAATTTCCAGACTACTTGGGATCCCAAAAAGTCGGGAAGTCATTTCCGGAATTCGGGATCGGGACAGAAATTTTCTTTCCAGATCCCGGTCCCGACATTTCGGGATCTGCAGGGGCAAAAGTTGTGGGTAATAGCATAGAATAGTTAAAGTATAGAAGCTTACCCTACATTTAAACCTCGCTGCGCTTGGAAATTGCATTTCCGTCGGTGGCCAATAGATGGCGCGGCCGTCTTCTTTTGCTGTTTCCAGCACAAATTGGGGGAGAGCTCTTTCGGTGACAGTCACATGGGTTTCAAACGTCCTTATTGGTCAGATCTCTTGTATCCCAGCAAGGCTGTTACCAATGGCAAAGTCTTTTTCGCTGGTTCCCTTCCAAGCACCGCTGTTAGGGGTGGGGTACAGCGCCTAGAATAACGAAGTGTGTAAAACGGCGTTCTGCGCTGTCTGGCTGGTTCCACTCGAAAATGATCCGCTAGAGGCGCTGGTGTTGAACCCGGTGCTTGGTGGTCGACTGCTTATAATGGAAGTAAATGGAGTTTTCACTGCAACGTCTGACTCTTTTACATGAAGCATTTCTATGAATGTGATAATTGCTATGATATTTGGTACAGTAGTCGCGAAGATATTAACGAACATTCTAGACAGTCGACCACGTCCTGTTATCGTCATACTTTCGTTAATAATACGGGAGAAAAAATACGCCTGGAATGTTCTTGGCAACTAAATTTTTGTGTATGAATTAGGTTCATTATTATTATCATCATCATCACTTCTTTTAAAGAAGTGATGATACGCGATGCAATTAGTGTCTTGCTTTAGTGAGATTGCGCACCAAAGCGACAAGCGGCACACGACACTTATCGCTTGAAGATTTCACCAACCGAACGCTGGCCTGTGCTTCCCGTCATGCCGCTACGATGTGAAATGTTGATCTTGATTGGCTCGTTTCCAAGCAACATGTGTCACTTCGGTATGAAAGTTGCCTTGGACCGAATGACCCGTGTCGCTTTGGTGTGAAATCCTCGTATCGTTTGTCGCGTGTCGCTTTGGTGTAAAATCTCCTTGAGAAGACGGTGCAGTCAGAGCTTTTGTCCCTACGGTTCGAAAGGCTGCATTGATTTCCGGCTGCTCGCTTTCAAGCGACATTTGTGTTTTGTCGCCTCGGTATGAAATATCTCTCAGGATACTATTTATATTCTAATAACATAGAAAAATAAACTCTAATACACAGTCCAAGACCTGACGTCCGGAATCACATTGCGATGTTTCTTCTTGTGCTACGCATGCTATTTATTTATTAATTTTATTTTACTTTTCTTTCCAAATTAATGCCATTTCGTGACTGCAAATCACTCCACAAAGATAACTGTTTCCATCAATTCACTTACCGCCTTTCTAGAGAAACAAATCTACACAATATATTCCAAAAACTAACTAAGCCGCATTAGTTTCATAACAAAATTAGCACCTGGGTCGATCGCACTGCCATCTACTTGTCATCGTCTCGGGGAACCAGTTTCTTGGGTCGTTTTCCACACTACGTGATTCAAGGCGCTGTAGGGTGGGGTGAAGACATGGGATGGGTGATGCCTACGTTTCCGCCACCGCAAAGTTCTTCGGAATCTTTTACTCGAAAGTAAGGCTGCCTTTCCTATGCAATTGTTAACAGATTCTTTGAGTGTTTATTTGAAGGCGAAATTGGGAATGTAAAATGTAGCATTTTCAACTGGCGCCTGAATTTTCAAATTCAGTTCTCAAAAAACTATTTTTTTAAAAAAATATATACCATTTTCGCTTGTTGAAATAACGAGTACAGTGTGTGTTTTTTCTACATCGTGTATCATTAAATCAGAATAACAACCATACCAATAAATTCTTCAGATTTACTTGAAAGAGGCCTCCCCGATGGCGGAATGGTAACGTCGCCTTGTAATCAAGTTGTTCGGGGTTCGATACCCGGTGGAGGCACATAGTGGTTCGAATCCCACTTTAAACTGTAGGTCCCGATTAGCCTTACAGTGCATAAAATTGACTTAAAACACCAAATCAATCAATCAATTGAAAGTAAGACTTCGACCATATCACTAACACTAAACCCCATGGTTTCAAGTGCCGGACCCTGTGGCCGAGTGGTTGTCGGGCCCTGTGGCCGAGTGGGTTGACCTCCGTGGCCGAGTGGTTAGCAGAGCTAACGAACAGAGGTTCGAGTCCCGGGTAAGGCATGGGTATTTGTGTCCGTCCAGATGATAAGAAATTGAGCTAAAATGAGAAATGAAACACAGTGAATAAAAGTGAAAAACAGCGAAAACTACCGCTTAGGGATATTCCTTCAAAAAAAAAAAAAAAAAAGTGGTTATCTCATTGCGTTGCAATGCTAGGGGTCCCGGGTTCGAATCCCGCTCGGGCTTGGATGTGTGTGTTTTCCGAATAATGAGAACCAATGTGAATACAGTAAAACTTGACATGTGTAAAAGATTGTGAAAAATGTGTGAATGACGGGGGATACTGCCGATTAGGGGTATTATTTTTTTTTAAAAAAAAAAAAAAAGTGAATAGCACATCGCGCTGCGACGCCAAGGGTCCCGCGTTCGAATCCCGCTCGGGCATGGTTGTTTGTAAATGTCCATTCATCAATTTCATAATTTTATCCCTCATCCCCATCTTCGCAAATTAGCCAAGAGGCACAAAACGCGAAGTAAAATTGAAAAAACAAATTAATCAAATCAACCATGGTTTGAAGTGCATCGCCATTATTTTAATTTATCAGTCGTGGCGAAGTCTGAAACGTTATTAAAGGTAGTAACAGTTTTTCGAAGACACCCTTCTGACTTTTTTTCTTTTTTCCTTTTCTTCTAGCCTTTCGGAATCCCGATTCAAATTTACGAAATTTCCTTCGTTCCCTAGATATTTAATTTCTTCATATAATTCCGATTCTACGCATTCGCGCACACTACTGTCTCAAACAAGAATGACTTGAAAATTGTTGGCACTCTGGCATAGTTGTAAAATGTGGCAAAATGCCCCTTCCCCGTCTGCGGGAAACTTCATTCTCCTAACCAAGTAATTTGCACTGGAATTCCAAATGATGAAGGCCCTCAGCAGCACTGAGCAAAAGGAAAAAATGACGATAACTCATAACTGAAGTACAAACTGGTGGCGGCCACCTGTTTCACCGGCGGAACAATCATTTATTGACTGCAACAATCTTTACTCGCCCCCGCCGCACAAGAAATGAAAATGAAATGAATAACGTGATTCACATAATTTTTGTCTCATTTTGCTCGAAATAAAATTATTTCTTTAAGATAGGGTGACCATTCGTCTTGTAAAATTATTGCTTTTTTATTTTATGTTGTTTATTTTATTTTCTTGAAGAGTGTCAATTGTCAATTCAACCTGTATGTGGAGTGAGAGGACTATATGTTCAGGGTCGGTTGACAATACTTGTCAACTTACCTTTGAAATGCCTTAAAATTACAGATTTCAAAAATGTGATCTAATGAACAGCATAAATGTTCCAAACCAGGGTTCGAAATTCTGGGTGACGGGGGGGGGGGGAATTCCCCCCACCAACGATCTTGTCCTGAAATTTCCACCAATTAGTTTGAGATTCGAATATACATGACTGGAATAATATCGAGAACATACATAAAGAACTGACAACAAAGAGCCTCATCTCTAAGGACACTGAACCCAGCAACCCCCAGAACACAGGAATTGGACCGACTTGTTATTTCTTCTCCATTTCTCATCGTCTTTCGTTAGCAACCACGAAGTATATAGATATATTAATAAAACACGTAATAGCATTTATATGTGAATTTTATACAGGAAACTATTATCTTCTTAAGATCTCTTAATTCTTGTCGCTCCTCCCTTACGCAAATCATTGTTCGTCAATTTGCAATTACATTTTGAATGAAAGACAGTATATTTTATAATATAATTTGATTACTTAATAATTGACACACATTTAATGACATTATATAGTATATTGTGTGTGTGTGTGTCTGTTTGTCTGTCTGCTCCTTCCCCCCCACCAATCTGCAGTGATTTCACACCCTGTTCCAAACTAAAGAAAAAAATAACCATTACAGCTAGAAGTGTTTACTCAATTTTTTACCCAGTGTTTTGACGCATATTCACAGAAAGCTGCAATGTTGCCAATTCTCGTCTGGTAGGAAAAGGACACAATTTGAAAACTCACCCCAGTCTCCCCCACCCCCTACCTACTGATTGATTTAATTTTTGATTTTGATTTGCTATATTTTTCTTCGCTTTTTGTGCCACTTTTGGCTAATTTGCGAAGATGGAGATGAGTGATGACATGATGAAATTGATGAATGGACACACTGACTTATAGAAAACACTAGAAGTGATAATTAAATGAATGAGCATTTTCTGAAAAGGCAAAACTGTGAAATAATTGGTTATCATTTTTATGAAGTTGTTTCCTGCTATAGCTGTATTTATTACGAGACAAGAAGTATGTATTCTTATCATTGATTATTAGTGTCAGTTATTAAATAATACCTCGCTGTCGTATCAAAACGACTCACAAAGAAAACATTACAGGAAAAGTTGTTCTCCTTGATGTTGCCTACGAGTTGAGAGAGCCAGTTATGTTGTATTCTGCATACGTCGCTTAAACATAACTTTAAAACTAAACTAAACTTCGCGACGCAACAGCCCTGTACCCGGTGGAGTAACATAGTGGTTCGGATATATCTTTAAACTGTAGGTCCAGTCCCGATTAGTCTACCTGTGTATAAAGTGGAGTTACTCAAACTCAATCAATAGTCCTGCTTGCTGCCAAAGCGTTCTTCTGTTCATTCGCTGATGCGTGGTCAGCTCATCGAGTCCCATCGCCGCTGTTTTCTGTGTTATATTATTATTAATAGAAAGCAATAGTTAAATAAAACCTAATTCTTATTAAAAACATTTAATCTATCATTTGATTTCTTGACATTTTAAACCAGTTACTAAAGAAATAATATTACTGATTTACATGAATAAATGTACGAAATTAATTTATTTATACATATTTAATTATTTAATAATTGATATATTACATGACTATACCTATAATATACATAGTTTCGGGCTTGGCCCACTTCCTAAAAAATCCTGGATGCGGGCCTGACGTAACCCCTCCCTTAAGTAAATCCTGGTTACGCCACTATTATTTACATTATGAAACCAAGATTCCTCAATGACTGCAATACGAAACCAACCATATAAGGGGGGCATTTAGCGTTCCACCCGCACCGCAAGGTCTGGTCCCTTTTCGCCACCACTGGGCAGAAGGACAAAAAGACTTTGATTTCTTTCTCCAACATCGGGCTTTTCTGCAACTGATGCAGGTCCAGCCAGTCAATGTCTTAGGCTTAATGAATATAATGTAAACAGGAGAATCCACTTCACATCAGAATCGTTGCTAGGTCTTTTGCCAAAAAATTGCCTGAAGTACTTTTAACAGATAGTGTTATTTGTCCAAAACACCCAAGAAATTAAGTGTAATATGATTAAAGAGATTCTGTCAATCGGAATATATTTTACTGCTACTTTTCTTCATTTCTATTTGTACTTGCCTTGATCATAAATACACACGGGGTGCGACTGTACAACAGTGACAAGTTTCACAGTGTGTAGAGGATATGAAGGTCAAACAATTCTGAAAATCGCATTTTGTATCCCCCATGCATGCAATCCCATTCAATAGCTTCTTGGTTGCCACTGTCATTTATTTTTACTGTAGAATTAGATTCTAAAAGCGAAAATACACCATGAAACGTTATTATGCCAACACACACACTGCCAGAAAAATTCATTTACAGGGGTCGGACTGGCCTGAAAATCCTGGATAATTGGAGAAGTCAGGAAAACAAGGCTAGGAATGAGATGGTCATTGGAAACAGAGAAAATTTATTATAAGCGTTCGAAACCTGGACTCGGGGGAATGTTTATTGCCATATTTGGTAACCGAAAATACATTTCGTTTTATCTTACATAGTGATTAATATATTTACAACATTAATGAACATAATGTCCTTCTCCAGAGAAAATTTTTAAATTCCACCCATGGGTCTGCCCCCTCCCTCCAGAAAATCCTGGGTACGAGCCTGACCCGTGCCGTACCTACCAACCGACTGCTGGCCTCACTCCTACCAGAAGTTGGATATCATCCAACCAGTTACGGGGTGAGATGTGAATGAATTGAAATTGAAATCGTAATTTTGGGTGCGTCAGCACTTAGGTTATTTTGCACCTATCACATTATACGAAGCCCAGCCCCTTACCATATATAAAATATAACTAACATAACAATACTATAATGTCAGAGGACTAAAATATTCTTACTTGAGTTAAAACAGGGCAACACAGGATTTATACTAGCTGTAGGTCAGCAAAATGCGGTCCAGGGTATATTATGTGAAAGTGAGGTTGGCAATTGGGTGTACTACGTAGAAGGGGTGACGTGTGGTCAGCACGACCAACCCCAGTCATTATCGTAGGTTTTAATGACCAGGTTACACTACTCTTTCGTTCAATTTCCTCACGATTCTGGGTGGGTGACCACCTGCCACGACCGAAGGAGATGCGTCCAGCTCCAGACGCGTGCCCAATGGGGAAGGGGGCTTGGTGTTGGTGGATGTCAAAATATAGTGCAGAACTACTAAAAAATAAGATGCAACCCCTTTCGAAAATCCTCGCACACCATTGAATGCGTCTCTCCCAACCAAGAGAAAGCCTACATCAGGCAGGAAAATGACAGCACGGAGTGTGGGGGTTGTTTTTAAAGAAATCGTTGACACACGACATCAAACTATGGTCAATGGATTCGTCTCTCCCCCAACTTTCCCTCGCTCAAGGACGACTGGTCCCATGGTCCTCTATGCCTCGCAAGAAGTCGTCCCTTCTCCACGCAGGCAAGTTCCGTCGTGTTCTCTGCCTGAGAACCCATTTTTGCAAGTCTAAGGCGCTTTTGTCAACCCTCGCGGTCTGAAAATTCTGTGACGTCATCGTTGAAGCTCCAAGAATTTTCCTTCCTGTGATATCGTGTTCACTGTTCACGTGGAAGCGCGTACAGGGGATACAAGATCTGTGGCGCATAGAAATATTAATGATTGATTGATTGATTGAATTGCTTTATTTTACTTCGCTTCTTGTGCCACTTTTGGCTAAATTTGCGAAGATGAGGATGAGTGATGATATAATGAAATTGATGAATGGACACTTACAAACATCCATGCTCAGGCCAGGATTCGAACCCGGGACCCCTGCATAGAAATATTAACATCAGTGGCGTACGCAAGGGGAGGATACCGACTTTAAACCCCCTCTTGAGTTTTGAAAAGATAATGGAAAATTATGTGGTAAAAAATGGCAAGTTTATTATTATCTGCGAATAATAATAATTTGAATTATTATTCCCATACAGCACAGCATTCGGTATATTTAAGAGTGAATGCCTTGAAAATAATCACGAATTTTTGAAAATAAAATATGAGGGCAACTATGAATTAAAAGAGAAAAAAGTTTGTTTTGTATCTTCTGCTGCAACAATGTTCACCGAACATGTATTTTTTCCTGTGAATAATGAGCATCAAGTAAAGAAAGTTCTTGGTCCATTGTAATCGGCTAATAAAGACAAAGGCTAGGCCGACAAGAATACGCAATCACCAGTCCGCCACCCTATTGTTTACTACAGCACGTTTGAATTTTAGAAATCGAACGACAATAAGCCTAACTATTGTGAAATATTTTGTTGGTAAGAACAGCGAGGCAATCCAGATGTAAATTATTGTACATGTGCATGGTAGATTTTGAGAGCGGTATTGGAGATTTCTCACGAATCTTTACAGTGTCGTTTGAGAACTTTCGATATGAACCATGTAAGCTACCGCCACCGCAAAATTCAATTTTGCACCCCCCCCCCAAAAGAAATCACTGTGACTCTCGAAAAAAAAAAAAGTGGGAATATAATCAAAATGTCCGTCAGCTATTCATTGATTTCAAAAAAGCATATGATTCGATCAAAAGAGATAAATTATATAACATATTAGTCGAGTTTGGAATACCTAAGAAGCTTGTTAGTATGATAAAAGTATGCACAAGTGAAACAGAAAGTAAAATTCGTGTGGGTATTAATGTGTCTGACAAATTTACAATTCATGATGGGTTAAAAGGAGGAGATACATTATCTCCATTGCTCTTAATTTTGCCTTAGAATATGCTGTTCGGAAGGTAAACGAAACTAAAGAAGGACTAAAATTAAATGGTGTGACTCAGTTGTTTTATCATAGGCTATGCAGATGATGTAGACTTATTAGGGGATGATATAAATACAATTAAGAATAATGCTAAAATAATTTTCAAAACTGATAAAGAGATAGGTTTGGAAGTTAACAAAGATAGAACTAAATATATGCTTACAGGCCGAAACCAAGTGTTAGGTAATAATTAGGGAGACAAATTTATGGTAAATTAAAACTGAGGAGAGCGGTAAATAAAATGTTAGATCAGCGGTATATACCAGCGGTGGAAAAAAAAAATTGGCACACACTTTTTCATCATGAGAGGAAACAGCATACAAAAGAGCTATAAATTGATAAACTACTTCATTTTTATATACTGTACACATACACAAGTACTTAGCTGTCCAACCAAAAAGAAAACATCAACACAAAATCACTTCATTTCTAAATTGCATATTCGGGGGAAGAAAGGAATGCAGCTTGACAGGGAGCGAAGTTTTCGAACTGAGATTATGTGCATGGGAAATCCCAATTTGCAGCGTCATCCTGATGTGATCGAAGATAAAACGTTCTTCAGCTGCAAGTGGTAGGAAACTTTAAGCAAACGTTTCGTTACAAATCGACAGTTTGCGCGCAGAACCTCGATTGCCGGTTTTGGCGTGTTTTCTACTTAATTTGATGATATTTCACGGTTATTTCGAGAAAAAGCGTTCATTTCGTGGAAAAGCACACATTTCGCATTACTTCGCGAAAAATCTCATGCATATTTCATCATTGGGGGTGTAGTTACGTGCAGAATGTTCAAAATTGCATCTTTATTTCACATTTCGCGATTTCGCACATCGCGAAAATTCAATGTCTCTAGTAATAATCAAAATCTAATTATTGCTAACATCTCGTTTGAACCAGTTTCCAAATTCAAATACTTAGGAGTAATATTAACAAATGAAAATTATATTAAAGAGGAAATAAAAAGTAGGCTTAATTCAGGAAAGGCATGTTACTTCTCTCTTCATAAACTTTTGTCTTCTCGTTTAATATCTAAGAAACTAAAAGTTAAAATATACAAAACAGTAATTTTGCCTGTAGTATTATATGGGTGTGAAACTTGGTCCCTTACATTGAAAGAGGAACATAAATTGAGAGTATTTGAAAATAAGATCCTTAGGAAAATATTTGGACCTAAAAGAGATGAGGAGACAGGTGAGTGGGGAAGGTTACATAATTTAGAACTAAATAATTTGTATTCATGTCCAGATATTATTAGAATAATTAAATGAAGATGCCTTAGGTGGGCAGGCCATGTGGCACGAATGGGAGAGGAAAGAGAAGTTTACAGGATTCTTGTTGGGATACCTGATGGTAAGAGACCTGTAGGAAGGCCAAGACGAAGATGAAGGGACAACGTTGAGATGGACCTAAAGGAAATCGGTAGGGATGGAAAAGAGTATATAGATCTTGCTCAGGATAGGGACAGATGGGAGGCCTGTGTTGCTGCAGCCATGAACCTTCGGGTTTAAGAAGGCTAAAGACAGGCACGTATCCAGGAATTCCTTTCGGGGGGGGGCTGAACATCATATTTTTAAGGGGTATAGATAGAATCTCACAATTGTATGTTTAAGGTCTGTGGTGGCGATTGGGTTTCAAACCGGGGGGGGGGGGGTGCAAGGAAAGTTTACTTTCTCTTGGTAGACAAGGCCTAGGATTAAGAGGCAAAAAAATGGGGAGCAACTATCCCCTAAATGGTTGCCACTGTTTAAGGCTGCCATTTTAATCAGAACGTGAAATCGGAACGTTTTTTACCACTAGACTCCCCTGCTTCCATGCATTAACATTGTGTGCCAGAACCATCTGAGTGTGTGTGTTTGTCCATTTCTTCTCATCAGGCATCAACACATCTATGATGTCTGAGTGTTTTTACGAAGCCGTTACCATGCACGGGATGGACAATCCACTCGACAACGCAAGATTCAAACTGTCGGCTACGAGGTGGACGCAGACAGTTGTCGAATATTTCTCTGTTTCGAGCCTGAACACCACTACTGTGTCGTGTCCTCCCATGTTTGCAGCTCTTATAAAAGCCGAAACCCACTAAATTGTTCATATTCAGGCCTCTGAAAACCCTTGAGTTCCCAACACATCTAATGTTTCGTCTCCCAATATGATCAAATGCTTACTTTTTTATTTCTAGTGAAGAGCCCAAAGGAGGATTGGTGGGGTCATAACCCCATTTGATCCAGTATTCCTTAAAAGAGGAACGTCAAAGATAGGAAAAGATGGCAAAATGAGGACTGACTACTAAAAATAGTATTCGTAACCCGGCTCCCTACCGATAATCGTGGGTACGCCATTCTTTATCTCGGACACATTTTTTAAAATCAACTCACCAGAAGTTTTTATCATTTCGTATTCGAGACTTAGGTAAAATGCGTTCTTCCTGCAAGTTTGGATATTATCCTTTAGGGTGCTTTCGCCTGCCTTCGCACCTAACCTTAACAAGGCCCTAATTTTCCATCCTTGTGACTTGGATCTTCAAGACTTAAGTATATTTCAGACCTAAGGAATACGCGGTACATGACGTATGGAACGAGCCAATCAACAAAAACGTTTCACACCGTAGCGACACAAAAGACCTCACAAACTAACGTTCGACTTGTGAAATCCTCAGGCAACACAGTATGAAATCTCCCTTAGTAGGCCACTGTCATCGTCACCTCGAAGCGGTAGCTCGCATTGACCACCGAAGAAAAATGTCTCCTCAACCGATGGGAATGCCCTTCAGATTTCTTCATTCTCCTTTATTTTTTGTGCTTGTTAATAAAACTGGTAAAATCTTACAATTTGACATACACAGAACATGTACTATGTAGCCTATACATTTTAGCGCAAACTCAGCCGAAGTCAGTGGTGGCTCGGTGGCTCAGTTGGTAGAGCAATGGCATGGTATGCCAGAGCCCTGATTCGGGTCCTGGTAGAGCCTGCAATTTCCGTTAAAATAACTACATATGCAACATCTTCTTGCTTTCTCTTCTCGACATTCATAAAATTTTCGGCTGTCCCTTCATGGTAGTTACGTATTTGTGTGTGTGCGAACCCAGTAGGCTTAAACAAAATTATTTCCTTTATGCCATGAAATTCTCGGACTGCATACATGAAATTTTGTTCGGGCACAACTAAATCATCACTCAAAACTTTGATTTTCAGTTGCTCTGTGAAGCTTATTTCTGTTTTAATAAACCGCTGAAATATTCACTTTAGAGAGAGAGACCTTCGATCTCTTCGGCTCTCGACCTGAACTAGATGCACTAGAACGTTCCTCAGATAAAACGATTTGTTAATATTGCCAGTAGTTCCACTCCTTCTCTTATTCAAGAATGTTCCCTCTCGCGCTTTCCAGAGATTGAAAATTACAGCGAATCGTCCTACTTGTGGCGCTACCTTTGATGTGCAGCTTCCAAAAAGTTCGCTGCGACAACACCAAAAGCGCAAGAAAGGTTTACGTGCAATATTATCAACAACAGGGTTATATAGAACATTCTCCGTCTTTATAATTACGAATTTTCTTAAATTATCGTCACAGTATTCAAGAAGAGAAAAACATAATTTTATGCAGTGTAAACTGAAATATTTCCTGAAGGGGCGGTTCGTGCCCTCTGATCCCCATTTTGGATACATGCTATTAACAATAATAAATTTATAGAACATTTATAGAACTGTGTATTCATGTCAACCTAGCCGTTGTCTGCATTAGCCAGTTGCAACGAACCAAAAACTTTCTTTAGTTAATGCACATTGTTCACATACGACAGTTGTTGAACGTTAAACATTGTTGCAGCTGATACAAAACAATTTTTTTCTCTTTTATATCATAGTTGCCATCATATTTTATTTTCAAGAATCCATGCTTACTTGCAACGCATTCACTCTTAAACATGTGTGTGTTTGGAATGCTGTGCTTTTCTCCGTGAAGCATGGGAATAATAATCCAAATTTTTATTATTATTATTATTATTATTATTATTATTATTATTGTTGTTGTCGTCGCAAATCTTTGACTGATAAATTGGCCATTTCAATTTGTTTCCATAGCATTTTTCATCAGGGAGTGTCCATCACTCGCCAAAGGCCAATTGCGCGTCCGCCTTAATAAATGTCATGATCCTCTCCAAATCATGTCATGCGCCCCCACCCCAGCCAAATCACGTAATAATTATCATAAAGCATTTAATTACAACAACGTGTCTACTAAAAAGTAACTTCTTTTTTAAGTAACGAAAAGCTAGCACATTGATTGGTTAAATGCTTAATTTAATCTCAAATTCCATGAAGAAAATTATATGAATATGCATTTAAACAATGTTTGAGCAGTTAAGACAGAGAAAATTGAACACGGGCAGTTGCAGTTTTCTGTTAGCCACAACTGGCTTGTTTGTGTCGCCGATTCAATTATTGTTTCACGAGACACGCAGAACCCTATCGAGAATTTTCTAATGCCGGGGCTAGAATATAGGCTAATAAGGTGCCTTCTTCCACGAACTCAACCCCTCCCCCCCGTGTGGGGTGAATATAATTATTTTAGTTATCGCTAGCAATAATTACATGGATTTTATCTTAATCCCAATTTTCCCTTGCTAAAGTAAAACTGTCCTGAGACAAGAAATTGGAAATGAGACTATTCTGCATTTTATCGGGTAATTATCGCGCAATGTATTACTATAAAGTATACTTGGTACAACTGTTGCAGCATACAGGGAATCAATAATAGGCTACAAAAGTTTTGATAATAGAACTACTTCATCAAAATTGAAACAGCTGCTATAAATTAAGTGTAGTCCAACAACACAGCATTATAATTTAAGAAATGATATTATGAACCTATACTGAGAATATTGTGTGATTCGAAAAGTAGCTACGGTATAATTCTTCACAATCATCTCATTAAAAAGCCATACACGCATTTTTGTACTGCAATATTGCGAGCGAAGCGAGGAAGAAAATTTTTACACCCAATTCTCTGCAGGTTTGCGTGAATATTAATGGAGTGTCAATACTTTCAGAAGATCCCTCGATATCTTCATCTAAGGTGTAAACGTTTCATGTATATTTTGGAAAAATACATACAAGTAAATGTTGAATTTTATAATATTTTTGAGAAGAAAATATTGATGGCGCAATATACTGTGGGCACCTTTATTTTCTATAATAAGCTCAAGGGGGTTTAAATCCGGTAACCTTCTAGTTCGTTGGCTGGGTTATCCCTCCAGTTTTGATTCATGGATCAAGGCATCATCGCTAAAACCGATATCAAACAACTAATCCTCAATATGTATCGAAATATATCACCATTTCGAATCAGTGAGTTCTTCTTGTTCAGTCAGAATGGATGATGATTTCTATATCTACCGCCCATCGTCTTCATCAGAAAAATATTTTTCAAACAACACATTAACTCATTTTACTGTAATATTGGCAAAACGTATCGATCTGCCTCCAGATTTGTGGGAAGTCGGATTAGCAGAATTATGTCATTCAACTCTTTATGATAACGTTCTGGAAACAGATTCAGGACAACTAACATTTCCTGTTCGAACATATACAAATGTTGAAGACTTGATTTCGTCGATCGTTACTTCCCTTCCCGATAATCGAGAAATACGAAAATCTGTGCTTTACAAATTCTGGCATCTTCTGGCTGACCCGCAATGGAGTTCATTCGAGTCATCTGTTTCTACAGATAACACACTATATATTAACGATCAACCGTTTTATTTTCCTGCAGCTACTTATACAATAGATGATCTTATTATTTTTCTGAAAACCAACCCTGCAAATGTAGCTGTTCCTACTCATCTTCGATTCGATTTTAAAGCTGCCGTATATAAACACTTGTCCGAAACAGGAATGCTCGACCCTGAACCTGATGCCTCTGTAGACAATACAATAACACCTATAGATTTAACAGACGCCTATGCTAAATTTCGATATGATATATTAAAATCTATCTATTCTTTGCACGTAATATCTAATAACGTTGTCGATAAAAATCCTTACATATTTGCATATTCAGATATTGTAAAACAGCAGTTGGTCGGTGAAGAAATGATACGTCTTTTACGTCTTACTCGAAAACAATGTTCAGAAGTAGATACCACATGTACGATACCTGTAGCTCATCATACATTCAATCCGATTCACTATGTTTCTCTGGATAAAAGTTCTTTCGAAACAATAGAAATTACTTTAAACGATCAAAAAGGAAACTTTTTACCTTTAAGAAACGGTTCCGTTTTTACTATCGCTGTTTTATATTTTCGTAAAAAAAACAAAATCCTTTTAAAAAACCGACATAACACTATTTTCTCAGTCTATATTGATAAACGAATGAGTCATCATGAATTCGCAAGCAGAATATTATACAACCCAAATACATGGAGGAATCGGACCCATTTTTCGTTCTAACAGAATTCAAAAAGGAAGAGGATTAGGTTCTCTTTTTGCTGGACTTTTCAGAATGGTGAAACCTCTTCTCTGGAGTGGTGCAAAAGTTATCGGAAAAGAAGCTTTAAAAACTGGTGCTAATATTGTTACAGATATTGCAACAAGTCAGCAGACTCCGAAAACTATTGTTCGTCAGCGAATACGTGAAGCTGGTCAGAATCTTAAAACTAGAGCACTACAAAAAATCGATTCTCTGACAGGTTCGGGTATAAGAAAAAGAATTGCAAGAAAACATACTCATTCGATGTTAAAACATTCAGGTACCCGTGCTAGAACCTCGAGAATCAAGAAAAAACGTACATCCGTAAAACGTCGAAAAACATCGTCGAAATCTAGGAAAACACGTAAAAGAAAAATCAGACAGAATATCAAAGTCAGAGATATTTTTACATGATGATACAGAACAGCACCTGGATAATTTCACAGTTCGACATTTTTCAGAAAAAAACATACTATTCCGTACAAACCTATTGCTTCCTTCGATAACCAGAATGTAACTTCGTTTCTTGAACCTGTCTGTCTTCGTTTACAGCTGAAGATGGTTGAACAAGATGGGAGTCGTATGAGTGCTCTGCCGCCCAATAATTCTCTTCTCAATACTATATTTTCACAATGTAACATTGTCAGGCCAGATAATTTGAAACTATAGAGCACAACGAGAAATCGATTCTCTGACAGATTCGGATATAAGAAGAAGAATTACAAGAAAAAATACTCATTCGATGTTAAAACATTCAGGTACCCGTGTTAGAACCTCGAGGATCAGAAAAATCAGACAGAATATCAAAGTCAAAGATATTTTTACACAATGATGCAGAACAACACCTGTATGATTTCACAGTTCGAACTTTTTCAGAAAAAAACTATTCAACAAAATGTCGAAAAACCCTACACTGTTACCTACAAACCTATTGCTTCCATCGATAACCAGAACGTGATACCATTTCTCATACCTGCAACAGCAACAGATTTTCTGGATCTTGCATCTGTTTATCTTCGTTTACAGGTGGAGATGGTTAAACAAGATGGGAGTCGTATGAGTGCTTTGCCGACCGATAATGCAACCACAAAAAACTGTGGGGTAGTAAATTATCTCCTCAATACTATATTTTCACAATGTAACGTTGCTATCAACGGTATATCTGTAACAAATGCTGACAACAATTATGCATATAAATCGATTTTTGAAGTACTTCTCAATTACGGTACCGATGCTGCAAATACACATTTTACTAATGCTTTATGGTACCTGGACACACCTGGAAACCAAGATAAAATCACAACCAATAACGAAGGTTTCACCACCCGAAAAAAAAATTTCCAGTACGTTCCGTCATCAGGAAATCCTATGGAAGTAACAGCTGAAATGGAACTTATGGGAAAACTCCACATAGATTTTTTCAATCAGCCTAAATATCTACTCAATGGTGTTGAAGTACGTATCGAACTTATCAAGTCACGTGATGCTTTTTATATCTGGGGAGATCAAGATTCACCTAGCGTACAAATAAAAATTTTAAAAGCTGCTCTCGAAATAAACCACGTCATTCCTACTCCTAGCACCAGTTTGGCTATAGACAGAGCACTTTCTTATGCTCCTGCATTATCCGTTCACAAGAAGTATTATCAAGGCATACTCTTACGTTGCAGGAACGCAGCAGATTGCTATCGATAATGCTTTTCAAGGTCCTTTTCCGAATGTTATTCTTTGTACTATGGTATCCACCGCCAGCTTTCTCGGAGACAGTAAAAAAAATCCGTTCGACTTTAGAAGTTTTAACCTATCTTCTTTCCATCTTGTGAAAAATGGAGAGCTCACACCTTCTGAACCTTTACGAATCAGTACAGGAGGAAATGGCGGTTTAATAACACGTGCCTACCAAACTCTCTTTTCCGGCACAGGTATCCATCACAATAATTATCGACATCAGCTAACAAGGAAGATGTTTGAAAACGGATCATTTTTTTCTGATTTACGACATTACACCAGATTTTTCAGGAAACGATACACACATCAGTCTACAGGAACAAGGTACCTTAGGAGTAGAAATGCAGTTTTCTCCACAACTGTCGGAAAATGTTACCTGTCTTCTCTATGCTGAATTCGAAGTGGCCTTGGATGTGACAAAAGACAGAGGTGTTATCCTTCACTAATAAACCTAACAATTTTACTCTATAAATTTGGTGTGTTCCTGTTTTCTGCCACAGAAACCTACCTGTATCGTAATAGAAAAAGACCACCGTGTTTGTGTACTTTATTATAAACGTATCCGACATGAACACATCACAAATCAGACATATTTTATCTCACAACTGTTCCACCAAAACAATTTTTTGTGGTGTTTACCCGAGAAATTTTCTGCCTCGAACGTTCTCCACCCCTGCTTTGATAATTGCAAACACGGATACTTCCGATTCCAAAGGAACACACTGGGTTGCCTTCTATTTCGACAAAAACAATAAGGCAGAATATTTTGATTCATACGGTTTCCACCCCTATTACCCAGAATTCATAACATTCTTGAAACGTCATTCCTCTGTCTGGACTCACAATAAAACCCCCTTACAAGGAATATTTGCTACAACTTGCGGACATTACTGTTGTGTATATGCTTATTATAAAGCACATCACGTCACAACCACGGATTTCATCCGGATATTCCCACGGGGTGTCAGTAAAGATGAATATATTTTACACCGTTTTCGTCAGATCTTCAAATGTTTGCCGCATTCAAAGTGTCCTAAAGGAGCACAGGTGTGTCGTTCCATCAAACCATTTCGGGAGTGTATAAAGTGATTTCTATATAAAATATGTATGATGATTCTGCTCGCTCTCAGTATCATCTTGACAGCTTTAGTGAAAACATCATGGAATCTGTCAAAAATTCTACAATGGAAAAACATGATCAGCTTCTAGACAGTATTACCCATAAGGATGGTGTTTCTAGATGCATAAAACGTAGACGTCTGCCTTCTACCAAAATTGAGATTCCTGTTATAAAAACTGAACCGATCGCGAGTGGACCGGATGTGACAAAGGATTGTGATTTCATAAAAATACGTAAAGAAAACAGTTCTTCCCAAAATAAAATCGAATGTTCGGAACTGCACAACATAGATATCTGTTTGGATCTTTATCTTGCAAATATATATTTTCTAAACACCGAAAAAACCAAATATGTAGCAGTAGGATTCGAAAAACAGACACCTTTCAATCTGGTATGGGAGTTTTCGCAACAAGGAAGATTACCCGTACGAATTAATTCTTCACAGATTACAGAATTGTGTGTTTTGAAATCTGATTTACTTAATTACGTCGAAACAGGTCGGCCATTTAATTATCTCGTCACAGGGAATGTTACTGTCAGTGCTGTAATTTGTTTCGGAAAACGTTGTATTTCCATGTATCAACATTCCTCACCTGATGCTTTTATTTTTACACCCCCGGAACTACATTTATTTTTTTGTGAACTTTTCACACCCTTAAGAAAATGAATGAACGAACGTTATCATAAATTACAACCACATATACAGACTTTTGTACATTGTATCGAAAAAAAATATGTTTTCAGAAAGAAAAGAAGTACCAGGAAATCTGATAAGCCATTTTCACGTTCTCTGGTACAACGAATTGATGATTGAAATATATCTTCAAAACAATCTTGGACATTCATTGTTATTATAAATAATTTTACTATCCATTATGTATTTTTACTGTAAATTTATATCTCTATATGTATATTATTAAATTGTAAATAAAACATTTGAAAAAGGTTGAACATTTTTTATTTTTCTCTATTACAGTAGAAATGGTACATTTTCCAAACATTTTCAACTGCACAGTTTTTTTTCACATTTTTTGATTCACAATGTTTTCTACATTTCTTTTTTCTCTACCGAAAGTTTCACACTCTCCAATTTTGGACACCCAAATTCTTCAATATTATCTACGGTTAACGTACTCATACGTTTTTCTCCAATACATTTTTCCAACCATTTAGCTTTTTCAGTACCTTTAACATACACATTTTCAGTTACAAGTACAGAATATAAAAGATCTCCTAACTTTTCATACGGTACCCAACCATTTTCCCAGGAGAGTCCGTGTTTGTTTGCACGGAGCCAGTAATTCACACGACGATATTTTTCAGTTAGCAAATGTAGACCGTATGGAGGTTTTACTAAATAATCAAATGTACATTCAAAAGGAGACTTCAATATTCCGACTTCTTTCCACACAAATTCACCGTCTTTTCCTCGTAAATCTTGAACGCCCAAAAAACATACATCCATTGTTCAACAGGTAAAAACTGTCAATGTATTTTTAATAGATCCACGGTATATAGCACAGTTATCGAGTTGTGAGGCACAGGATCGACAACTGACAAAATGTCTGCACGGGAGAAACACTATATCACAAACATTCAAAAAACATATTTTACAAATCATTACAGAATCTGCATTTTTTCAATAACACTTTTTGCAAAGTTTTCTCTATTACCACAATATTTACATTCGGCCTTATAATGTAGTAATGCAACACTTCGTATAAAACTACAATGGGGCACTGATGCCAGATGTCCTATAACAGGACAATCTTCCGATGTCCAATCACAAAATCCATAAAAACAATATGAACACAGTACTCTATCACCGTGGCCTGAATAGTAAAATCCTGCAGTCACTAACTCTTCGGGTGTCTGTTGTAATCCTAAAGGCCACTTTTCGTAAGTTTTGTATCGAGAATCGACTGATAGGTAGTTATTACAATGCCCCGAAAATCGGTAGCAGGGGTAACTGAACACTTTCATAAATCAGCCAAAGAAAAACAATCTGATACAATAGGTGATGGGGTTCCACGTATTGGTGATAACGGTACCGGTACAGTATCTTCTACATCACTATCGAACAGAGATCTGGAAAAACCAAGACGATTCGAAGATACCACTGGAAAACAGGGATGTCCTTCTAATTTACGTAGTAGAGAACGGTTGCAGGTAGTACACCACAAAATAGTTCTGTTCACTAACACGGCAAGCCACTCTTTCACTCTTTGTTTTAAAGCTTCAGCAATCTCATCTTCATCCTTCCTCTGAATGAGTTCACACGAACATCTGTGACTAGGAAATCCTGTTCTCCCATCCGTAAACTTTTTTCTTTCCACTATCTTCTTCAACGTCTCGCAGGAATGATGGACTGCTTCTTCCGATCTATTAAACAGGTAACATCCGCACCATGGAGCTTCACGTAGTGCTACGTACATAAACGGGAAATGTTTCAACACTCGCTGTACAGCCTCACGATCGGTATCGACATCGCCGCAGGATTCTATAACTTCCCAAAACTCCTCGTAACTTATCTCGTAGAAATTTAGAGCTTTCTCCGGTAACGTTATACAATACTCTGCCATTGTGACACACTCTTGTTCTTTTATACCGTCTACATATTATAACGGTCAAATATTGAGTAACAGGTAATTAATCTAATTGCCCGTTATTAAGAATTAATTACGATTGGTAATATTAAAATCCGTCGCGAATACAGGTGTCTAGCGACTGTCTTAGCCAACACTAGCTTGCTCAACCACCGTGTTTTACCCGAATTCGGATTTAGATGCATTCTTATGGGGAATAGCAGGAAAAGAGCAACTTCTAAACCAATGGACCAAATTGGATGAGATTTTAACCAGTGGAAGACCACATCATGAAAGTACTGATTCCAAGATTTGAGCCTAATCAGAACAGAAATACGGGAGTTATGAATTATTAAAGATTCATCGCTGGATTCAATGGGAGACGGTGTCCTGGTGAGTTGGCCTTACTGAAAATGTCGAATACAATAGCCGAGGATTTAACCTAATCTCTGCACGAGGGGCTGCTACCAGAGGTGAAGGACCGGAGTGAGCGTTGACCAGGATAGGAGGACAACGGTCAAAGCACCAGAAACAATAAATGAATACCTAAACACAGAGGCTAGAGCGTTACCTCGTTCAAATCTAGAATAAAAGGGATGATTCGGAATAGCGAGAAAACAGTTTGCCTACAATCGCCACCGGAGTGTGAGCTACGTGCGACCTAGCTCGGAGTCGCGATCAGACTCGTGGTCTGGATTTGTTTTTTGACTCGCGTGAGTGTTTAGAGCCATGGAGTAGAGCAGAGTAGACTCAGGGGGGTCGTTTCCCCCTCGCCGTCAACGCATTCGTGCACATACGTGTGGTATGTGAGAATAACGCCAGACACGTCCACCTGTGTCAATCGTCCGAAACAACGTCCTAAGTTAGCAGAAGTTAATAACATTTAATAGCCATGTGAGTCCATGTGAAACCGTGAAGGACTGACCTATTACTGCGCTAGTTGTCGAATGGAGTCGACAGTGTCCGTGTACCGTCATGGACGTCCCTGTGCAGTGAACGAGTGAAGCCAGGATCCGATGATGTCATACGGAACTGCCGGGAGATCCATTTTCGCCAACCAGGATAACCGCGAAGTGCCACAATGGAGTGCAGACGTCTTCCAAAACTGTAGGACCACTTTCACCCTACCCAGGTCAGAGGGAATGCCGCGAAGGTAAGATCCAACCATGTGAGTGTGTGAGAGAGATGACGCCAATCTAACGCGAATCTGCGTAAATCAAATCATTGCATAACTTAAATCAGTGCTAGGGCATAATTAGACATCGGTATTCCGGCGGACTAATCACGTTACAGATCAGAGTTTATGTTAACAGCAAACAATAGTTCATTGAAATATATTTATACCTTCAGAAAAGATAGAAGGGGTTCGCACAAGGAACAATTATTCACTTTATACTTAAAATCCTAAATGCTAAATTGTAAACGGCAATGTAGCCAAGAAATAGCATGAGTATAGTCAGAGGATTAATTAATCTAACCTTTGTAATTGTCATATTGTCGCAATATGCCATTGAATGAGTGTATGAATGTGAGATCGAGTGAAAGAGGGCAAGATGTACTGTGTATTTATCTGTGCTTTAATGTATGTGTATATTCAGAACCACCGTAGTATTATGTAACGTCATTTCAGGTACTTAAATCAAATCCTCCTAGGTTTATTCTCGGTAACTCCGACTGTAGGCACTTATCCTGACCGTATGTAATGTTTAATTCGCGTGACGGGTGTCACGTGGAGCGATTCTGCGTTGTTGCGTTGCTTAGTCCAGTTGAGTTAATTAGTTATTAAATTAGCGCGTGACGATATATATACCCTTCTTCCTATTACGTCATTTTCCACGTCATGACCACTTTCACCCTACCCAGGTCAGAGGGAATGCCGCGAAGGTAAGATCCAACCATGTGAGTGTGTGAGAGAGATGACGCCAATCTAACGCGAATCTGCGTAAATCAAATCATTGCATAACTTAAATCAGTGCTAGGGCATAATTAGACATCGGTATTCCGGCGGACTAATCACGTTACAGATCAGAGTTTATGTTAACAGCAAACAATAGTTCATTGAAATATATTTATACCTTCAGAAAAGATAGAAGGGGTTCGCACAAGGAACAATTATTCACTTTATACTTAAAATCCTAAATGCTAAATTGTAAACGGCAATGTAGCCAAGAAATAGCATGAGTATAGTCAGAGGATTAATTAATCTAACCTTTGTAATTGTCATATTGTCGCAATATGCCATTGAATGAGTGTATGAATGTGAGATCGAGTGAAAGAGGGTAAGATGTACTGTGTATTTATCTGTGCTTTAATGTATGTGTATATTCAGAACCACCGTAGTATTATGTAACGTCATTTCAGGTACTTAAATCAAATCCTCCTAGGTTTATTCTCGGTAACTCCGACTGTAGGCACTTATCCTGACCGTATGTAATGTTTAATTCGCGTGACGGGTGTCACGTGGAGCGATTCTGCGTTGTTGCGTTGCTTAGTCCAGTTGAGTTAATTAGTTATTAAATTAGCGCGTGACGATATATATACCCTTCTTCCTATTACGTCATTTTCCTTAAACATGTCCAAATAAACAATTTTTTGTATTCTTAAATTAATACAACGATCTTTGAATCAAATGCGTCAGCAACATTTTCCCGGCTTCTCAAACACAGGTTGTTAACCTCTATACTGAATGAGTCATTAAGTTCGAAAACCTGAATCAACCTCTGTACCGAAAAACAAACATAATAAATAAAAGAAAACAGTAAAACATTCCCCCTTCCATTATCTATAACTTCTTAACCTCTTATCTATCTCGAACTCCACACACTTTTGGAACCCTGCGAAGAAATAACAATGCCTGATTGTTCACTCAAAAATTAATCCGAGCCGGGAATTTCCGGTCACGTGACTTTCACGTGATTTTGGCGGGAAATTCTTAGAATCGACCCGAATCAGCAATTTCCTATCACGTGATTTTCACGTGATTCACACAGCATTTTCTAAACCTCAACCTCTTATCTATAACCTTTCACCTTTCTCAGACAACACTTAATTCATCATTCAGGTGAGTCAGTAATTTCCTGTCGGAATCAAGCTCGGGAATTACCCGTTACGGGGTCAAAAAACTCTTCAACCAATCAAAACACAAAACACCTATGACGTCATCATCTCCTCATCCAAACAACCAATCAAAACTCTCACCCATATCTCAAACCCCGCCCATTTCTGGCCTCCATCCAAAAATAAACAATGCTTGCTTATTCACTGCCCTTATCATCAATTTATCTTTCATCCATCTTTTCCAATCAATTGATTTATCGGCCTATATCCGGGAACATAACTACTAGAACTATTGGTAGTATGAATTGTAAATAAAGTAAAATGTGTAAAATGTTCTGAATTTTCAAGCTCTTATTTCGCCGAATAAAATACAGCATAATACTTATGGAGCCCGCTGTACATGGTGTTCTTAAAATGAAAACAAATATTGGTAGTATGTATTGTAAATTGAGTAAAATGCGTAAGTTTTTTCTGAATTTTGAAACTTTTATTTCGTCGAATAAAATACAGCATAATACTTATGGAGCCTCCTGTACACGGTGTTCTTAAAATGAAAACAAATATGGGTAGTATGTAATGTAAATTGAGTAAAATGTGTAAGTTTTTCTGAATTTTGAAGCTTTTATTTCGTCGAATAAAATACAGCAAAATACTTATGGAGCCCGCTGTACATGGTGTTCTTAAAATGAAAACAAATATTGGTGGTATGTATTGTAAATAGAGTAAAATGTGTAAGTCGTGTCCAAGTAATAAATAGAGCGGTGTTTACATACAAAAGTAATGTTATTATTATTGCGTTGCACTATACTATGAATATTGTAAGAAATAATGCTGATTTAGAAGCCACTTTTTATTTTGGAGTTCTTATTTCGTCGAATAAAATGTAGCATAATACTGATGGACCCCACTATACATGGTGTTTATAAAATGAAAATAACTATTGGTAGTATGAATTGTAAATAAAGTAAAATGTGTAAAATGTTCTGAATTTTCAAGCTCTTATTTCGCCGAATAAAATACAGCATAATTCTTATGGAGCCCACCCGGTTCTGGAACAACAATGTATAACTGTAATCACGGGTTGCGCGCAATATATAAATCTAACATAATCTGTTTATATTTTCAGATGTCGACACTCCCCCTAGGATTCAGTTTAGTGTATGGCGATATCAAGGAGACGACAGCAGGTCCAACAGAACGAAGGAACTTATGGAGTAAAACACATGCAAGACAGGTTGAAAAACACATCTGCAATTATGTGAATTTTTGCGAAGAAAACGGACTGGCGGAAGAGTTATTGACAAAATTAGAAGATACATGTAAATCTATTGAGTTATCGCTGGACTATTTGGTCAAAATATTTACTTACATTGTTGACAAAACACGAGATGCGCCAGTGTTTGGCGATTTTATAGAAAATGTTCAGAAAGCGCAATATGTACCTTCCCATCTTTCTTTAAGAATATGCTTTGAATTAATGGAGGTGTTTAAAGGTTTGAGAAATTTGAATTTTTGAATTTGAATTTAAAATTTTGGGTGCGTCAGCACTAAGGCTATTTTGCACCCGTCACATTATACGGGGTCCAGCCCCTTACCATTACACATGACAACTCTAACGTTGTATAAATAAAAACCATAAAATATTCTGACTTTCGTTAAAAGCTGAGGCTGTAAAGGGGCACTCAGCACACATAAGGACAAAAGAACAGGACAACACAAACAAAATTATACTGACCATGGGGCCAGTCGCCAGAGCCTCGTTAGTCTGCAGTCCAGGGTGTACTGACGTGGAAGTGAGGTTGACATTTGGGTGTACTACGTGGAAGGTCACCCCTTACACCCCTGGTTTGAGAAATGAGAAGGGTGAAAATAAGAAGACAGGGGAAACAGGGGAAGATATGCAGGAACGAATGATGGAAATGCTGAAGAAAAGGAAACTTAACGAGTAACTAACACATACTAATACACTAATATCTAACACTGACCAATATGTTATATCTATAGAAATGTATGTAGGACATATTGCGGACATTTATGTAAAAGCATCTCGTAACAATTGATTGATTAGATGTGTTAAGCCCACTTTATGCACGGTAAGGCTAATCGGGACTGAACCTACAGTTTAAAGTAGGAGCCGGACCACTTGTGTCTCCATCAGGTATCGAACCCAGGACCCTTACATCTTGTAATAATTCTACAGATGTTCACTATGTTGATAAACGGCCATCTGTATGTAACCATTGTTGTAAAATGAAACCTGTGATGTTTCTGTAGAGGGTATAAATCATAAAATGTAACAAAATATGTAAAATATCTGATAACCTGTGAGTTGAAATAAAACAGCAGTTTGTATATGTAGAAAACGTGTAATGTTTCTATAGAATTTCGGTGTGTTAATAAAAGATTTTGTACAGAACGATGTTGTTTTTGTATATAAATAGTATTGTATTAGAATGCCAAAGACACAGGATAAAAATCCTAAAATTTAATGAAAAAATACCACGAATCTTGAAAGTAACTGTCAATATGAAAAAGTAGCGGATTCGGAACCTCCAGGCGTGGTTGTTACCCTGGTTCCAATCACGGAATTGTCCATGTCTACATACAAACCAGGATTCCGATCCTGTTTTAACTATACTTTATGCAGTGTGGTATTTAAGAAATTTCCTGTGGGGAAATTCTAGTAACAACTTAAGAAGGACGACTTTATGCCATGTAAATTCCCCATGGATAAAATTTATCAAACAGGGGGGTAACAAGTACCCAGAGGGGGAAATCCCCCCATTCTCTACAAATATCACCCTGACTTTATGCACAGTAAGGCTAATCGGGAATGGACCTACACTTTAAAATAGGAGCGGAACCACTTATATCTCCACAGGGTATCGAACCCGGGGTCCTTGATTACACGACGACTACACTACCATTGCGCCATCGGAGAGGTTTGGTTCTGAATGTCTATTTAGCACTTATTCCATCTTTGCAAATCAGTCAAAAGACATAGAATACAGAGTAAAATGCAAAAGGGTACTTACAATACGGAAGAGTTCTCGAGCTTCGTTCATTTCGATGTGGAGATGAAGAGGAGATGAACTGGAAGGAAGAATATATACCCACTTCCATATAGAGTCGCACATCTGGAATCATTTTTGTAACGTACTTTAAAAGTCTGGATATGAGATCACGGCTTTTTTGTGTGAGGCACAACATTTCCTTGATAGTTTTTGCAGGAGTTCCTTGATGATTGTCGCAGGAGTTCCTTGTTCCGTGTCGGCTCAATTTCTTCAACGAGGAACGAGTGATATCTCTTAAATGAATATAAGTAAAATGTGAAATGTCCGACGGATTGAACTGATGTTTGAAATCCGTTTATGCACCGGGGGTAATCGCTACAGAAATATACGACGGCATGGTAGAAAATGTGGAATCCTCTTAGAGGCTGATCGATTGATTGAACTGAAGTTTGTAATCCGCTTTATGCACCAAGGGTGATCGATACAGAAATATACGAGGGCTTGGTATAAGTTGTCCTATGTAGTGATTGAGTGACGGATTGAACTGATGTTTGAAACCTGTTTTATGCACCAAGGATGGACCGTTTTATGCACCGAAGCTGATCGCCGTTTATGCACCGGGGGTAATCGGTACAGAAATATACGACGGTATGGTAGAAAATTTGGAATCCTTTTAGGAGCTGATCGATTGATTGAACTGATGTTTGTAATCCGTTTTATGCACCAAGAGTGATCGATACAGAAATATACGAGGGCTTGGTATAAGTTGTCCTATGTAGTGATTGAGTGACGGATTGAACTGATGTTTGAAACCTGTTTTATGCACCAAGGATGAACCGTTTTATGCACCGAAGCTGATCGATACAGAAATATATGTGGTTATGCACCGAGGGTATTCGGTACAGAAATATACGACGGCATGGTAGAAAATGTGGAATCCTCTTAGGGGCTGATTGATAGATTGAACTGATGTTTGTAATCCGTTTTATGCACCAAGGGTGATCGATACAGAAATATACGTGGGCTTGGTATAAGTTGTCCTATGTAGTGATTGAGTGACGGAATGAACTGATGTTTGAAACCTGTTTTATGCACCAAGGATGAACCGTTTTATGCACCGAAGCTGATCGATTCAGAAATATACGTGGTTATGCACCGAGGGTAATCGGTACAGAAATATACGACGGCATGGTAGAAAATGTTGAATCCTCTTAGGGGCTGATCGATTGATTGAACTGATGTTTGTAATCCGTTTTATGCACCAAGGGTGATCGATACAGAAATATACGAGGGCTTCGTATAAGTTGTCCTATGTAGTGATTGAGTGACGGATTGAACTGATGTTTGAAACCTGTTTTATGCACCAAGGTTGAACCGTTTTATGCACCGAAGCTGATCGATACAGAAATATACGTGGGTATGGTATATTTTTTGAAAATTTAAAATCGCTGTATCTCGTAGACCCCCTTCCGACCACTCTACTAAAAGGTCGCTGTACGTCAAATTAGGGGAGGGGTTAGAGCGATTTTAAAATTTCAATTTTTACTTTTTTTTACTTTCCTTTTACTTTTTTTTTCCTCTCTCTCTTTGAAAACTTAAAATCGCTGTATCTCGGCTCCTAATTGACCTAGGAGGATGGTTGATAGCTTGTTCGAGTCGCAGTGAAGTTCTCTTTCCGGTGAACCAGCTTTCATTGTTCCTACTTTCTTTATTTTCAATCGTAGACCCCCTTCCGACCACTCTACTGAAAGGTCTCGACTTGCAGATTACGAATATATAATCAGATTCGCTGTACGTCAATTAGGAGAGGAGTTTATCACACTCCTGCCCATTATCCGTTCACCAGAAGCGTCATCAAAGTTTATTACGTTGCCGGAACACAGCAGATTTCGATCGATAATGCTTTTCAAGGTCCTTTTCCGAATTTTGTTCGTTTTGCTATGGTATCCCCCGCCAGTTTTCTCGGAGACTGTAAAAAAAATCCGTTCGATTTAGAAGTTTTAATCCATCTCCTTTCCATCTTGTGAAAAAATGGAGAACTCGTACCTTACGAACACTTGCGGGTCACCTTATTCGACGAAATAAGAACTTCAAAATCCTAAAAAACTTACACAATTTGCTCAATTTACAATACATACCACACATATTTGTTTTCATTTAAAGAACACCATGTACAGTGGGCTCCATAAGTATTATGCTGTATTTTATTCAACGAAATAAGAGTTTCAAAATTCAGAAAAAACTTACACATTTTACTCAATTTACAATACATACTACCAATATTTGTTTTCATTTTAAGAACACCATGTACAGTGGGCTCCATAAGTATTATGCTGTATTTTATTCGGCGAAATAAGAGCTACAAAATCCAGAACATTTTACTTTATTTACAATTCATACTACCAATAGTTATTTTCAGTTTAAAAACACCATGTACAGTGGGGTCCATCAGTATTATGCTACATTTTATTCGACGAAATAAGAACTCCAAAATTAAAAGCGGCTTCTAAATCAGCATTATTTCTTACAATATTCATAGTATAGTGCAACGCAATAATAATAACATTACTTTTGTATGTAAACACCGTTCTATTTATTACTTGGACACGACTTACACATTTTACTCTATTTACAATACATACCACACATATTTGTTTTCATTTTAAGAACACCATGTACAGCGGGCTCCATAAGTATTATGCTGTATTTTATTCGGCGAAATAAGAGCTACAAAATTCAGAAAATTTTACACATTTTACTTTATTTACAATTCATACTACCAATAGTTATTTTCATTGTAGAAACACCATGTACAGTGGGGTCCATCAGTATTATGCTACATTTTATTCGACGAAATTAGAACTCCAAAATGAAAAGCGGCTTCTAAATCAGCATTATTTCTTACAATATTCATAGTATAGTGCAACGCAATAATAATAACATTACTTTTGTATGTAAACACGGCTCTATTTATTACTTGGACACGACTTACACATTTTACTCTATTTACAATACATACTACCAATATTTGTATTCATTTTAAGAACACCATGTACGCTAAAAGGACCACACCCAATTCCTGGAATAACACTTCCTCCCCAGAATGACTCGTCAACCTAAAAGATGTTCGGACATGTTTCAGACCAATCCCCTGACACCACCCTGACGACCCGGACCAGGCTCACATGGATGCCGATCCTAATTGAACACTGTAGGTTTTATCCCATTGCTATTATTATACAACCTGATTTCTACCATGGCCTCGTATATTTTTGTCCCGATCAGCCTAATTGCATAAAGTGAATTCTGTCCCGATTAACCTATCCGTGCATAAAGCGAAATCCACTTCGATACATTCTGCTCGCGAATAACCTCAGTGTATAAAGTTGATTCTGTCCTGATTAACCTATCTGTGCATAAAGCGGACTTTAAACATCTGTTCAATCCGCATAGATACATTCTGCTCCCGATTAACCATACATCCTACTTCCGATTAGCCTCAGTGCATAAATTAATTCACTCTCTTTATTTACTGTACAAAATACACACATTCACACATCGAACACTCCATATTTACGGCATGCAGTTTCCAGTTCGGTGGAGCGAATTATTTTGTCTATCACATCATCTACTTTTCTATTATGTTCGCGCCATGAATCACTCCACCGGTACATACCAGGGAAGCGATTTTCTTCCAGAAAACCCAACTCGTCGTTAAGCATGGGGCTAAAATTAGACCGATGCTTTTATTTTCACAGCCTCTGAACTACACTTATTTTTGTGTAACCTTTTTTGGCATCTGCAGAAATTAAAGAACGAACGTTATCATAAATTGCAACCCAAAATGGAGGCTTTTGTATATTGTATCAAGAAAAATATGGTTTCAGAAAAAAAGAAGTGCCCAATTTAGTGAACTATTTTTTTGAGTGACGGATTGAACTGATGTTTGAAACCTGTTTTATGCACCAAGGATGAACTGTTTTATGCACCGAAGCTGATCGATACAGAAATATACGTGGTTATGCACCGAGGGTAATCGGTACAGAAATATACGACGGCATGGTAGAAAATGTGGAATCCTCTTAGGGGCTGATCGATTGATTGAACTGATGTTTGTAATCCGTTTTATGCACCAAGGGTGATCGATATCCTAATTGAACACTGTAGGCCCTATCCCATTGCTATTATTATACAACCTCATTTCTACCATGGCCTCGTATATTTCTGTCCCGATCAGCCTAATTGCATAAAGTTAATTCTGTCCCGATTAACCTATCCGTGCATAAAGCGGAATCCACTTCGATACATTCTGCTCGCGAATAACCTCAGTGTATAAAGTTGATTTTGTCCTGATTAACCTATCTGTGCATAAAGCGGACTTTAAACATCTGTTCAATCCGCATAGATACATTCTGCTCCCGATTAACCATACATCCTACTTCCGATTAGCCTCAGTGCATAAAGTTAATTCACTCTCTTTATTTACTATACAAAATACACACATTCACACGTCGAACACTCCATATTTACGGTATGCAGTTTTCAGTTCGGTGGAGCGAATTATTTTGTCTATCACATCATCTACTTTTCTATTATGTTCGCGCCATGAATCACTACACCGGTACATACCAGGGAAGCGATTTTCTTCCAGAAAATCCAACTCGTCGTTAAGCATGGGGCTAAAATTAGCAAAGTCTGTTATCTCCTTCATTCTGCACCCATACGTGGCATGAGTGTAATCGCCCACCACTATCTGCACAGCAGTTTTCAATATTTTATTCAATGCTGCCAAGGGAATAATATCGTGCAGGGGAACCATGGATAAAATCCGCAAACAGATTTCCGCTGGCACCTTCTCCATTCTTTCGGCTGCAAGTGTTCAATTTTCTGATGCCTGTGTATCTGTAGCAGGATGTGACAAGGAACATAGTGTGAACTAGTGATGGGTCGTTCGTGAACGAGTCGTTCAAAAGTAACGACTCTCTCTTGTGAGCGGTGAACGACTCGTTCACCAGAATTGAACGACACGTTCAAAGAGTCGTATGTGTGCCACGACTCCTCCGCCCGCCAAGCAACTATTATTCCCTCTCGTTTCCACGAATTTTGCGAGGAAGGCGCATGCGCAAGTGTATACTCGCCTGGCGGCCGGAATTTTTGAAAGAAAGCAAGTCGATTCTGAGGGTAGCAAATGGGGACTGGAGAGGAGAGTTCCTTTTCCCTTACCTAGAACTTGAGAGCATCTGGGAAGGCGGGTGGAAAGTGGGTGCGCAGTAGCAAGGAAAGGCAGCGTTGCCAACCCTAGCTATAAGTACTGAAACCATCCGTAAAATGTAACCACCACAACTAGGGACAGCATTCCAAGCATTATGTACCTATCCCCTTGCAACTCATTCCAAACAAATAAATAGTGCAAATTCAAAGTCTACATTGTCGGTGAGGCAAGGGACAGCTGTTTGTATCGAAATAGGAAAAGGTGTGGGTAATTGGGACGGAAAGTAAAACGCGTGAAAACCTGCAGAGATAATTGCAGAGAACGTTTTGCCTTTTATCTGGTCCGTGAGGCAAACACGATATCTAAAGGGCCTCCCCCATGGCGGAGTGGTAGCGTCGTTGCTTTGCAATCAAGTGGTCCCGGGTTCGATACCCGGTTGAGGTTCATGACACAGAGGTTCGGAACCCACTTTAAACTGTAGGTCCAGTCCCGATTAACCTTACTGTGCATAAAGTGGACTGAAAACATAAAATAAAAAAAATAAAAAAATTAAAGTTGATACTGAATAGATTGGGTTCAAGCCACCACGATCTTATGCAATGTTTTATAACGGCAACCATCATGTCATACATTTCTGTTTGAGTTATTGTTGTACGTATTATTATATATGTAAAATTACTATATCAATACGGGTAACAATAACAATGTATCTGTATTATATTAGTGTTATTGCCATACCTATTGCCATAGTCATCCATACGCGTAATAAGAACGCTAACCAAAGAAATCGTTCCCAGTAATTCTGTAATGTATTGAATTAAAAATGGAAAGTACAACCGTACAACGAAGAACTGGAAAGTTACAGCACTTATTAGAAAAGAATATACGTGTAACAGTCCAAGAATTCATTTTGATCTAAATATTTTCTGGTAAACAGAACCATAACAGCGAAATAAGTGTTTGGTGTTATTATTCCTTATTTTGTTATTATTATTACAAACGCAAATAATAAAATGTCTGATAAGCGTGAAATTCTACTACCCTTTCCAGTAGCCTACAGAATAAATTCAGTGAGCAGCGAGGCTGGCAACGCTGACTTGGAGCCAGTAAGGTCGAATCTGCAACTGTCTTTCCGCGCGCGGACTTTTGAACGCTGTGATTTACTGTTTTGGTTGTGGCTATTGGAGTAGCAATATTTGGCATATCTGTGTGCACAATGGAAGTTGAGAATAGGAAGCGTTGTGTTTTACACAAGCAAGCACGTAAGATCGTGTACAACGTGTACAATTACTTTAAAATCGAGGTCGAGCAGAAAACGATTGTGGAGGGCGAAGCTGAGTGCCATGTTGCCAGACCTCAAGAAAGGACTGCCGCGGCGTGCGGGGTAAGTTTGCGTTCAGTGCAGAGAATTGTGAGCGAGGGGAAAAAATCTGTTCTTGCAAGTGGGACTGCTGTATTTCGATCCCCAGGCAAAAATCCTCGCCGCGAAAAGCCTGTTACCGATATTGATGATTTCGATAAGAGCATATTACGCAGGGAAGTTTTGAACATGTACAGAAATGGTGAATTTCCTACATCATTGAAACTCGCAAAGAAAATGAAGGCGCAATGTAAATTTGTTGGAAGCCGATGGTCTATGCTGCGTATTCTAAAGAGCATGGGGTTTAAATATAGAAAATGCAATGATGGACGGAAGATGTTAATGGAAAGGACGGACATCGTAGCTGCGAGAGCTGCATTCTTGCGAAAGATGCATTGCATCAAACAAGAAGGAAGATCACCTATTTTCTACCTCGATGAAACGTGCGTTAACCAGAACCACACACGAAAACGATGGTACGGGTGGCCTAAAAGTTCCTGTAGGAATTGTAGTATCTATGGAGACAATGACGCTTCGATTTGTTCGCTTAATGTCAAACGAAATTTCTTTTTTTTTTTTAATTTTGGCTCAAAGATCTTGTTCATCGTTTCATTGCGGTGCGTGCGAAATACATCGCATATCCACGCGGCCGCGGATGTGGCAACGCTCTGCGCAAAGGTAGCAGACGACCGCCTTCCCAGTTGCTCTCTAGTCTTGAAGCTGGCTGAAACGTGCCGTCTACGATGAGAGGGGAAGGAGTCGACTCTTTGAACGAAGGAAAGAGTCGACTCGCGAGTGTTGTTTGCAGAGAGAGAGAGCGCGCAACTCCAGGCCATGACGGGCAACGAAGAACAACCAACAAATTTGTCCTGTAGTTTCAAATTCGGCTAAACCATTGCGTTTCTTCGCCGGAAGTCAAGCCCCTGGAAGCCTATACCCAGTTATGATGTCCAGACAAAATTAGAGCTAAAACTACAAGAAATTAAATGTTAGTAAAAAATATTAGGGGAGTCTTGTGAAAATTTTCGGAAGGTGTTAGGCAGAGACCTCTTGATTACAATATTCCGATTAGCCTATTTTGAGTTGTTATTGTTTAAGTCCACTTTATGTGCAGATAGGATAGTCGGGACTGGACCTACAGTTTAAAGTGGGATCCGAACCTCCACTTTGTATTGAACACGGTACCCCTTGTTTACCGGTGACGTTATCACTACGCCATCGGGGAGACCCGATTAGCCTATTGGAGCATAAAAGTGGACTTATAACAATTTTTGCCACGCAAACCATTTTAATACATGACAGCGTTAACCACTATGCTATTAGGGTGAATCAGAAAATAATTGTTGAAGTGACACTCAATTCCGGGATTTCTCTTAGCGCACTGTTCTAACCACTCCTCCACAGAGGCGACTGAAATTGTGGGAAGTGAATCAGTTTCACAAGTAGCAGGACATTACAAAATCGCAATGAAAACAGGGCCAACCCTTCCAAAGTTGGTGAGATGATGAGAGACACTCTGTGTAAAATCTACTGTCCGAGAATCTCGTCTCATTGGAGTAACGATACCGATTTATGCTTTAGAAATCGATGAGCGAACAGGACCAGACAGGTGTTTTTAACTTGAAATCAAATCGGGAAAAAGATATGCATTCTCAGTCACGAGTTGAAACGATGTGCCAAGTCATCTCGTCTCACCACGATACCCGATCGAGTTGCTCTTCCACTTCGTGCACATGTAAACCTTTTAATTTACACATTCAATTTATTTATCCAAGAAAACAAATCTGTTAACATGAGAATGAACAGAAGAAATAAGGTACTAGTTATTTTTCCATTAAGGAACAAACATTTTTCAAAATGCTATAATTTCTTATAAATTAGCATGCAGTAATTATGTTTTATAATTTATTAATTCAATTTTAATATTTTAACTGCCTAATACGATTTGTTGTATTTTATGCATCTTTTATACCTAATTACTTAGTGTTGACAGCGAGGATGAATGAATTTTACGTACAGATAGGCTAATCGGGACTGGATCTACAGTTTAAAGTGGGATCCACCAGGTATCGTTACAAGACAACGACGGAGGATTAGAGTAATTGACAGGAGGTTAAATACAGATTACCACTCATCTCTGGGCAGGGGTTCGAACCCGGAACTTTCGGTGTCAATAGGCTTACTTTGAGGAGGGCGACACCACTTATCTGTCACTCCAAGATTATTTCAAGCTGGCCAACATAAAAACCAAGAAACAAAGAACATGCACCATGGAGTTTGTTTTATTTATGTTATTCAGCCACCCTTTCATTCCTTGTTAAATCCTGGTAAGGAAATCGCTTCCTGTCTCGGATTCGATCCTCGGTGGAGGCACCTTGCCCAGTGATTTAGACACCAGTTTAAAATGTAGCTTCAATCCCGATTAGACTATCTAAGCATAAAGTGAACTTTAAACATTGTCTGACAAAATCGTTTTCATAGGACGTGAAATATTTCATTAACATTAACGTGTAAATATTCTAGGTACTAATGAAAACAGCATTAAAGAATAAATATAGAAGTTTAATCATAAATTTGATCGTACATGATACTGCAAAAAAGCTTTTATTGAATGACTGCAGAATTAGGAACAACTACGTAAGATGGACGTGGGTCATGTTCACGAGTGATATAAACAGCTGTTGGCCATCTGCGGTGAGCCTACGTGTTAAGGCTCGGCTGGAACTTTGGCACCCGAATGGGCGAATTTTTTAAAAAAATACTCTCCATTTGAAAAACTGCTGTGATATTCCAAAATATGAAAAATTACATCAACTTAGAATTGCTTCTAGAGCATTGACGTGAATTTTCGTGTAGTTTGCTTTCACTGTTATCTATATATAATCAATAGTTTCGTGATTACGTAAGTCTATTAACCTATTGATAATATATAGATAACAGTGAAAGCAAACTACACGAAAATTCACGTCAATGCTCTAGAAGTAATTCTAAGCTGATGTAATTTTTCATATTTTGGAATATCACAGCAGTTTTTCAAATGGAGAGGATTTTTTTTAAAAAATTCGCCCATTCGGGTGCCAAAGGTCCAGCCGAGCCTTAAGGTGTTTTACTAGTAGAAAGCAACATTAAAAAAAAATACATACGTATAATTTGGCCCGCTTTATAGAAATTCGATCATGCATTATGATATTGGCAGAAACTTATATTGAATGACTGTGGAACAACAAACAGCTATCTGGGATGGACATGGATAATGTTCAAGAGCGATATAAATTTCTTAAACACAGCTGTTAGCCATCCGCGGAGAGCGAGCGGGTGGATCCCACTTTAAACTGTAGATCCAGTCTGCTGGCGAGACTGCCGCCGCCGCGCCTTGTGTAAGAGAACTCGCGACTCGTGAACGAACGATGAGTGAGGAGAAGAATCGCTAAGGCGAGCGAGTCGTTAAGGTGCTCCACGACTCTTTGAGCCGTCTCGAGAGTCGTGAACGAACGACGGGAGAAGAATCGTGGCGCTGTGCTGTGACTCTTCGAGCTGCCAGGAGAGTCGTAAACGAATGATGGGGAAAGAGTCGTGGGACTGTGCTGTGACTCTTCGTGCTGTTTAAAGAGTCGGCAAGCATGTGTCGCAGCGCAGATCTGGAGTGCATTTTGTTGACTCGCTTTCTCACATTTGTTGCGATATTAAAACCAGTGATCGAATGCAAAAAAGGAAGAATATGTAAATGCACGTTATTACTAACAAACGTTTGATATAATTATATAGCATTTCTGTGCATGCTATCATACTGCATAATTTGCATTATCCGCAGCATGAAATGCAAACTGAAACAAGATACAAATATAGAAAATCTCACTCATGAGGCAGTATGTGCAATAAATTTTGTTTGTGTATGTGTGTTTACTGTTTACACATATATGTATATCCACACACATACACAGACTCGAATTTGTATTTTTATTATTCTATGCCGCTTTTCTTCAAATTTTAAGTAATCGCGACGATGAGTATTATCCGTGATGATATAGATGAAGAGACACTCGTAAAGAATATCCTTGCCCAGACCGGGACTAGAAAGTAAATAAGAATTGGGAGCACATACGTAATGCAATAGAATCAGCAGCTAAAGAAAGTATTGGATACCATAAACCGAGAAAAAGTAAGCCATGGTTTGATAATGAATGTCATAATCTAATAGAAATAAGAAATCAAACTAGACTTAGGTGGTTAAATAACTCTGATGATACAAATCTAAACAATTATAATAGAATAAAGCGAGAAGTTAACCGCACGTTTAGAAGTAAAAAAAGAGATTACTTGAAAATCAAAATTAACGAAATTGAAACAAACAGCAAAAATAAAAATATCAGAGATTTATATAAAGGCGTAAATGAGTTTAGAAAGGGGTGGCAACCTAAAGTAAACTTGATAAAAGATAAAGACGGTGATTTTCTAGCTGACTCAAGCGATATTCTAAATAGATGGAAGAACTACTTTAATGACCTTTTAAATGTTCATGTAGGAGATAAATCAGAAGTAAATGAAGTCCACACAGCAGAACCTTTAGTTCCAGAACCTAACTTGACTGAAGTTCAAGATGCTATTAAAAGGCTAAAGAATAACAAAGCACCTGGCATTGATTTAATACCAGCTGAGTTAATTAAATATGGTGGAAATTCATTAATATGTCAAATTCATAAATTAACTTGTTTAATATGGAATAAAGAAGAAATCCCTCAACAGTGGAAAGAATCCATAATTGTTCCTGTGTTTAAAAAAAGTGATAAAATGAACTGCAATAATTACCGTGGAATTTCTCTACTCTCAACAACATATAAAATATTATCTAACATTTATTTAACAAGACTAACCCCATATGCTAATGAAATTATAGGTGATTATCAATGTGGATTTAAAAGTAACAGATCAACTACAGATCAAATTTTTCACATCAGACAGACACTTGAAAAAAGTGGGAATATAATCAAAATGTCCATCAGCTATTCATTGATTTCAAAAAAGCATATGATTCGGTCAAAAGAGATAAATTATATAATATATTAGTAGAGTTTGGAATACCTAAGAATGTTGTTAATATGATAAAAATATGCACCAGTGAAACAGAAAGTAAAATTCGTGTGGGTATTAATATGTCTGACAAATTTACAATTCATGATGGGTTAAAACAAGGAGATGCATTATCTCCATTGCTCTTTAATTTTGCCTTAGAATATGCTGTAAGGAAGGTAAAAGAAACTAAAGAAGGACTAAAATTAAATGGTGTGACTCAGTTGTTAGCATATGCAGATGATGTAGACTTACTGGGGGATGATGTGAATACAATTAAGAATAATGCTAAAATATTTTTCAAAACTGCTAAAGAGATAGGTTTGGAAGTTAACAAAGAGAAAACTAAATATATGCTTACAGGCCGAAACCAAGTGTTAGGTAATAATAAAAATCTAATTATTGATAACAACTCGTTTGAACCAGTTTACAAATTCAAATACTTAGGAGTAATATTAACAAATGAAAATTATATTAAAGAGGAAATAAAAAGTAGGCTTAATTCAGGAAAGGCATGTTACTTCTCTCTTCATAAACTTTTGTCTTCTCGTTTAATATCTAAGAAACTAAAAGTTAAAATATACAAAACAGTAATTTTGCCTGTAGTATTATATGGATGTGAAACTTGGTCACTTACATTGAAAGAGGAACATAAATTGAGAGTATTTGAATGTAAGACCCTTAGGAAAATTTTTGGACCTAAAAGGGATGAGGAGACAGGTGAGTAGAGAAGGTTACATAATTTAGAACTACATAATTTGTATTCATGTCCAGATATTATTAGAATAATTAAATCAAGAAGACTTAGGTGGGCAGGCCATGTGACACGAATGGGAGAGAAAAGAGGAGTTTATAGGATTCTTGTTGGGAAACCTGATGGTAAGAGACCTGTAGGAAGGCCAAGACGAAGATGGAGGGACAACGTTGAGATGGACCTAAGGGAAATCGGTAGGGATGGAAAAGAGTATATAGAACTTGCTCAAGATAGGGAAAGATGGAAGGCCTGTGTTGCTGCAGCCATGAACCTTCGGGTTTAAGAAGGCTAGGGAGTTAGTTAGTTAGTTAGACCGGGACTAGAACCCGGGAACTTCTATGGCAAGATCAAATGTCGATTAATTCAGAATCTTGGCCATCTAGTCGGCTACACGCACACACACATACACAAAAATGCAATACAATTTATTAATCTTGATGGACAGAGGCTGATACGTTCCGTTGTGTTCGTTTATTTAAATACAATAATCTGCTTCAACACCTCCTACCCCCCTTCCCCCTCTTCAGGCATGTGTTTCGAAAAAAAAGAAGCTTGTCGACTCTTTTGAACGACTCATTTGAACGACTCTTCTCAGTGAGCGAGCGCTCATGAGTCGACTCACACAAATGAACGGCTTGAACCCATCACTAGTGTGAACCAACTTATCTTTTTATGGAGACTCTGACAGGAAGTTTTTGCTATCTCAGGCATGCAGACCCAACAAGGAAGTTGCATCCGTTCCGTTAATGACTCAATCCTACACGTATCTAATATGTGCATATTTTCCGACCATCACTGCAGAGTTTTTATTCTTCTGTAATGGCTTTATCAGTACAGTGCAAAGATGGAGGGAAAGAATTTGTTAAGTATAGTGCAACGCAATAATAATAACATTACTTTTGTATGTAAACACCGCTCTATTTATTACTTTACTTGGACACGACTTACACATTTTACTCTATTTACAATACATACTACCAATATTTGTTTTCATTTTAAGAACACCATGTACAGCGGGCTCCATAAGTATTTTGCTGTATTTTATTCGACGAAATAAGAACTTCAAAATTCTGAAAAACTTACACATTTTGCTCAATTTACAATACATACTACAAATATTTGTTTTCATTTTAAAAACATCATGTACAGTGCGCTCCATAAGTTTTATGCTGTATTTTATTCGGCGTAATAAGAGTTTCAAAATTCAGAAAAACTTACACATTTTACTCAATTTACAATACATACTACCAACATTTGTTTTTATTTTAAGAACACCATTTACAGCCGGCTCCATAAGTATTATACTGTATTTTATTTAGCGAAATCCCGTCATACAACAAGAAACACTTTTCTTGTTTCGGCCGCTGTTTGTAGCATTTCCAGGAAGGTAATGGTGCTGTAGGTAGACTAATATACATAAATGAGACACTCAATTACATCGAACTTTTGTATTCGTCGCAAAATATACATTATTTGCAGCCAACCTGCAATACATCTCTTACATAGCGTCGCTTCTCTCTTCACAGACTATTCACTCTCTCACTTTCAGTAGGCACTAGTGTCCAGAGAATAACATGGCGGCCATATTGGCTCCAAAAGCACAAGGTACGGAACAAAAGAGCTTCAAAATTCAGAACATTTTACACATTTTACTTTATTTACAATTCATACTACCAATAGTTATTTTCATTTTTAAAACACCATGTACAGGGGGCCATCAGTATTATGCTGCATTTTATTCGACTAAATAAGAACTTCAAAATTAAAAGCGGCTTCTAAATCAGCATTATTTCTTACAATATTCATAGTATAGTGCAACGCAATAATAATAACATTACTTTCGTATGTAAACACCGCTCTATTTATTACTTGGACAAGACTTACACATTTTACTCTATTTACAATACATACCACCAATATTTGTTTTCATTTTAAGAACACCATGTACAGTGGGCTCCATAAGTATTTTGCTGTATTTTATTCGACGAAATAAGAGCTTCAAAATTCAGAAAAACTTACACATTTTACTCAATTTACAATACATACTACCCATATTTGTTCTCATTTTAAGAACACCATGTACAGTGGGCTCCATAAGTATTATGCTGTATTTTATTCGACGAAATAAGAGTTTCAAAATTCAGAAAAGACTTACACATTTTACTCAATTTACAACACATACTACCAATATTTGTTTTCATTTTAACAACACCATGTACAGCGGACTCCATAAGTATTATGCTGTATTTTATTAGGCGAAATAAGAACTTGAAAATTCAGAACATTTTACACATTTTACTTTATTTACAATTCATACTACCAATAGTTATTTTCATTTTAAAAGCACCATGTACAGTGGGGTCCATCAGTATTATGCTACATTTTATTCGACGAAATAAGAACTCCAAAATTAAAAGCGGCTTCTAAATCAGCATTATTTCTTACAATATTCATAGTATAGTGCAACGCAATAATTATAACATTACTTTTGTATGTAAACACCGCTCTATTTATTACTTGGACACGACTTACACATTTTACTCTATTTACAATACATACTATCAATATTATGCTCCATTTTATTCGACCAAATAAGAACTCCAAAATTAAAAGTGGCTTCTAAACCAGCATCATTCTAAATCCCCTATAAGGCTGGGGATTCGACGTGCTGACCCCACGTCACCCTATTACCGGTTGATAAACTCCACACCTCTAGGGTAGGATTGTGGGAGGGAGACTTGCAGTCGGTAGATAGGCCTAGGGCTATCGAGTCACGGGTTATTATTATTATTAGAGGCTAATCGGGACCACAGCTAAAACTTCTAGTGGTATCCGAACCACTTCACGAAATGTTACCTCCACAGGGGATCGAAACCGGGACACCTCGATATCAAAATAACCGTTTTATCGCTAGACTATCTGGGCTGGGAGAGCAATTTTAATATTTCGAATTCTTAGCATTTCAAAATTAGGTGCTTGTGTACTCTTTGATTCCTTAACATCGTATTTCTCCCTCTCGAATATTTGCAGCGAAAAGAATAGATATAACGATGAAACCAATGAGGGAGCATCGCTAACACTCATGGAATTGTCAAAACTCGAATGAGGAACTAACGAACAGAAAATGAATACTCTATAACGTTCTTTAGATTTTTAACGTCGTCATAAATATTATATTTTTATGCTTGTCAGACCTACTTCGAAATATACTGATACGATGTATAGAGGCTAATAATGCCGCAGTGGAAGTTTTATAATGGAAAATGTAAACTCCTACTTTTTAAGTTTTCGGTCCGCAGGTTGTTGCCCCAAAGATGTTTTTCCCTGATTGTACGTATTATCTGTTTGACAATAAATAACATCATTATAATGTATAATGCATATGTTTAACACACACGCATATATAATTATATTTTACATTGCAAAGGTTATGTGCAAATGTAACTGTTGATCAGTGTGTGATTGGGTTCCAAAACTAAAGGGGCAAGGTGCAAAAAGGGGAGGGCAACTGTTCCCCTAATCGCCGCCACTGCTGTTGATACATAATCAAAATGAAAGTTCACGAAAACAAATGGAAGAGGAAAAAACTCTTTTTGTAAGAACTGTGACGACTCATTGCGAAGGCAATTATTTAGCCTACTCTAGGTCTATTGCGAAAATTGTTTTTCAAATAATTGTTTCATTAAAAATAGCTCAACATTGTTTGTGATAATATAGTATATTACAATTATAAGACAGCCTATTGCATTTGCTTTTGTGATGCAAAAATAAAAATAATAAACAATGGGTAAAAAAAATAAGTATATTCTTCCAACTGTAATTTTTTTTCTTTAGTTTGAAACATTTATTTTACATATTATGCTGTTCATTACATAACATTTTTGTAATCTGTAATTTTAAAGGCAGTGTATTGTTTGTAATAAAATATTCCAAACCATATCAAGGGTAGAACTACAAATATTGTCAACTGACCTCGAACATATGGTCAACTCACTCCACATACGAGATGAATTTACATTACTGACACTCTTCGAAAATAAAGACAAACTCTTACAAGTTTTAGAAGTATGGTGAATTTTTAATTCATAGTGATTGAAGAAACTAGAGGTATTGTTTGTTCATAGCATGTCGTCAATAGTAGATCTTATTTTTTAAGAACTTCAAAAACAGAAGGGTGCCTTAGAAAAATTGTTAAATGTTTCATATTTCGCCACGACAGATAAATGGAAATAATGGCGATACACTTGAAATCAAGGAGATTATTGTTAGGAAAAAGTCGAAGTCTTACTTTCAAGTAACTTTCGAGAATTATATGGCACGTTTGTTATTCTGATTTAACGATACACGTGTTGCAGAAAACACATGCTGCACTCATGGCCGTCCGGAAGGGGGGAGGGGCAAGGGGGGCCGTGTCCCCTTCCTGGAAAATGAAAGTCAACAAAAAATTTCTATTTTTCACATATAATTTCATTTCAGCCACAGTAATATGTGTTAATTATTGCATGAATATGATAAATTCAAATTTAAACAATATTTTTTGAGGGAACAACACTATTATTGGGGAAAATGTGCTTTGTTTGCCATACCCCCTGGAAAAAACTACCTTCCTTTCCCCTCCCTGGAAAAACACTGTAGACGACCATGGCTGCACTCCATATTTTAAAAATGATAATAAAAATTTACATAAGAGATCTTGAAATATTATATATATATATATATATATATATATATATATATATATATATATATATATAGGAGAAAATGGGGTAGCCCCGGACATGTTCACATAGTGATGTGCTTCTTGGTAAGAAGATGCAAAATTGTTTTAAAACAAGCCTGAAATATTTATTTGGAATGTGATCTTTATTGACAAAGCAAAGTTATCGATAGAAATGCAACACGAAGTACATAAACAAATGACAATACAGATCTCTACATTTTACATATTTTCACATATTGGCGGGTACCACCGGACACTTAAGATAATTGAAAGAAAATCATATTCTACACTTGGAAGGAACAATAAGAACACCTACCCAGGAAGTTTACAGTGATCACATGTGTAATGGATATCAATTGATTCGATATCGGTGCAGTTGTCATGGGCCCAGCCATCGCAGGATTGACACTGAATCCAGCCTTCATTGAACGTTTCACCGCAAATGATGCATTCAGTTGTGCTATCCTGTTCGTCTGGTCGTATGTCCTCTTTGTTATTGTCACAAGCAAGCTGATCGTGGCCCATTAGCTTCTTGCGACCTTTCTTTGCTGATACATGTGTTGAGGTCACTTTTCTTTCAAGTTGCTTCTTATATGCTGAAGATGTTAGTATCTCACTCACTGCAGTTCTTCTTGTTCGTGACGCTAAACGTCTCTTACGATTTTCTGGTAATGGTGATAACTTTTCAATAATTGAGAGCCCTTTGCTACGTGATGGACGAGGAGATTCAGGTTCCTCTGTGACATGTAGAGAACGTGGATCCACTACAGACGACGGAGAAGAAGCAGCCCTCCTTGCCTCCACCGCTGCTGAAGTTGAAGGTTCTGGGTCTTCACAGGTTTGCGGAGTGTAACATCTTTCAACGCGAGTCACGTTTGCGGGCAGGTAGTCAATGTCTGTGAATATATTACGGTTGAGTGGATATATTCCAGTGCACGAAAATCCATTGAGAGCAATGTCCATGCGACACACCTTAAAGTATGCCTCTGCAACAAGGTGTGCTACATCATAATCGGTTATCTTTACTCCAGCATTCTTGCGCATCCACATCGAACAAGCTTCATTGTATGCTCCTTTAAACGGTTTCATAAAAGACCTGTCAAGGGGCTGAGTCTTGTGCGTGGTATGTGGAGGAGTACTGAGCATATGAATACTGTGATCCCTCGCATATTGGATCACTTTCAAATCCTTATGACTGCAATGTCCGTCAACAAGTAGCAGAACTGGAACGCTATCACACAGTGTCAAGAACTGCTACATTTTGTCCGGTGTTACCCTCCAATTGCCTGTCCGGCGCTACCCGACACGTACCATTCGACAATAACATGCCTCATACTATCACACAGTCAAATATATACTTGCGGTTTCACACACGATTTGTTCAAACCCTAACCAGTACCCTGACAACTATTTGTGTTTCATTTACTTAACTTTATAATAGCAATGACCTTCCTTAAGTTACTTCGGGACGAGCACCGCATACGCAGAAACAGAGCGGCTTGCAGCACGTCCGCTATTCTTCACCGACCAACTCCTACTATTTGCACGTGCAGGGGAGAACAAAGTCCTTCCTTTTTCTGCTGATACAGTATTGCTAGCTCATACCGCAGTTTCGGAACTCACACTGTCCGATGGTACCCGATGTCCGGGGCTACCCGATTTTACCATATATATATATATATATATATATATATATATATATATATATATATATATATATATATATTAGAACTGAATTTGAAAATTCAGGCGCCAGTTGAAAATACCTACATTTTACATTACCAATTTCGCCTTAAAATAAGCACTCAGAGAAGCTATTATCAATTACACAGGACAGGCAAAGGCAACCTTACTTTCACGAAAAGATTCGGAAGAGTTTGTGGTGGATGACACGCATCGCAAACCCCAACCCAGAGCTATAGATCGACCACAAGGAAAAAACCTTGGGACTGGAAGTCCCCGCGCAGCTTTCCCTTCTTCCCTCCACCTCGGGCCATAAGGAAGCATGGTCCACTCTCCCCATCTCCTACTCGCGGGGGTAGGGTGCACAGGAGTCGCGGCTTCGTCGGGTACAAGAGATCTGACCAATAAGGACGTTTGAAACCCATGTGACTGTCACCGAAAGAGCTCCCCCCCCCCCAATTTGTGCTGGAAACAGCAAAAGAAGACGGCCGTGTCATCTATTGGCACCGACGGAAATGCAATTTCCAAGCGCAGCGAGGTTTAAATGTAGGGTAAGCTTCTATACCCTAACTATTCTATGGTAATAGCTACCCCTTTTTCGCCAATACTGAAGTAGGTTAGGATTTATATTCATCTAAATTTTAAGAAACTAAATATAATAGAATTACTATCCTCGTCCTGAAAAAATCACGGTGAAATATTTCCTGCTGCCTGAACAGTTTATATAGCAGAAACCAACCTGCAGTGTCATAGTTTCTCCAGATCAATTTATCTTTCAAAGTACAAAGTTATGTTACCAAAAGTAAGCATCTGCGCTTCATTCAGTTATACAGACCAATGAATCGTTTCGCAAAGAAAAAAAAATCACGTCAAATCACGCATTGTGTATTCAGATATTAGCATAGAATAATTAGGGTATAGAAGATTACCCCACATTTAAACCTCGCTGCGCTTTGAAATTGCATTTCCATCGGTGGCCAGTAGATGGCGCGGCCGTCTGCTTGTGCTGTTTCCAGCACAAATTGGGGGGAGATCTCTTTCGGTGACAGTCACGTGGGTTTCAAACGTCCTTATTGGTCAGATCTCTTGTATCCCAGCAAGGCTGTTACCAATGGCAAGGGCTTTCTTTTTCGCTGGTTCCCTTCCAAGCACCGCTGTTAGGGGTGGGGTGAAGAGATGGGGATGGAAAAACCTTTCACTGCTCATAAGTCAGTCATTGTTCTCTGCAGTTTTCAATGCAACATTCAGGCTCTCTGATCGTGCATCGTACGTTTCACATCAGATATGCACATAATTTAATATATTTATAAGTAGGGAGCGGAAGTTGATGACCTAAAAAATATAGGTATATGACCTATAGAATATCCTAAAAATGGGGTAAAAATGACGTAAAATGCAAAAAATGACCATTAAATTTGTTAGTTTCAGTTTAAAAATTGAAATGAAAATGAAATTAAAGAAAATGCAATCTTGCTTTAAAAAAAAGGGCACCAAATGATAGCACATGCACATTCAATTAAAATATGCAACGAGGATTTTCAGTGCAAACGGGGTCTAGCTATGGTATTTCAAGCCTCTCCTTATCTGATCTTAAACCTGAGTTTGCCCCAGACGGACACCTGGTGGTTTCCCCCGACACAACAAAGACTGTCACCAGTTCAGCATTTCTTTTGCTCGTAAATTGCAATCCTGCGAGATATATATACCTTGGTGGAAAGATTCAAGAATATTACCAAAATTAAAGAAGTGACAAAATATGATGAAACAATATACCGAATATTGCAAAAAATGACGGGTAAGTGCCGAAAATCCGGGAAAATGACCTAAAACCTGACAAATGTCAACAAATGCAAAAAAATGCACTTTAAAGTTACCTCTTTTGGGTTCTAGATGAAGTGCAATATTGTGTATATTTAATGGGCATCGTGTCCGAGATGTCAGAAAAAAGATGACATTTCATCAACTATTTATAAGTTGTATTAAGCGAAATTCTCCATTTTTATTCTTTCCATATATGATATCAATATCATATTGCAAACAGTTATTAATGGTTTCAATGTCATTTGTTGGGAAAAAAAAGTTTCGTATTACTTTAGATTCGAACATGCAAACGCAAGTATCAAAGTATTGCTTTAGACAGCATTCATGATTTTGAAACGTGGAAAGGTAATCATTTTACGGGAAACGTGAAAGTTGGTGTGTGTTGACAGACTGTAGCTACTGCCATATTAGCACTGATAACTAGGAAGCGTTCTCAATGATCACGTGGCTGCATGTTTTTCGCTAATAAATAACTGCGTTTTTTCAACACATACACAAATACATCGTCGCTTCGGAACATCAAATTTTCAACTTTGCTGCTTTCAGATTACCAACATACGAAGTGGCATGCAATTCAAAAGGTTTGCAGAAACCTCAGTTTTATAAATAAGGTTTGATGAAATTAGACAAAAAAAAAAAAAAAACTTTCCTTCCGCTGGGCTCGAACTCTGGTTGCCCGCATGCTAGTCCGACACGATAACCAACACTCCAAACGAGACAACACGAAACTCTTTCGCAAGTAGTCGACTGAAACGCAAGTTAATTTTCAGATTGCTAATTCCCAAGGTATAACATGCCTAGGCAGATGTGTCTTGCATTTTCTGTACTTTTATTATTTCAGTCGATTTGGTCTCTCCCTAGGTTAATCACGGCAATAATGAGGAATATTTTATTGACAAAGATGATAAACAGACACACAAGAATAATCACCCTCGCAAAAAAAAGCCAGAACTCGAGTCTGGAACCTTCGACGCGAGGTGTGTTTCTTGTTCTAACTATATCTGTGTGTTTTCGTTAGATATGAAATGAAGTAAATAAATAAGACAAGTGGGTGGAAGGGACTGGAGAATCGTAGCTACGTAACCATTGAGAAGATATCCATCGCCTAGATAGAGAATCTCTATATCCCATTGTGATAGAGAACTTATTAGAAATGCAGATTAAACAAACAAATTTGATGCGTATCCTTTCGTCAAAATGCCTAGAAAACAATATTACATACTTCTTCACTAATAGAAAAGAATAAAAAAAATGTCCTTGGTGGGGATCGAACCTAGACCTCACTGATGAAAGCTCTGTACGCTAACCAACACTCTACCAATAGCACCATGTTTTCTTTTTTTTTTTCCAGTCAGTCTGTTTCCTTCCTCAGCACCTGAAGACGAAAATGCATGTTAATTTCTCTCATAATTGTTTCATTGTCTATTAATAGAAACCACGTATGTCACAAATAGACGCATTCTTTCTGTGAAAAATCCCATGTTTCGCACATAGTGCTTCTCCATTTACTGTTATTTGGACATTCAATTGGAAGTTAAAACTTAGCTTTGTGTGTTTGTTTTCACGTGCATGTGTGTGAGAAGAATGGTGTGAACGTATGTTCGATGTTTTTCTGGGCATTATTTTCGTTCAAAGCATTAATATAATTGTAATATATGGAATTTACTGTAATGCAAGGAGTGAAAATATAAACCCAGTCCGTCAGGTTCGTTCCCAAACAACATTAAATAATGGAACGTAACGTGGACCGAGTATTATTCCATGTCGAGAACACGAGACATTACGATCGACAATCTTCATCTCGTATTTCTCTTTGGCATCACTACTCAATTTACAGAGATGTATACCCGTGACTGGTATACAAGCCGCAGAATTGCAATGCTGGTTGGGTTGTCTAGTCACAAGGCGCTTGGTGGTCAAACATGGATGGCTTGATTCAGTGCTTCTTCAGTAAGGTCGTTACAACCCAGAAGTGTCCGTGACTGTACTTTTAGGGTTACGCAAAACCTTTACTCAAAATTGCTAGTGTAAATTTATAAGCTATTAAAATTTAAAACTTATTCCTGTTCGAAAAAAGAAACTGCCAAGTCAAATTAATATTTCGTATAAATACATACTCTTTTTATTAATTGTGGTGTGGACCGAGTTGTTATACTGATCTAGAAGTTCTGGTATCATAGCAACCCATTTATAATTACCTTGAAGCGTAACTGTAACTTGAGTAATGTCGTATTGACTGGCTCTTAACAAATTGTTAAAACACCAAATTATAGAATTCTTTACCGTTATCTGTTTGTAGATAGCGCGGTAATCTGCCACTCTGATTGATGATTGTCCTTAAAGCTTCTGTAACACATACTCCAGTCATAAAGTTCATAAAGTTTTCGAGTGTCTCAATTTTTTCTTTGACCTCGACTATGGCATTGTTTAAGGGGTGCAGATTAGGTATCTGTAGTGATTGAATCTATTCTTTTAAAGTAGAAATCACTAGATCAAAATCATCTTGGGACTTTATGCTTTGAACAATTGTTTGGAGCTGTGTCTGGACACTACCAATCTGCTCTTCTAGTTGCTGTTTTAGTTGCTCAGAGTTGGTAGCCTGAGTCTTAAATTTGGCTTGAAGAGCTACTACGGCCTCTTCAAGACTCTGTAGTTTATCTAGTGTAGCAAAGTCAGTGTATTTCTGAAGCAGCAATTGAAGTTCTGAGTTAATTTTAAGAAGAGGGTCTATGCATTGTGATTGTAAATTAGTAATCTCAAGTTGAAGACTGGCATTAAGTGAAGTTTGTAGAGCTTGTAAATTACTTCTTAATTTTTTGACTCTGACGTCAAGCATCAGATTCTCGTCGCTGTGATCTTCGTGCCTTGTATGGCCAAATATATCGTTACGCATTGTGTTTTTTAGCGGTTATTTATTATAGAGTATCTGATTCTTATTTCTATAAAAAGAGGTATAAGCTTGTCATAGTGTCCCAGGACCTCAATATATAAACAGTCACCGGCAGAGAAAGTATATACAGTGCCAGAAACCATGTTTGAGTGCTTAATTCTGTAAATATTTCTGCCTACTGAAACCTTGACATTGCCCTCGGGGGTTGTAATAAATTGTAATTGACCACCTACAGGTAACTGGTAGTGGTTTAAGTTATTGTTAAATATGTACAATGTTTTACCTATATTAACATCAACATCTGTAAGTATGCTATTCAGATGAATAATTAACAAACCACTTAGTTTAGATAGCATAGACTGTATATCAGGAGAGGGTGCTGGTGTTGCCAGGTCCATAATAGCCTGTTTTTTGAACCCAAATAAGTTCATCGGCATGTTTATTTATTGCAAGGCATGCTCTGTGATTGGGCATTGATTGCCACTTATCAAGTCGCAATGACCCCATGGAGAGTATGTATGCCACATGATAAAACACATCTCTTATCGTCATGTGGGTCCAGAGCAACCTTTCTTACAATATTTGTGGTCAACAAGTGATCCGTACTCTGGATTCTGCATTCTGATGTTCTGATTGTGCTACATGATTTGAGACAATCTTCGTAATCTTCAAATCTGAGCTCTTTGTCTACAGTTACTCTACCAACACCCTTGGCTTTTTTAGTAACAGCACCACTGGATGTTTCATAGCTGTACATCTTGGCCCTTAACCCAGCAAATGCTACAATAACATCGCCAAGTGTCTCGTCTTTTAACTTGCCAGGCATCTTTTTGTTGTGTGGTTGGATATTCAGATGGCCAGGCAATTCGCTGGTATCGAAATATTCAAGCAATGCAGGCTGTGCTATATTTTTATAAACATCATCTGTCTGAATATCAAGGATAAAGCTATCCGTGTCCATATACATCAGTTTTACACGATCACCATAAAAAGGCTTAAGCACATCGTAATAAAGCACCAGCATATGTAATTTGGCAAATTCTAATGTTACACCCCTACATAAATAGGCTTATCAAACTTGATCTTTGTTTTATTCATGTTGAAGAGTGCCAGATTGTCATCATAAATTCTTCAGTAGTTGAAATTAGGCTTTGCTACCAATTTTTTGCTCTGGCTGGAGTCAGTAACCAACTTGACATCAGTATGTTTTCTGACATTTTCTATGGTCTTACCATACACCGAATTAACCATCAATTTGAACAAGGTCTTATCAAATTGTGTTACTGCAAGTGTTCGAAGCTCGGTGTTTGTATCAATATATGGCTTCAACCATCTTGAGTGCCTGAACCTTAAGACTTTGCCAACCTTGGTTACTTTAACACCGTGACGCATCAGGAACTGCAGGTTCTTGTAATAAATGTCATAACCCTGTTTTGGCTCCAGAGTCAACATCAGCTTCTTCTGTTTAGAGTCAGGTGGACACTTGACCTCAGGTATTGGCGGCAGATCAGAAAACTGGCTGTGAATATTATCAGGAATTGCCAGATCCACCTCTAAGAACAGGCCATAGTCACTGTCATCAAAGTCTTGAAGATCCTCAATATTAAAATCTTTGACCCACTCAAGCCCTGCATATGGCAGTTTATCCATCATGCCATAACCATACAGGCTGTTGGCATCCACATAAAATATATAGTTTGATGGTCGTGCAGGATCATAATCAGGGACATACATGTTGTTGGCTTTGCTATATCTTTGAGAACATTGTACTATGCCCCCTTGTATACATTGTTCGATGAACAGATACATGTCCTGGTCCTGGATCAGATCCAATTTTATTTTAGTGTTCAGAAACATCGCAGACCATGCTAGGCCTGGAGCACTGTAAAAATAGACCGGGTCAAGGTAATAATTTTGTATTGAGGATGCTCTAAATGCCTCAATAACATCGGCTAAGAGCGTTACATCGAGTGCCAATTAGCATTTATGATAATCACCAAGCTTCTGACAATTTAAGTTGGTCCACATCAACTGGGCATGGCGATAATCGCCATGGGTGATTCCTGATGCCCTGAGTTTGCTGTAGAACGCTTCTTACGGTGGCAAAGCACACTCGTCAAATTTGAAAAAATCGGTAACATAATCGTATGGATATACACCCTTACGCCTAAGAAATTTCAGGTCCAAATTTGGAAACGTGTCAGACGTAATTTTGAATTGGGCATCAGATAATTGACTGGCCAGAGTGGCAAGGCTAGCCGACAGAAATCTATATGAATCTAGAAATCTTAGGTATATGGGCCTGCCATTAACACTGATTATTTTGCTAATAGCTATATATTTTTCGTCATTTTCTGCTAAAATATTTAAATCCTACCCTTCGTATCTGATCAGATGATGAAAATCATAATTATATGCACCGTGGCAAAATATCGGGACAAATTTTGGTCTCTGAATCTTAATATTACAGCTACTACACAGAGCCTGTTTATATCGACCGTCCGTATGGCGATGATGACGCACCTTGATATTTGTATCCGAAAATTCAGAATTGCGTACCGGGCATTTTTCTGTACTGTTGAAATCTTCGATTTGATCCTCTGTTAAAGGTAGCATAGGTATTGATTTTAATAATATATCATGGGCTATGCGACGGCACTCATTTTCTATTTTACGTGCAAATTTTTTAACAGCAGCTGGTCCCCTGTATAAGTATGATTTACTAACAACACCATCCTGTACAACCACATAACAAAAACTAGAAGGTTCGTGTAGCTGATACGCTGTACTTGATGATTCTTCAGGATCTGGGCTGCAGAATGCAAGCGGTTTGAGATTTGATTCAAAATCACAAACTATATACGCTGGGTGCTCCAACAAGGCTTCGAATTTTTTTGAATTCGGCATTTTTGTTTGGTTTGGGCATAACCACATGAACAGGTTTATGGTTGCCACAGTATTTTAAATGTTCAACCAACTTATTTTGAACAATTTTGATATTCTTTTTACGAACGCATTTACCATTTTTCGACCATCAAATACAGTCAAACATCTTCGACACAACTTGTATATTGCGTTGGATTTGCCTTGTTTTCTGACTAAAGCCTGAAGATTGCGTATCAGAGTGTAGTGATATGTACCATCCCCCTCAATTAAGAGCAGATCAATCAGGACAGCAAAGTCATCATCAAGATTGCTGATTCTAAGAGGTTCTATTAAGCAATCGCCACTACTAGCAGAACAAATAAACACATTAATAGATAATGGCATACCATTGCTATCTTTGGCCCTTTTTTCAAATTTATCGATATTCTGGATAAACATTGGATATTCTAAGCCATCCATAGCATCATCCAAATCATGTTCATGCTGCTTATAATAACTTATTCGCTGTGGATTATTTAAAACTGGAAATAAAGCAGCCAAAATACATCACAAAAAGCATTTCCGGTCGGTATTATCTACGTTGACCACAGCTTTTTTGTTTTTGATATTGTCAGGTGAAGGCAGAAATGTCGAACCTTGTAGAGGTCTGAATTCAGAAATATTAACATAGAGCCTGTGTGGGAATCCGCAAAGACTCCAACCCGATTCCTTAGCAGCAAACTCAGAATGTTTAATAACCAATTGCTCTATCAACCTGCTTAGTATTTCGTCTAACTTTGTATTTGAGTATACAGGTACAGTTTCTGTTATGTGGGGAGGTGTAAATTTTGTACTGTTTAGTTTCTTATATTCAGTATACAATTTAAGAGATAGCTTATAAGAGCCATTTTGTGCATTTAGAATAGCTAGCGTATCAGGATTTTCAATGTTCAAAAAATTCTAAATATCACATCTTGGCTCTGATACGAAACGGTAATACCTTAGTTGACCGTCAAAACTACTATGAATGGGTGCATTGCGTGGTCGCCTTGGCGGTCTAGTATTATCGGATGTAACAAGCTTTCTTTTTAGACCAGAAGAAGATGTAGATGTCTGTGGGGGCACTGTTGATGCCTGTGCAGAACAAGAGCCTATATGCCTATTGAAGTATTCATGCTAAATTTTCTATGGCATTTTGGGCATATTTTAGTGGGCATTTTGCGTTTCTCAGGATCACAATTACGTTGGTGCCTAGCCCAATTAGAGCTATATATAATCTAATTGCATTGATTACAATATTTTTGATTTGGCATTTTTGGTTTTGGTATTTATATATAATTTCTTGGGGCTCAAATCAAAAACTATATACTTAATACAAAATATCAGTTGGGTTCAGCAGTGTCCCTTTGTATACTTAGTGTGTATACTTAGTCTGTTACTATTTTTTGGTTTTGGCATTTATATATAATTTTTTGGGGCTCAAATCAAAAACTATATACTTAATAAAAATATCAGTTGGCTTCAGCAGTGTGCTTTGTATACTAAGTGTGTATACTTAGTATGTATACTAAGTGTGTATACTTAGTATATATACTTAGTGTGTATACTTAGTCTGTTACTATTTTGGTTTTGGTATTTATATATTTTTTTGGGGCTCAAATCAAAAAATATATACTTAATACAAAATATCAGTTGGGTTCAGCAGGGTACTTTGTATACTTAGTGTGTATACTTAGTCTGTTACTATTTTTTGGTTTTGGTATTTATATATAATTTTTTGGGGCTCAAATCAAAAACTATATACTTAATAAAAATATCAGTTGGGTTCAGTAGTGTGCTTTGTATACTTAGTGTGTATACTTAGTGTGTATACTTAGTGTGTATACTTAGTCTGTTACTATTTTTTGGTTTTGGTATTTATATATAATTTTTTGGGGCTCAAATCAAAAAGTATATACTTAATAAAAATATCAGTTTGGTTCAGCAGTGTGGTTTGTATACTAAGTGTGTATACTTAGTGTGTATACTTAGTCTGTTACTATTTTTGGTTTTGGTATTTATATATAATTTCTTGTGGCTCAAATCAAAAACTATATACTTAATACAAAATATCAGTTGGATTCAGCAGTGTACTTTGTATACTTAGTGTGTATACTTAGTCTGTTACTATTTTTTTGTTTTTGTATTTATATATATATTTTTTGGTGCTCAAATGAAAACTATATACCTAATAAAAATATGAGTTGGCTTCAGCAGTGTGCTTTGTATACTTAGTGTGTATACTTAGTGTGTATACTTAGTCTGTTACTATTTTTGGTTTTGGTATTTATATATCATTTCTTGGGGCTCAAATCAATAACTATATACTTAATACAAAATTTGAGTTGGGTTCAGCAGTGTCCCTTTGTATACTTAGTGTGTGTACTTAGTCTGTTACTGTTATTTGGTTTTGGTATTTATATATAATTTTTTGTGGCTCAAATCAAGAAGTATATACTTAATAAAAATATCAGTTGGCTTCAGCAGTGTGCTTTGTATACTTAGTGTGTATACTTAGTATGTATACTTAGTGTGTATACTTAGTCTGTTACTATTTTTTGTTTTGGTATATATATATCATTTCTTGGGGCTCAAATTAAAAACTATATACTTAATACAAAATATCAGTTGGGTTCAGCAGTGTACTTTGTATACTTAGTGTGTATACTTAGTCTGTTACTATTTTTTGTTTTGGTATTTATATATAATTTCTTGGGGCTCAAATCAAAAACTATAAACTTAATACAAAATATCAGTTGGGTTCAGCAGTGTACTTTGTATACTTAGTGTGTATACTTAGTGTGTATACTTAGTCTGTTACTATTTTTTGGTTTTGGTATTTATATATAATTTTTTGGGGCTCAAATCAAAAAGTATATACTTAATAAAAATATCAGTTGGCTTCAGCAGTGTGCCTTGTATACGTAGTGTGTATACTTAGTCTGTTACTATTTTTTGTTTTGGTATATATATAATTTCTTGGGGCTCAAATCAAAAACTATATACTTAATACAAAATATCAGTTGGGTTCAGCAGTGTACTTTGTATACTTAGTGTGTATACTTAGTCTGTTACTATTTTTTGGTTTTGGTATTTATATATAATTTTTTGGGGCTCAAATCAAAAAGTATATACTTAATAAAAATATCAGTTGGCTTCAGCAGTGTGCCTTGTATACGTAGTGTGTATACTTAGTCTGTTACTATTTTTTGTTTTGGTATATATATAATTTCTTGGGGCTCAAATCAAAAACTATATACTTAATACAAAATATCAGTTGGGTTCAGCAGTGTACTTTGTATACTTCGTGTGTATACTTAGTGTATATATTTAGTCTGTTACTATTTTTTGTTTTGGTATTTATATATAATATTTGGACACAAATCAAAAACTATATACTTAATAAAAATATCAGTTGGGTTCAGCAGTGTGCTTTGTATACTTAGTATGTCTACTTAGTGTGTATACTTAGTGTGTATACTATTTTTTAGTTTTGGTATTTATAAATAATTTCTTGGGGCTCAAATCAAAAACTATATACTTAAAAAAAACTGAAAAAAACCCACAGGTGTCTGTCAAGTAAACCGAAAGTGGACCGGAAGTAAACCAGAAGCGGACCGGAAGTAAACCAGAAGTGGACCGGAAGTGACCGGAAGTGAACCGGAAGTAAATATGTGTGGGTGTAGGTGTAGGTGTGGGTGGGTGTGGGTGTGGGTGTAGATGTAGCTAATAAGATTACACTTTACAGAGTATTACACTAAAGGCAATAAACTCATACAAAACAATGCCAAGAGGGCCATATTTTTTACGATCCTATGGACAACAATGTGACAGAGGGAGCTTTTGTACGTGTAGCCAAATCAATCTGAGGGGGTCGTACTTTTCACGGGAAATCCCCGAGGGCTATTTTACTAAATTCTTGGATTCGACAGAGTAGCACACTGTAGGCAATAAGCTTATATAAGAATCTTGACATAGTTTTAAGTGTAGCCAAACCAATCTGAGGGGGGTCGTACTTTTGTGTTCCAGTAATATGACCAATCATACTACTCACGCCACTCTTTATCTCGGACACATTTTTTAAAATCAACTCACCAGAAGTTTTTATCATTCCGTATTGGAGATGGAAGTAACATGCGTTCTTCCTGCAGGTTTGGATATGATCCTTTAGGGCGCTGTCTGCCTACCTTCACACCTAATCTTAACAAGGCCCTAATTTTCCATCCTTGTGACTTGGATTTTCAAGACTTAGGAAGGTTTCAGACCGAAGGGAGAGGAGATACATGTCGATTGGAATGGGCCAATCAACAGCAACGTTTCACACCGTAGCGACACAAAAGGCTGCACAAACCTAATTTCGACTTGTGAAATCCTCGGGGGACACGGTGTGAAATCTCCCTTATTAGGCCACTGTCATTGTCACCTCGAAGTAGTAGCTCTTGTTGACCACAGAAGGAAAAATTTCTCCCTAACCGGTGGGAATGCTCCTCAGTTTTCTTCTCTCTCCTATATTTTCTGTGCTTGTTCACTAGACAGGCAACGCCTTACGATTTGATATACACAATACATGCACTATGTAGACATTTTAACGAAAAATCGGTTGAAGTCAAGGATGGCTTAGTGGCTCAGTTGTTAGAGCCCTGATTCGGGTCCAGGTAGAGCCTGCAATTTCCGCCTAAAATGTCTACATATGCAACATCTTCTTGCTCTCTTCTCGACATTCATGAAATTTTCGGCTGTGCCTTTATAGTAGTTAAGTGTTTGAATGTGTTTCAAACACAGTAGGCTTAAACAAAAGTATTTTTTATGAAATTCTCGGACTGCATATACGAAATTTAGTTCTGGCAAAACTAAATCATCACTCAAAACTTTGATTTTCAGTTGACATATGCAGCTTATAACTGTTTTAATAAACCACTCCAATATCCGGTACTGCTGAAATATTCAGTATAGAGAGAGAGAGAGAGAGAGAGAGAGAGAGAGAGAGAGAGAGAGAGGAGGGGGGGTTGATCTCTTCGGCCCTCGACCCGAAATAGCACTATACTGAGGCCCCGGAAGTTCTGCTGTTGTCAATGTCTTCATTTTTGAATCACTATATATTATAAAGCAACCAGAGGACACTGACTGATCACTAATCGACCGTATGAATTGTCACACTTACCTCTGAAATCTCATTAACCGATTCTTTGTGAGATCAAGCGAAAAAATGAATCCGCGTATTTATATCCTCATTATAATCTAGAACCTTCCGCAGATAAAACGATTCGTTAATATTGCCAGTAGTTGACTCCTTCTCTCATTCAAGAACGTACCCTCTCCCGCTGTCCAGAGATTAGAAATTACAACGAATCGCCCTACGTGCGGCGCTACCTTTGTTGTGCAGCTTCCAAATGTTGACAAGTCTCTACATAGTGCTCAAGTGCGCTGCGACAACACCGAAAGCGCAAGAAAAGTTTACGTGCAATATTATCAATTAAAATACGCAACGTCGCAACAGCGTAACAGCGTCTACGTAAGCGCCTCTCTTCTGGCTTCCATTCGCTCCTCGCTGCCCAGCAGACGATTTTTTCCTCGTTTCTCATTGGCACCTAAACTGTCGAGCGATCGCTAGCGCGGGAAACGGGACAGGTTCTAACAAACGCGGTATACACACTTGCATTTAGGGTGTGACCAAATTGAGGAAGGATGAAAAGAAACGGACAGGCTGTCCGCCAAAGAGAATGGGATACATCTCTCTGCGTCGGCATTCAGGGCCAGAAGCCAGAAGGTCCACTGGGCTTTTCTCCGCCCTCTTGTGTTTACAACCGCGGGAGGGTTTCTCTGACATCAAGATTTAACTGCCTTCCGAGTATCTCATACTTCAGTACTACAAAGCACGTAGTGCTGTTGTTTCTTAGAGTAATGAGCAGGGGTGTAGATTTATAGACGCTAAGAACTTTTAAAACAGCAGGCAAATAAGCACTTGATGGCAAAAGTGTTGATATTTTATTGTATTTTTCTTATATTTGCGTCACATTATTTACATTCGGTTAATCGCAACGAATATGATGAATAGTAGCTATGTAGATGAAATTGATGATATGGAAAATGCTTTATTCAAAGAAAATAATATTAATAAGAAGAAGAAATGTGAATTTGAACATAGGCTATTGCAGGGAAGAACTTGGAAATTGTGGATACATTTACTGCTCTGCTATTGCAGGGAAGAACTTGGAAATTGTGGATACATTTACTGCTCTTGCTTCATTGTTATCCTTCCCTTTTATTCCTACGATAATATCTAGTTCTCAAAAACTGGCTTTAAACGCGGCATTGAGGACGAATGATGATAAGATGAAAGAAGAATCACGGAGGAACATTGACAAGACAAAACAGAACCCGTCATAGGATTACACTGGCTGTGGGTCCACATACCGGAGCCTCATTAATCTGCAGCATTGTAGTCCACGGTATACTATGTGGAAGAAAGGTTGATACTTGAGCGCCCTCCGTAAAACACTACTCCCTATTATAAATAATATTGGTTGTTTACTGGGATACAGCAACGCGAGCGCGCGCGCGTCTAACAAAAAATAATCATTACGCACTATTAATAACCATGATGGTTTTGAGAGTAGAATTTTACTAGAAATGGATGTTTGTTATTTCAGTCTTCATAATGTAACATAGACGCCGACATAAGCCTTGAGCGCTGTGTACTTGCGCCAAGATAACTGAAACATCGGAACTACAGACTTCCCTTCCTCTTTCTTTCACCTTGGCACTTCCATGCTAGGGTTTCAAATGCTTTGATGGATCTGTAATATGGGAAGTTAACTCCAATAAATCCTCAGCTTGGGATCTTATCTTATGTATATAGTTTATACCAGAATCGAACCTAGCACCTTTTATTTCGAGGTAACACGCCCACTACCCTTCGGGGAGGTCCTTGTCTGTTTTCCAACTGGTTGTGAACTTCAAGAATGATGACGTTGAATAACAAATTTTACATACGTTTATGGTATAATTTCTTAAGAAATAATCTTGTTTGTGAGTGCAGAACTAAATATTTGATGGCACTGAATATAACAGATTTCGCACAGTTATTGGGTAATTTATTTTTTATGCGTGAGTCGAATGTGGCTTTTTATGCACCCAGCGATGTTACTTTCCTTCAGCCCACTTTTACAGTTTTTTTTTACAAAATTCCGCTTCCGACGTGTAAGCCTAATACGCTATGAAATCAGACGCCCCAGGCTCTAACTTTGGTCAGGCATGGGTGCAATGTAATTCGAAATGCAACGAAAAATAACCAACCTAGAAATGGTATTAGGAAACGTTCTCTCGAAATTGCACAAGTTGAGTACACTACCCCATGGGAAGAAGATTTCCGCTTCTATGAGTAATGATTGATTGACTCGCTTTTTTTTGCCACTTTTGGATAATTTGCGAAGATGAGGATGAGTGATGATATGATGAAATAGATGAATGGACACTCACAAACATCCCATGCTCAGGCCAGGATTCGAATGCAAGACCCCTGGCGTCGTAGCGCGATGTGCTAACTACTCCACCGTCTTCCTTGAGTAATTATACAAATGATAACAGAAAGTTCTTTAGAATTTGAAAAGCTAGTGTATCTAAAGCGTGTAGATCATTGTTAATAATTTAGTACATGCTACCTCGTTATCTTCCATAAATGCGGGCTGGCTTATTATTCATAACAGCCAAGTGTTAGCGGCAATCCCCCCTCTGAAGTTTTATCTTGCAACTTCTATCACACGCACCACACTATGACCATAGAATTAGAATAGTATTCTATTCTATGACTCGCTATGGTCTCCATAATCTGAGAGAGAAATGAAAATTGTTTCCAGAGCTCCGGAAGGAGTAACATCGATCCCGAAGGACATCTGTTACCGCTTATCAGTCAATCGGCCCGAATTTTGTCCTGGCAGGGGGAAAAAGTACATTTTCAAAAGATCTCCGAATTCCCTTAACGGGACGGGCTATAAAATCATTAGGGGCATCTGTTTCGACAGGCAACGGCAAGCAGTAGAAAAAAGAGTACAAGTCTTGCTTTGGCGTTCATGGCGCGGGAAATTTGGGAGCAGTGTTTCAAACTGTAAGCAACATTTACAGAATAACAATTTTGCAATATTTGCCATCAAATTAAAATTTCCAGTAAAATACAGAAACATTTGCCGGGGTCACGTGGACGTTTGCGGGGCCAGTGCCCCCGCGGGCTCCACCCTAACGACGTCCCTGCCCATTAATTTCTGCTCCCATTCTTCCACGATCAATGATCCCCAAAGGAAAAAGTAACAATGTGGCAACGCTGTAGACACAGCAACAAGTTGCAACGAATACCGAACCCGGAACCTCACTTGTCCATATGAAATATGGCTACCACAGTAGTTTATTGACAATCATACCAGTGTTAATTCCACATAATTCAGGAATTTGTATACGTGAGCGACAAATTTTAGATGCAGATTCGTGATTAGGAGGCCAAAATTAGTAAGTATCCCAAATTGGATAAATTCCCTGTATTGTTAAATTATACCATATTTTTCATGGTTCGATTTCTTTCTATTTATGGTAACACATACTTTGAAGTTTTAGCGGTTACTTACCGTGTGCTTGCTTGAGAATGGTTGTTTGCTTCCGTATATCCTACATAATTCTTCTCTTGCAACCAGATATGTGTTTACTGTTGTCTTGGTTATGCACTGCTGGTAACATGTAGGTCATGTTAGGCGAGTCAAGTTTTAGGCTGCTCTTAGTGTTATAATAATTTCCCTAAATGTAGATGTTTGGGGCTGGTGTCAAGAACGATGCCCCTTCGATCCTCGTGTCGGCAGTAGTCTAGAATTCCTTGTCAGTGGAAAGCAGGGATATTTGCATAAGGTGCCTTTTATAACTTATTTTCGCTGATAAATAGGACTTTTTAGGGCCCAAGTTCCTTTTGTTTTATTGCGATTTCATCATGCTACGAATGCAATTTTTACATGGTTGGATTTCGATGTGTGCCTGTTAACACATACTGCGGAGTTTTGGCGATTACTTAAGATTTTGGTAAAAATCTGATAGTCCCCGGACACCTATAACTTTTTCGTTTTGTGAATTTTTGACATTCGTACTTACCCATCAGCTTCGCAGAACATTCTTGAGGGTGCATTCACGTTTTTTTGATGAAAGTAATTGCAATTTTTTTTAAAAAAAGTGTTTTTGTAACTGAAGAACGTACGTTTCCACAAATGGTTTGTGGGGCTATGTGTGAATGGTTTGTGGGGCTATGTGTGAATGGTTCGTGGGGCTATGTGTCAATGTTTCGTGGGGCTATGTGTCAATGTTTCGTGTGGCTTTGCGAGAATTGTGTGTGGGGCTACGCATATTTAAATGAAGTCCCTAAATGCATTATACTAAGGTTCTGATTTACTTCTACATTCATTCTCACGCTTCTACAATATTTACTGTTGCTTGTCGTTGGAGAATATCTTGTCCATGAGAAGTTCGTAAGGTAGTTTTCAAGTTGTTTTTTTTTCAACATAAATAACTATTTTTCAAGTCCAAACAGTGTTCATTACTTTAAGGAAGGTTCAAATTTCGTGTGACAATGATTTCCAAATTTTACAATAATTAGTCTTTCTGCTAGGAGAAATCATAAAACAATCTGAACCATTACCGTTTTTATACCTGCAAGGAGTACTAATTACTTTCAGAAAGCTTCAAATTTACTTTCACAATCCTTTCTACTATTCTGCGATACTTTGGTAACAGGTCCATATGTTTAATTATTTATTACCAGTTTCATATATCGGAGACACATTAAAATCGGATATTTTGTGTTTTGCATGGTTTATACTTACCAATTGTGTATTGCGGAACATACGAGGGTCGTTCAAGTTAATCGGGGACTTTTTTTTAAAACAAATAGAAGAACAAATTTCAAAGTGTGGTAACTGGATTTATTTTTCCATATAACCTCCTGCTACAGTTATACACTTATCCCAGCGTTTAACTAACGACTGGAATGCTTCAGCATAGAAAGATTTATCATTACGGCGGAACCATTGTAGGACAGCATTCTTTACTTCATCATTAGTGTTGAAATGTTTTCCTCCAAGGAATTCCTTCAGGGGTCCAAACAGGTGAAAATCACTTGGCACTAAGTCAGGACTATAGGGGGTGTGGTAATATCTCCCAGCCGATTTCCTGGAATGTTTGGAATGTGCGTTGAGCGGTATGCAGTCGTGCATTGTCTTGCAAAAAGAGAACACCCTTTGTGATGAAACCCTGACGTTTCTTCCATAAACTCTTATGCACATCACGCAGAACACTGCAGTAATACTCACTGTTGATAGTATAGTATTGATACTTGCAATTTCACGACAGGTTATGCAACAATTGTCCAGGATCAGCTGCTCCACGCGCTGAATGTTCCCAGGAATGACTGGCGTGGGCTGTGATCCACCACGACCGGGATCGTCAGTAATAAAGATACAGCCATCTTTGAATCGCTTACACCATTCAAATGTCTTACTGCGACAGAGCGTCTTATCACCGTACTGAGCCTGAAGTCTTCTGTAAATTTCAGCAGGTTTTCTGTCCTCGTTCACTAAAAAACTTCATCACAACACGCTGTTCCATGTAGACGTCCACACTGTTGTGCGCCATCTTGAATAACGGTCTATGCAGAAGCGCGGGAAATAAGCGCCGCCTACCAGTAACAGCACACAGTTGCCAGTTCCTACTGCATACAAAACCTCCAGCCTAGGCATCTATTTAAACCTGAAAAAAAAATAAGTCCCCGATTGACATGAACGCCCCTCGTAGTTCAGGGTGCCATTATGCTTTTTACACGAAAAGAAACACAATTTTTCACATAGGGAGTAATTTTTGTTATTCCTTTTTTGTTTCCGTAACACACAATATGGTAGGCACAGCTTGACTATCGTTGTGGGTGTGTAGTGCTTCCAACCTTCTTCACAGAAAAACACCTACTATTGTGTTCGTCACGTGTGCAAATTGTACATGCATGTGTAGCTGATGGATAGCCCCATAAACCATTCACGGAAAGCCCCATAAACCATTTCCGATAAGTTTAGGTTAGGTTAGGCAAGCATAGTTAAAAAAAAGGGTGGGTTGGAAACGCTGACAGGGGGTTATGTCATCAAACGTACGCTGCATCCGGTTCACGTACGGGAAGCAAATGAAAGCAATGGCAATTGTGCGTCGGTGAGATATTTTATTTCTCTTCAAAAATACATGATTTCCTAGTCAAATAGATTCCACAATGAAATAAAATACCTCAACGAACGTTGGAAACCTTAGAGAACCTCATTTCCGTAAGTAGTTTCTTCTGTAGGTAACACTTCCATATAGTGGAAACTGATTTCTTGATTTTTACAGAAGAATCAACTTACGGAAATCACTTTCTGTAACATCGTTGAAGTTCCTCAATGTGTTTTCTTTCACCGTGTAATTTTTTTTGCGTGAAATCTTTTTTTTTTTTCTATAAAATTATCTCTCCGACACGCAATTCCTGTTGCTTCCATTTGCTTCCATACATCAAGGATGGTCCGTGCATTTCATGATGTAACCCCCCTGTCAGTGTTTCCAAACATGTTTTGTTGCAAGATTTTTTATTTATCAAAAATACAAACTATGCTTGCCTAACTGAACCTAACCTTACCGAAAATGGTTTGTTGGGCTAACGTCGATAGTTTGTGGGGCTTGTGAGGCTAACGAGGTATTAGCATAATTTCAAATCCGGCCACGAAATCTTTCTGTGAAGAAGTTTGGAAACACTGCATGCACACTCCAAATCGACAAAACAACGCATGATGAACCAGTACGCTATCACCACATTGTGTGTTACAGAAACGGAAAAAGGAAGAACAGTGAGTAGTACTCGTAAATTTAAAAAATAGACATTAGTTTTGTTAGAAATTCATTATCACACATAAAGAAATGTTCTGCAATGTAGAATTGTACATTAGCAATGTACAAAAGTGCGAAAGAAATGATTTCCACTATATGGAAGTATTACCCTTCTGTAAAAATGAAGAAAACGTTTCGCCCATACGAAACTATTACCAATTATTATTATTTTTTTTTTTTGCAAGTTCTATGGACAAAATAGAAAGTGCTTTAGAATACTAGAAACAATTGAAGAAAAAAGTTCAAAGCTTGGAGAAGCTAATTAGTACAGTTAAGAGCTTCACTGAGTGTTATTTACTGGACAAATTATGATTTGAGAAGTATCTTGTGCAAATGTTCGTGCTTTGTAGTTGGCAGCCATTCTTAGTTTCTGGTTGTCTCAGAAACAGATTTTTATGCGAAGCTCGAAGGAGGTTACGTGCTTGAGACCCAAGTTTTATGTGATCAGGCATTGGAAGCATTTAGGGGCATCATTTTAATACTAAGAGCACTAAACCTGACCCACCTAACCTAACAACAAAAGTATTTAGGAATGTTTTATTAATGCTAAGAGCCCAAATCCTGACCTGTCTAACCTAACAATGAAACCATTTAGCAATGTAATATGTTAAGTGGATGTCAGGAACTGTTCATATCCAAGACAACAGTAAATAAATGATTTTTTTGTTTTGTTTTGTCTTCATTAGAAACAATGAATCATATAGGATAGTATTTCTAGGGAAAGAGCATAAAATGTACATATTTTAGACATTCCAGACAAAATTAAGTTTCCAAATTCTTTGTGGAAATGCATATTTTGGAGAGTGCATAATAAATTACTATCCTATTCAGGACTCCACAACACATCAGTCACTATTGCTCTCTACTGGATTGATACTGAAGTCTGAAAGTTTTGTTCAGTTAGCAGGTTGCATATTTGGTAGTTCATGCATACCTATATTGCCAAGCTATGCCTTTAAATTACTCCTATCCTATTCTGGACTCCACTACTGCCGGCACTGTTTTGTCAACCATGTGGATGTGGCAAGGCAATTCATGCAGAACAGCATTCTCAAGTCACCCAGCATTTGTCAGGAAACAAACATTGTGCTGCAACTTGACATTTGTCAAGGCTAATAGGAGCCCCAATAGCACCATCTAGTTGGCTGCATTTTTTTTACACTCGGTGCAGTGCAGGTGTATCCAGTGTCAGAGTGGTGCAAGGAAGTTACGTTCAACCAACTAGACGGAAAGCGGTGTTAGAGTTCAGAATAGTCAACAAATGCCTGTGTTCTGCTTTAAATTGTCATTTGATTAGTTAGCATGCACCACGTGACCATACACCATACCTACACTGGTCCGGAAGGTGGTGCAGACACCAAATACACTACTTGACTCGAAATCAACGAACTAGAAGCTTCGGTGCAAAGCGAGTCAAAAAGTTCATCCAACTAGACGGGGCTAATATGTTCAAATGAAGGACGTTCTAAGTGTCAGATAAACTAATCCATTCATTCCAAACCGATCACAAAGAAAGTGCAACTGACTGGCAAGTAAGCTGGCAAAATCTGTCCCTATGCGAACGAAATATAGTGAAAGTCCCTATGCATAGGGACATGTCCCTACGGTTGGCATCACTGCTGACAGGTGTCGCATTCGTGCAGTATGAAGCACCCTCTCACAGCTGACAACTCCCCCGATAAGCTGCTGGCACTCTCGCTACAACTGAGGATAAAGTAGCGATGTCTAATCTAAGATTAGATGTCAGAAGTAAGGTGCCAGAAATATTTGTATTTGGGAGGACACCTTTTCCAGCATCCTAGCGACAAGGTACGTGCTTATTTCAATTGTAATTGTAACTGTAATTGTGAAAAGTGGAAACATTACAAAACAAGCGGTTTTTGTTACGGACTTCCTGTAACGCAATTTGCCGAGACCTGTTGCATGAAGGGGCCGCCGACGTTCTGGCGGTAAACAACTGAAATAACCTCTATGTAGAAAGGAAGTAATATTAAGTGTGCTTAAGATATTTAAAGTGAAGATTCTATTTTTTTTCTGTATGATGCTAATATTTCATTGCATACAGACATTTTACTATTTTTATTTTTAGAGTTACGAGTGAGATGATACAGTGCCAAAGATTATTTGCAAAACAACTCAGGTTTTATAAAAATTGAAGATTTGTATTAGAAGGAAATACCACCTATCTCTGTCACTATTTTATTTCATTGGAGCAGAAATTTCCTATAATCCTATAATTTCCTATAATAATATAAAGTTAGTGCACTGTATGGAGTTACACATGCCTGTTAACTATGGATTTATAAAATAAGTGATTTTGGTGCTTTTACAAGAGAATGTGCAAAATCGAGATGTTATATTCTAGTAATGCCGGGGGGGGGGGGGGGGGCAAGGTGCCAAAACTAGGGGGGCAAAGACAGTTTATTTCCCTTTGTAGATAAGATTTAGCATAGTGTGGGGGCATAAGTGGCGAAAACTGGGGGGCAACTGCCCCCCCCTCACCACCACTGAGTAATGCTATAGACTTTTTCAGAAAAATTACAAATATTATTTATCAAACAGATATTTCTATAAATATTCTAAAAAATTAATCCCATTAAATCTAGCATTTCTATTCTTATGAACAAAAATAAGAGGTTGAGTCACCTTGGTTGAGTTGCCATGGAGATGTTCTAGGCCTGAGTTTACTACATATGATGGCCTATGGTCATGCAGGGAGAAAAACACTGCTGAAGACTGATTAGCAATGTTGAAAGAATTCCTGGTTGCTCTGTCACTGATGATAGAAGCTGCTTCTTACCAGTAACGTGGATTGGCTGTCAGCCGCATGACCATCCACTGCGTACAGTGCATCATCATCATCCTTCGTCGTTTGCTGCCTCTGGCTGGGTCGGCATAGAAGTCATGCCTTTCCATTTTTTCCTGGTCTTCCACCACTCCTTTCTTTCCACGGTGTTCCTCTTCTCCTAACACTCTCCACTATCTGCTCTTTCCGACGACATCTTGGTCTCCCCCTTGGCCTATTCCCACTTCTTTTGCATGGTAAGCTCTTGCTGGTAGTCTTTGTGCTTCCATCCTCTTCGTGTGTCCAAACCATCTCATCTGTGACTGATCTATCCTGTCCTGAAGCTTCACCACCCCCCACGGGTGTCTGTTCTCCTCATTCCTTGTTCTATCCCATTTAGTCCTCCCCAATATACTCCTTCAAAATTTCATCTCCACTGCCTGCATCTTTCTTTTGTCTCTGTCTGTCATTGTTCAAGTCTCTGCTCCATACGTAATTATTGGCACATAGTATGTGTTATATATTACCTTCTTGCATTTCATAGGTACATCCCTGTTCCGTATTAATCTTCGAACGCTTTGATAGAGTCTACCACCCATTTGTCCTCTTCTGTTTACCTCCTCATCTATTCTTCCACTTCTCTCAATTACCCAGATATTTGACACTCTCCACTACCCTCAACTCTTCTGTGTCCACCTTTATTCTCGGTACATTTCTGGCGCTGTTTCTTGTTATTAGCATCTTGCTCTTTTGTGCACTAAATTTCATTCCTGCTCTTCTGATTTCCTCATTCCAACTATCAAGCTGTCTCTGTTCTTCTTCCTTGTTCATTACAGTGCATATGGTTCATTATTCATAATTAGGGCCTTTATAGTTACGCACTTAAAAACCTAAAATATGCACTCAAAATGTGCAAAATATGCACATAAATATGCACTTTAGAAAAGCAACGTATCTTTATTAAATATTTTCTTTCGAATACCACAAAAATCCTATATGTAAACAGATATTTTTTTCTTTTTTCAGCTCTTACAATTTAACATGTAATATATGTAAAAGTTGCAGTTCTGAATTCTTCCAAACACTCTTGTTTACTGCACACTTCTGTTTTATAAATGAAAGAAAAATTACATTTTTTACACACTTGATTACGACACAATATCTCAAATTTTCCAGCTTGAAACACTTTCTGTTTTTGGGAAGAATAATTTTATACTCGCAAGAAACCTCAGTCCACTTCACAAGATACAACTGGACAATATTTTAAGGCAACAGAATCTGTCACATCAGGTTCAAGATTATTTAGACTGTTGATTGCATTGTTGTCATTTCTGTCTCAATGAGAGTAGTTGTTGTTATGTTCCCGCAAGGATGATGAAAGAATTATTATTCCCTTGTGTTGTAAAAGAAAGAAGAGATTACCCAGCAGTGACAGAAGGAAATAGAATGCTCTTTTATTCAGATGACAATATACACAACACATCTAGCGGCTGTTGGATCTAAAATATGCAAGAAGTTTACACATATATGATTCATACATGCAATAGTACGTGCAATATGCATTCATAAAAAAAAAATGTTTAAAGTGTTTAAAATATGCAGTCGAAACACTGTTGCAGTCTTTTTGTGAAACCGAGAATTGCGTGCTGATGATGCTCTCCTGGGATATTCAGAATCACATCTCTTATTTTTTTCTTTTAGGTCATCCAGATTAGCTGGTTTCTGTGAATACACCTCGGTCTTTACATGTCCCCACAACCAATAATCGCAAGATGTTAAGTCTGGTGATCTTGCAGACCAAGGTGTGGGCCCTCTTCGGCCAATCCATCTACCTGGAAATTGTTCGTAAAGAAACTGCATTCTCATCTCACAGTCTTCGTCTTTCAGATCGTGTACAAATTTTAACGGGCCTTCACCTTCTTGCGTATGATCTTGTGTAATGTTGACTTCGGTATTCCCAGTTCCAGCGATCTTCGTTTCAGCGATTTCAATGCACGCTGTTCTGCACTGACTGAATCACATCGTTACTCGAACCTGGCCTTTCACTGCGTGGCAAATCTGACACACTTCCCGTTGCCTTGAACTTTTCATATCATCTCTTGATTGATACTTGAATTTGCTGGGGGTGGTTTCCCATATGTTGTCTGGAACTTTCTCTGCACTGAAACACAAGATGTTAACTCTGCAAACCACATAACACACTGTGCCTTTTCCTGGATGGACGCCATCTTAAGTCACATGATCACGTGATTACCAGTGCAAGCGTCACTGAGCAGTGTGGGCAGAACAAAACTTTAAACTTCCACCCTTCTCACCCAAAAAATGTGTATTGTTAAACCCAACAGCTAAAAAGTTATAGAGTTTTAGTTTTTTGCAGGACTTTATGGACTCCCTGTATATGTTGAGCTGCCTAGTATTATTTTGTTTGGATCGTATTTTTCTTCCTTTCTGGTGTTCTTACATTTCTCTTCCAATTATTCCCATGTGGAAAAAACAGTTATTCTGCCAGTTTCTATTCTAAATGTTGTCGTCCTCCAGCAGATTTTTCCTTTTCATTGCGTAGGATCATCCTCATGTCAGTGATTAGCCTGAAGTGGCAAAACAAATCAAATCAAATAAACATTTGCAGCGTTATCTTAAGCTGTCTTTAGACGAAAGCATAGTGCTAGCATAAATGCTACGTAAATGCTTCTAAAAATCTTATAACAGATATTACTTTACACGAAAGCATTTTATGTGAACATTTCGGTTAGCTGTTTCAATTACAATGTACAATACATACAGCATGAAAGGCACGTCGAGTTACACCGTCAATGCTGTGTGCATGGTGTTTACAATTGAAAAAGCTAAAATATTCTTCCATACATGTACAGTAAATGTTGTAAAGTATTTATTTAATCAGCTCCATTCTTCTCTACCTAAAATCATTTAATACGAACAAACAAAAATACGTTAAAAGTATTAAATTTCATCTACTTACGTAAGTGAGTATACCGGGTGGTCCATTTATAATGATAGTATGGAATATCGCATGCAGAATGCATCCAATCGAAAAATTGCACAGAATAAAAGTTTGATACTAATGAGGGGGTAAGTCAGTGCTGCAAAAATTTCATCTCCACCACCAACCCCTTAGGGGGGAGGGTGAATTTGAAATTTCAAATGAAACAGCCCCATTCGTTTTACATATTTGGATTCCGTGTTGAAAAAGAAGAATTTTTTGTTTGAAAAATTTTGTAAAAAAATTGCAAACTTCGAACATTTAACAGTTGGGCTGAAAAGTTTGTAGGCTAACATAGTAAAAAATATTTTTTTGACAAAATTCGATTTTATTATTCAATATAGTTGCCTTCGAGGGTGATACAACGATTATAGCGGTCATACAATTTTTCGATGCCATTTTTATAGTACGATTTCTCTTTAGCCTCAAAATAGGCCTCAGTTTCGGCGATTACCTCTTCATCAGTGCTAAATTTCTTTCCAGCGAGCATTCTTTTAAGGTCTGCAAACAGGAAAAAGTCACTGGGGGCCAGATCTGGAGAATATGGTGGATGGGGAAGCAATTCGTAGTCTAATTCATATAATTTTGCCATCGTTTTCATTGATTTGTGACACGGTGCATTGTCTTGATGAAACAGCACTTTTTTCTTCTTCAAATGGGGCCGTTTTTTCGTGATTTCATCCTTTAAATGCTCCAACAACGCTATGTAATAATCGCTGTTGATGGTCTGGCCTTTTTTGAGGTAATCGATGAATATAATACCATGCGCATCCCAGAATACTGATGCCATAACCTTGCCAGCCGACTGTTGCGTCTTTCCACGCTTTGGATTTGGTTCATCACGTGCAGTCCACTCGGCTGACTGTCGATTGGACTCTGGAGTGTAGTTATGGAGCCATGTTTCATCCATTGTAATATATCGACGGAAAAATTCGTGTTTATTACGGTTGAATATCGCTAAACATTGCTCCGAATCATCAAAACGTTGTTGCTTTTGATCGATTGTGAGCACGCGCGGCACCCATTTTGCACACAGCTTTCGCATGTTCAAATATTCATGCACAATATGTCCAACACGTTCCTTTGATATTTTTAAAGTCTCAGCTATCTCGATCAACTTCACTTTACGATCATTTAAAATTATTTTGTGGACTTTTTTGATGTTTTCGTCGGTAACAGCCTCTTTGGGGCGTCCACTGCGTGCATCGTCTTCGATGCTCATTTCGCCTCGTTTATATTTAGCAAACCACTTCTCAACGGTTGATTTTCCTGGTGCAGAGTCCGAATAATGTTTATCAAGCCAAGCCTTGGCTTCAACAGTATTTTTTTTCGCCAAAAAGCAATGCTTTATTAACACACGGAATTCTTTTTTATCCATTTTTTCACAATAACAAAAGCTGCTTCACTCACAATGCTATATCTCACGAACTAATTATCCGGCAGCTGTGAAATTTATACACGTATCTTTTGAAGGTTAGTACTAAGTAAAAATCACATGGATTTAATTCTAGTAACGCCATCTATGAGTCAGCCTACGAACTTTTCAGCCCAACTGTTATAAACATTTGGTAGTTTCAGATTCATTTTGTTCCCTTTATGCAATAACAGTTTTGGTTTCCGTTGAGAACATTGCATAAACGAATTTTATTCAAAAAATGTGTGCAAAGAATTCGGCAAACGATAATATTTTGCAATTTATGTTTTTGTGTAACAATAAATAATAGTAATTTGTTCCAACTCTTTGGTTTCAAGGAACAATTTCATATGAACAACACTACTCACTACTCCATTCAGGCTCGAGCCATGTTGGACACAAAGTTTCCTGGTTGATGGATAGGACTTGGAGGACCCGTTTCTTGGCCAGCCCGTTCACCCGATCTCACGTTGCCTGATTTCTGCCTTTGGGGACTACTTAAAGAAAAGTGTTACCACGAAGTTCCAACAATGCCAGAAAACATACGGTACGAATGATGCTTGTGCCTCTATCACTCCTGACATTTTGGGACGAACAGTGTGGAGCTTCAGACACCGTGTGTTTTGAAATGCATTGAAGAGAACGGTCATCATTTTGAACATTTGTTCCTTTAAACATTTATTTGTGTACCTCAAATGATAACTAATTTGTAGTAACATACATAATTTTGTTGTTCATATGAAGTTGATTATTAAGCTAGACACGGTGTTTGAAGAATATCATCAATAAGTATTTACAGAATCCCATGTATTCCTTATGGGGAATCAACTTCAACGTCAAGTTACGGCTAATCAAATGGGACTTTTCATACTATTGTGACATAGTTCAACATGCCCTTTTTCCGTCCATGTACTTTTCTACGTCATTGGATGTTTGATATTCCCGAGAGAACGAATAAAATAATGGTCCCATAAGCGTAATGCATTTCTCCTTGCCATCCTGGCAGTGTTGCTAAACCTGATGTGCATAAAAGAGCTAAATTTCACCTTAAATAAGAGATAAAGATGACTTTCAAGTTTCTAGATTAACAAAGGCTGCATAAAGTGCCTCCTAGGGTAATTTTAGGTGTCAGAGGGGTGGGGACACTGCTATTACCATTAGCTATAAAGTGATGGCAATTTATTCTTAATTTTCACCGCCTAGATCTGGCTTCATCACCCATCTCAATAATCCACTAATGCTCATATGAAATCGAAAATAAAGGATTCCCGGATAACAATATTGTCATCTTCACCTCAGCCACGGCACTATATAAAAGTAGCTGGGGAGGTAAGGAGGGGTGGGTGATGCAGCCAATATAACAATATCACGTCACGTGCAAATAGTACACTCATGGCAAAAGTTGGTATTTGTGGGCCGGATCCAGTGGAGGTATATTAGTGGGGCAGGGGGCGGGTGCCACAGTTCACAGCCAAAAGAGTGCACGAAAGAGCCAGATCTGGCTCCAAAAGGGCGAAGCTGGCAACAGTGATCGGGAGCTGCCGAAGCGAGATGGACCTAGGGGAAATTGTCCCTCTCCTCCTTAAAACTCACGAAAAAACATGTTAAAATCCCCAACACCATTCAAGCTTACCGTGTTGGTGATCGCTTTTTGGTCATGGCATAAATGTTAAGAAAAATGATTTCGTCTAAAGCGGGCCTTAGTTGGATACATGGCTTTCTTAGTCTGTATTTCAGAAAAAGAAAAAATAATCTGGTTGCTGAGAAAAAGGGCCTGGTGCCTGCTGTCTGCCCCTGATTTCTAGCAAGCATGATTTGCCAAATTCCAAATGGGAATTGATAGGTGGTTCTGCTTGGACAAGCCGTTTAACCATGTTTCAGCATGGTCCATGGAAGTCTCAACAATACTGTTCTATGGTAGCGTCAACCTTTTGAAACCTAGGATAATGTGTGTACTACAGGTTTCCCGTAACTTAGCCTAGCGACACTAGCACCACTGCTCCCATTCCAGGGTTTTAAATGTTGTGGGGGATCTATATCAGAAGGCACATAGCTTTTATATACCTTAACATCTGCGCCCCTGCTTCACCTCGATTATCACATCTACAATAGCATTTAGCTCTTCTAGTGTACCAGCAATATTGAATTTATGTCTCTAGTAAATTTGATATAGAGAATTAACATCTGCCACTAAAGAGATGTCTGCAACTTATTGGTAAATTCTAATGTGAGAATAAAATGTTTGTTTTGTACTACAGTGGAACCCCGATTTTACGTTCCCGGATTTCACATTTTCCTGCATTATACATTCAATTTTTATGGTCCCAGCATAGTAAAATGTTAAGAAATTTTCCTGGATTTTACATTTTCCCATATTTTAAGTTTTTCAGCTAGGTTCCCTGAAAAATGTAAAATCGGTGTTTCACTGTATTTGTTATTACTAATTGTCAGTTTGTATAAATGTAACGTTCAGTAATTAATTGTTACAAATTATTCTAACTGGCATTAGATTTAATTGTGTATGTATTTTGAAGAACAAAATCCATGGTACTATTAACCTTTACCCTCCCAGAGTAAGGTTGTACAGCCCCGATGATACCATATGATATCATGTTGCTGATTACGAAATGAATGTGCTTTTTGGACCTTGATACTCTTGTGTTTGGGTGGAAACTCTGACACAGGTCTGGAGCAAGCCAGGGAAATTCACATTGATGACCAACCTCCTCCCCTCTGCAACATATCCATGTCACATTTCCGAAAGGAGTTTCACATTTTGGCTCATTATTCAACTTGTATGGCACCCAGGAACATGAAACATGTTTCATTCTCTTTGGAAACGTCCATTCTTTGAAGAGAATACTAAGGTTTGCACCTTCTCCCCAAAATAGCGGGAGAAGAGGGGCCAACTCCAGATTTTTGTTTTTTTTCCATTGAAATTCGGGGGTCATGCACCCAAACCCCTCTTCTTCGGTTCGACATTCTGAATTGTTCATGGTTGCATGCTCTGATGTTTTACCTGCAAAACAAAACTTATCCGAAGTAGATTGCTCCCATAGTGCCAGAGTTATAACAATTTTCCTCCAAAAATGCATATTACTTATTTTTCTTTAAAAAAATGAAATCACATTTTGGCTTATTATTCAACTTGTATGGCACCTGAAAACATGAAACATGCTTCATTCTCTTGAGAAATGTCCATTGTTTGAAAGGAATACTAAAGTTTGTGCCATCTCCCCAAAATAGCAGGGAAATAAGGGGCAAACTCCAGATTATATATTTTTCCATTGGAATTCGGGGGTCGTCCCCCAAGCTTCCCCTTCTTCAGTCCGGCATTCTGAATTGTACATGGTTGCATGCTCTGATGTTTTAGCTGCAAAACAAAACTTATCCGAAATAGATTGCTCCCTTAGTGTCTGAGTTATAGCAATTTTCCTCCAAAAATGCAAATTACCTATTTTTCGTAAAAAGATAATAATCACATTTTGGCTTATTATTCAACTTGTATGGCAGTCAAGAACATGAAACATGTTGTATTCTCTTGAGAAATGTCCATTCTTTGAAAGGAATTCTAAAGTTCGCTCCTTCTCCCCAAAATAGCAGGAGAAGAGGGGGCAAACTCCAGATTTTTGTTTTTTCCATTGAAATTCGGGAATCGTGCCCCCCCCCCCCCCCAGCTCCCCTTCCTCGGTCCGGCATTCTGAATTGTACACGGTTGCATGCACTGATGTTTTAGCTGCAAAACAAAACTTATCCGAAGGAGATTGCTCTCATAGTGCCAGAGTTATAATAATTTTCCCCCAGAGAGTGTTCGAATTTAACATTCCCGCCGAGAAGGCCGGCTGAGAACGGGGTTATTTTCGTAAACCTGCTGGGGAGTCTAAAGGTTAATTTATATACATGTAGCAGTTAAAATATTCCCGGTGGAAGCTCATAGTGGTTCGGATCCAACTTTAAACTGTAGGTCCAATCCCGATTAGCCTCACTGTATATAAAGTGGACTTAAAACACCAAGTCAACCAACTAACCAGTTAAAATATTTTTCTTTCTGTTCCAGGAACAAATGGAGTCCTCAAATAATCCAGAAGAAATGTCTTCAGTGCCCCAACCACATGTTGACAAGGCTGCCACAAATAAAGTAGAAATGCCCAATGAAGGTGAGAGTAGGATGATCGAAGATAAGTTGGTTGGGATGTTGGAATTGCTGACCGAGAAATTGGAGGAAGATTCTCGTGCAATGTTGCAAGTAAAGACTGAACCCATTGATTCTGATTCTATTGAAGATTTGCTTCAGGGTATAGAATCAAGAAACAAAGGTTGTGTTTCCAATTTGCCCAAGTGTGCCAAAGTGGAGTGTGAAAAATTGAACAGGAAATCGGTGGATGCATCTGTGGAACAACAATCATTGAAGAGTGAGGGTGGAACTATTTCGAATGGTAGTCTTGCTGCAGTGATTACCGACCATATATTAACTGCGATGAGTGATGATATTGATACTCTGATCAGTTCAGCAGAGATGGATGCCTCAGCAATTGTGAAACAAGAAAATGCAGGAAACAAAGGGTTAGTATTAATTTATATTTTTTTTCCTCAATAGTTGCTTTAGTTATCTGGATACACATTATTATAACTTGCTGAAATGTTAATGTGAAAATTGTGGTACAACCAGGGATTGAACATGGGTCTTTTACATTTGGTATGAGTACTTTACTGCTGTGCTACGAACCCAGCTTCTCGGCTTCCTGCAATTTCCACAACTTCTCCATGTCAATTTATAATTCAGTAATCATTTACCTAGTTCAGTGTCTTAGTTTCACAATGACTGAGAGATGGCATTAGTGTTTTCATGCTTGAAGACATCCAATAGCAGCAAGAAGGTGTAGTAGGCCTGGAATGAACATAAATACTTACTCATACAGGGCTTCGCTGACCTGGAAAATGTGAAAAAGTCAGAGAAATTGAACAACTCGTAATTAAAAAATTATAGGAATATGAAATCATTTTTTTCCTACTAGAATTAGGGACCCACCATATTTCACATTTTTTCTGTAATTGAACTTTTCATTGGGTTAATTGATTAAACAGGGTGTTTACCAGTCAAGAATGTTAAGAAATTGACCTGTAGGTCAAGAAAGTCGAGAAATTATGCTTGTGGTCAAAAATTTTTGCTATTACTTTTACAGTATAGTGAATTTACATGGTTACATGTACTGAGATTTGATAAAATTGAATATTTGGAAATCTAAAATTGTATTGTGTTGTGGTTAAGATTTGTTGACTTTGTTTCTTAAGAATTGCATTCTTGTATGTGTGAAGTTTTCTAAAATTTTAAATAAAGTAATGTGGCCATTCCCCATCCAGGACGAATGCTGAAGCATTAATTTTTACATGCATTAATAGTAAATCTCTTGTTAAGTACAGCTTCAATTTTTATCTTAACCGCCCTTGTGGAAGGGGTTTATATTGAATAAAAATATCTATTTTCTTAATTTCCAACTATACCTAAGTAGGGGGCAGTTAAATAAATGTTAAGAAAAAGGAAGAAAACAGGTCAAGAAAAGTCAAGAATTTTGGATTTGTTATTTTGGTAGATACCCTGTTGATTTATTTATTTTATTTTCCAAGAATGTGAAATATACTTCAGTACAATGCCTTACTATATTTCAGTAAGAATTGCCTGGAAATTTATAACAAATATTTAGAAAACCTTTGAAAGCAACATGAAAAAGTTAAGACCTCATGTGGGATTTATCATCCCTACCTTCTTTCTACCTCCCTCCATATAGAACAGTTCCAGTTTATACGTTCTGCTGACCTACTGTGCAGTATGTTTGCCTTCACCAGTGATCAAAGTCGGAACTTTATTACAAGGTGATAGTATTACCATTGTACCCAGGGGTACAAACATACAGGGTGCCCAGTCCACCATGGTGACTGGCACATTAACAATTTAATACTTCATTATACCAGATGACGAAAGTATCTCCTTATAATTAAAGCTTATAACTAACAAGAAATAAGTTTCAAACTGCAATTGGCATCCAATAAATGTTTATAAAGACACAAAACTAACTACGTTGAAAAGTCCTTTCTGCAACGAACTAGCAAAGATTACATCATAGCCACACTTTAAGGTTCCACTGGACCTTTGGCAGCCGAGTGGGCGATTTTTTTCAATTTTTTCTCTCCATTCGAAACACCTTGGTACTCTCCATTCAAAACACCTCTTGAATATTTCAAAATATGAAAAATTATATACGCTAAGAATTCCTTCTAGAGCATAGACGTGAATTTTCATGTAGTTTTCTTTCACTGTTATCTAGATATTATCAAAAGTTTAATAGACTTATGTAATCGCGAAACTTTTGATAATATCTAGACAACAGTGAAGGCAAACTACATGAAATTTGACGTCAATGCTCCAGAAGGAATTCTAAATGTATGTAATTTTTTAAAATTTGGAATATCATAGCAGTTTTTCGAATGGAGAGGAAATTATTTAAAAATTCGCCCATTCGGCTGCTAAAGGTCCAGTCGAGTCTTACGGGTTCCCAACCATCTGAGGACGACACTTATTGTGTAACATCAGGTAGTTTTCCATAGAATGGACCTTTTACTCTAGAATTATAAGGGTACCAAACCTACTTTCGCAATTTTAATTTTCAGATTTTGGCCAGGTTTTGCATTCACTTGGGCCACTGTGAGACTCAAAATAATAGTGGTAACATGCATCATAATTTGGCAGAGGCAATGGAGGGACATTCGTCCCAGTAAAAGTTTCAGGTTAATTAAAATTTACATGTTAAGGGTATTTATTTTTTAACCTACTGGAAGTTGAGATTCATGTTCAGGCCCTCCGGATCTACAAACTTTGGACACTTCTGCAAAATATCTCTAACGGCCCCCTCTATATAAAACACATGTACTTGTTATTATTATGTTTCTTCAGTATGTGTGTGCACCTCCGGAAAGATTTGATTTGTTTTTGTTATTTAGCATCGCTTTTCTCCCACTTTTGGCTAATTGCGACAATGAAGATGAGTGATCATAGGATGAAATTCATGAACGAATACTCACACTTATGCACAAGTGGAGATTTGATCCCAGTACTCTTGGTGTCGTAGCACATTGTGCTAACCACTCTGACACGGAGGTCTGAAGAATTGGTAGCATTGTATTGAACTTCTTAAAGATACTTTGCAAAATCATGTCCAGATGAAAATTTTTGATAAGTCACTTTTGAGAGCTGCTTGAAGGGACAACAATTCAGGGAATGATGGACCAATACCTGTCTCTGTTCTGTCCTTTGAATAACTTGTAAAATATTTGGATTTAAACAAGGTTGTACCTGCTCATAAAAACAGACATATTTTATTGTTAATTCTTGCTGTGGTAAATTTTCTCATTTTACCAAAGAAATACTTGCATTCTTTACATAGAAATAGTGTTACGTGTAGCATTTATACGAATGTCCAGTGAGTTGATAATGAGTGTAATTATGGGGTATGTTATACTACTGTTCATATGCATAGTAATTCTGTGATATTATTCCACTCAATAATGGCTTATGAGAAGAAAACAATGTAATGGGACTTATAGTAAGACCCGTTTTGCCACTTAACTCATATGTACCTACAGTACAATCGAAATTAATGGTCCCACACCACAGAGCTAGGGAAGAAAAACTTGTGGTTAGAAAGAAGGTAATATTTAGTTTGTAGTATGGAGCATTTAACAGAAGTTATTAACTGAAAATTACTGCATGTTCAGGGTGGCTACTCACTGGGAATTCCTTGAATTTCAAGAATTATGCATGAATTATTGGCTCCGGGAATTCTGCGTGAATTTTTTTCCGTAGACTTGAAAAATTGTAATTTTTATTAATCCAAATCCCATTGAATTTATACATGTTTAACCCTAGAACACTACCGTACGTAAAATTTACGTATGCTTGGCACTCAATTCCTTCCCCTACCTCCCACATCGCACCCACCTACCCCTCCACCTATGGTATTCCTCGGGCACTCAATTCCTTCCCCTACCTCCCACATCGCACCCACCTACCCCTCCACCTATGGTATTCCTCGGGCATTCTGTCAGGTGCGTGGCAGCACTGTGGTATGGAAGCAGTGAACGTCTTTAGTTTGTGCGTTATGTGAGAGACTGTACATCAATAATACGTAGCAATAGTAACAAAGGGAAAATCTTGCACGTAATTTTGACGTGCATGTAGTAATAACGCCATTTGTATTCACGTAAGATTTGCGTGAATTTTTGTATATCATCTCATTTTTCTATAATATGATCAACATCACAGCGATCAATGGATACATTATTCACACTCACAACTTCTACAACAATCAGGGCAACTCATAAAAGAGACCATTCTCACGAATTCAGTTCATGCTTCACCTCCATGAGATCTTGACCAAGATCTGGCAGGAGCAAAGGCTAATAAATCCGGGACTGGCACAGGAGTTAAGGAAGTCAATTTTGAAGGTACTGGGGAAGGAAGAGACAAGTACAGTAGTAGCCACGTCACAAGGGAACAGAAAGTATTGCAGTTTCTGCAACTACAAGAAAAGGAGGATGACAACTACATACTGCCCCTGTGCGAAGCCAATTTGTGGAGCACTACCGTACGTAAAATTTACGTATGCTTTGCGCTCAAATCCCTCCCCTACCTCCCACCTCACACCCACTCACCCCTCTGCCTAGCAGTGCCTCAAGTTGTCTGTCAGACATACGGCAGCACTGTGTAAGGAGGGTGCAAGCGCTGATCGTCTTGATTTTGTTTGTTATGTTGTGCACTGTACGTCAATTTTATGTAGCTGTGGAAAACGAGAAGTATCTTCCACTTAATTTTGACATTTGTAAATTCGATTTGGATACTTAGATTTTGAAAACAAAAGTTTAGAAACATGCACTATTTTCTTGTAAGACTTTAAAATTACATTTGTTCCTTATTTACAGCGTTATGAATATTATTATTGTTTGCTTTTCATTGCTCGAAATTTTTGCCTTCATTCTTAATGTACGAACGGGCTTGTCAAGAAAGACCTTCTCTTAAAATATTCTATGTTTAATAAAACCATGCTTATACATTATAAAATGAAGAATAAAATTCCAATATAAGGACAAATAAACAAAATAATGTTCACAATGAATAGAAATTTGTTTTCATGATGTAGAGGTTGTTTTAAAAATAGATTTCTTCATGTACGTAAAATTTACGTAGCTGTAGTTATACTGTAATATTGGAACACGGTAGTGTTCTAGGGTTAAAATTCCCTGAGGCAAGTATTGCAAGTTTTGCATTTTTATTTATCGATGAAGGAGGAAAAGCTGCATGGAAAATAAAACAGAATTATCATACACTTTGTTAGTGTCCTTTTCAGAATAATCTGTGTAACACATGAAAGATTATTTATTGTTACAAATAACAATTTTTCATAGATTAGTATATCCCGCAACATTTGTGACTTGTATTTGGAAATGTGTTACGAGTCTTGAATATATGAAATGGCAAATTTAAACTCCGCATCTTAAACTAAGTATTTAAAATATATATAATATATTGTTAATATATTTCTGCGTTTGTGTGTGTGGTGAGAGGTGGTAATACATAAGGTTGAAATAGAGAAAATACCTTCTTGTACCCTTGAATTTTTGGAAAGTTCACCTTGAAAACCAGGAATTATACTTGAATTTTATCATGGTCCTAGAGTGGCCACTTTGATGTTATCCATCTTAACATGAGTAACAAATTCTTTCAAAACATGTAGGTGGTATTTTCTTCTCTGCTTTGCAGTGCTAAGGAAATCCCACCCTGCCCCCGGGTTTTGATGTTTATAGATCCGGCACTGAGTGCATGTTATGATGGAAATTGATAGCCACATGATGTAGAACCATGTTCCATGTTACAAAGAACAATAAATATGTTGAATAGTCTCATGTTACAAGATAATTAAAATTGACTATTTGTATGACTACTGATGTGGTCTTAAACCTTGGTTTTTGTTGTGTTTATTATAATTTTTGCTTCCCTGTTGAGGTTCATAACCCAAACTTTTTCATCAACTGTTAAGAATTTTGATTATTTTTCTTTATTTCTTTCAGCATTAAACAGATAGTATCAAGTAATCACCTGAAACCTGACAAACAAATGAAACTTGAAGATTGCTTGCAAGCTGGTATCATGTGTGACAAATGTTCAAAATTATTTCCTTCAGTTTCACTGTTGGAACTTCACAGGGCTAAAGAACACCAACGAGTGTTTTCATTGCGTTCAAATACAGCAATGACTTCTAAATCTTCATCTCTCTCGAAGACTGTGCCATCTAAAGTGTCTCTCCTTGAGGTGGCTCTTACTACCTGCAAAACATCATCAGCTACTCAGAATGAGAAATTACCAATGATTTCACCTACATTTGAGTCCTCCTCAACTGGTGCCATGGCTAAATCATCTAAAGAAGCAAGTAATGCAGCTTCCTCCAATAGTGGAGTTTCTCAGATCATAGATGAGTAAGTATTGTTGTTTTAAGGTCCACGTGAAACAATTGTGAACCATTATATGTGTTAGGACATTTGAGTGATAGACTCACAAACTTGCCACTGAAGGATTGGGTTGCGATTGAGGGCTGGGCAAGGGTGTGCATTTGTGAGTGTTACTTTATCTAATATTCATTCATGGTCAACATTGAAAAATCAGAAAATTGCAAATAAAAAATGCAAACATTTAGCAAAATGAAAATTTAAATCCAAAATTTCAGCAGTCCTTGAATAGTGACCTGCCCGCTATCTTTTAGTTGGGTGAAGTGTGACCAACACAGAAGTTCTCTTGTTGCTTTTATTTGGAATTGTGTAACAGATGGTACGTTCTCTTTTCCAGTAACTCTCCAGTTCTCACCAAGCAGATCAATACCAAAATTTTAGGGCAGAGATGATACCACTTTCATTCAACTGATTCCCATACCAATGCCTATATTTTTAACGATTCGCACTGTTGCTTGAAAATTGTAACAATTAAAAGTTGTTCGAAATGTACATAAGTAGCAATAACAAGGTTTATTACATGGATAGTGCCTGATATAATGGAGATTTACCCATCCTATAGTGTTAGTGAGAGGAGCTGTGTGGAATGAAGTGATAGTGGATACTTAATGAGACGAGGAGAAGTTCAGCGAAGTGTGCCTGGTGGTCCTCTGGCTGTTGACATGGTGAGCTCCTCTGGTGACAGCCTTCTCCGAGCACACTGACTGGCACTGTGAGCACACTTGCGAGCCCTCTGCTTGCACACTGACTGGGAGTTGTGGTAGGATTTTTATACCTGCGATATATCCTGGTTAGTTGACAGATTATCTTGCATCATCTTTCATAGGATGTGTCATCATTGCACATCAGGTCAGGTCTTCACAGGAAGTCTTTGAAAATCAGGGTTGAGCTATCACAAAGTCTCAAAGAAGTTGGATGCTCATCAAGTATCCATATGACACAACAGGGCTGTAGAGTACACGTAGACAACTATTTCTGGCCACGAGGCAATTCTTGGAGGTGTGGAATACATCCGGCTCTGACATTTAGTCATTTCCAAATGTTATTAGGTTAAATGCGAGAATCGTACGTTTCAGTTCATATATGTACCGATATGATTGGATCAAGATTTGGAAACACTGTTTGGCTGTAACCCTTCAGAAAAAGCATCAATATATAATGAATGGTATGTATTACTTTCATTCTTCTTCTTCTTTTTTTGCATTAATCAACCTGTATATTAATTCCGTGGTACCTACTAATGACTGTTTTCATTTACACATATTAATTTTTAAAATAGTAGTATGTACGTAATATGTTCTTGGGGATCTGTATCAGTCTGTTTATAACCAAGATGCTTTCTGAATGGGTGTTGGAACTATAGGTACTAGTATTTATGTAATTTTTCCCTTATTGTTCTGCTATTTTGAGACATGATACACTGGAAGCCTGAATTTGTGTACCTGGATTTTGCATTTTGCTGCATTACTCTACATTCGATCTTCATAGATTCCATTGAACAAAATATTACAGAGTTTTCCAAAGATTTTACATTTTCTGCATTTTATGTTTTTTCAGCTTGGTATTCTCAAAAACATAAAATCAAAGTTTACTGTGTGTATAGTCACACAATTACAAGACAACAACACATTATTTGCATTTCTAGTATTTTTTAAATTATTTTTTCATGAGATTTAATTTTAATTTTGCAAGGGAAGATAAAATTCATTTATAAAATCTTGGTGGCAGAGTATATTTACTGAGTTCTGAATTTTGATCTTGCCACAAAATTCCAAGGTTAAGTTCTGACACATTCTTTGTGAAAATGCCTTCGTCAATTTCATCTAATCATTGTAATCAGAGCCTCCCTGATGGCACAATGGTAATGTTGTCACCTTGTAATCAAGGGGTCCTCGGTTTGATACCTGGTGGGAGAGACAGTGGTTCGGATCCCACTTTAATGTGTAGGTCCAGTCCCAATTAGCCTGTCTGTGAATAAAGTGAACGTAAAGCAACAATTCAACCATTTGAAAATAGGAATTGTTGCTTTCCTGGCAACGTGATTCGAACAAGTGTTCTCGGGTTACCAGCCAGGTTAAGTCTATTTCGGCTTCCAATGTTTCGAGCGCATACTTTGCTATAGAAATGGAGACCAGTGTAGGATTAAATATATGACAATTATGGTGTGGAATTTGGATTTTGTCGTATTGGCTCATTTTGGATCCTGTTGCTCTTATTGGCTGCAGCTTTGTTTTTATGGAGGAGCGCATTCCAGGAGTGGTTGAGTTGGAGTCCCACATTCGTGTTGAGATTGGTGCTTTCCCGTGATATGGCTATGGCTTCTTGTACTCATCGGTCCCAGTAACTGGCACATTTGGCTATTATTTTGATGTCGGCAAATAAAACTCTGTGTCCCTCTGTGATGCTGTGCTCTGCAAGTCCTGACTTTTCAGGTTGGAATAATCTGATGTTGCACTGATGTTCGTTGCATCATTGTTCAATGGTTTGGCCTATGTATGGTGTCCCACACTAGCAAGGAATACAGTATACTCCTGGAATCTCTAGCTCCAGGTTATCCTTGATTGAGCAGAGAAGAGTCTTGGTCTTGAGTGGTGGTCTGTGGATGGTCTACTCCGTGTCCTGTGAGAATTCTACTTAATTTCCCAGAGGTGTGCCCAATAAAGGGTAAAACTATTGTAGTGAGACTTTCTCCTGTGTTGCTGCTAGCAGAGGGTCTGTGTGGTGAAGCGACCACATCCCCATGTTCGGCTGGTCTGGGTGGTGAAGAATCGACCTTTCTAAGGACCACACTGTTGTCCAGGGTTGGTTTCCGCTGAGATATCACTGCCTTGTTGATTGCCCTGTTAATGTCAGTGATGTTGTATCCATTGACGTCCGGAGGGGGGTCGAACGGGACATTGACATCATTCATTTAAAGATTCAAGAAAGCCGAAAGTTTGTTACTCTTATTGTTAAGAACAGAAAGTTCATTTTGTTAGTATTCGAACAGAAAAATCAAAGTAAAAATGCATTGGATCGAAAACATTGAGTGAAAAATACAGGAATAAGGTTATATTCTACCATTTCATCCAAAGAGCAAATGGTTCCACAGTTTTCAAAATTCTAATAATTACAGTTGTAGGTGAGAGGTCACACAAGAAACTTTATGACAAAAAAAATCCCCCTAACATTTAAAGCCTTTCTTGAAAGAGACGTGCAAAAGCTAATATCAAAATGCATTCAGATACTAACTCCATAAAATGCAAAAGAAATAATGGAAAATAGTTGTGCTGGAATTCACTCGTTTGGTTGATCGAGTCTCCCCATTTATGTAATAATGAAAATTATTTAGAATAAAATTTTTTGTTGTTACTTTATAATATTTATTTTATTATATAAAAACATTTATTACCATGGTAATAATACTTATTATTTTTCTACTATTCGCAATTAAAATTAACCAATATGCCGTCTGGTGGGATTTTCAGGAACTACTCTATGTAGGATACGTTGTGTTGAAATCATTTAAAGCATGGGGAATATGTGAAAAAGAAACGTCTACTGTTCATGTTTCTTTTGATCTAAATTGGTCAGAACAAATGAAAAATTGTCATGTGTTTCCACCCTGTGGAGTCAAAATATGAAATCTGTAAATAAATCAGGGGAATTGTAATTGATGAAGATTGGCATGGGGGATAACACTGTAATTTGGCAAGGAAATTACGAAGATTGCATGAGTGTGCTCACTTTATTTTTCGAGAGATAAATATATATTACCATGAAAGTAAAGTTTTAAATTATATTTTATAAATAAACCTTTTTTTTTAAAAAAAAAAGTCATGCATCTTACCCAATGTATCCATGTATTATGTATGGGTGAAATTTGGAACAGGTGCAAGTCGATTAAGAGAGATGAATATAGTTTAGAATGAATTATTGTCAAATGTAACCAGAAAAAGAAAATGGACATGCTAATGTTGCTGTTTCATTCAGTACGATGTCCTTTTTCAGTGAGGATAGCTTGGTCATGAAATTGTGAATATTATGCCCCAGCTTTTCAAGTACAGGTCAATTTCAATTGATTTATTTTCAAATAATTTCCAAGAACCCCAGTTACAACATAGGTGCAGATGATACAGCTTTGCTTTGAAGAAACAGTGTGTATACATTAGTTTCGTCTGCGTTTTCCGTGTTATTTTTGCCTATCATAATTAAATGCTTCATTCTCAGCACAGCTTCACCTTCGTTAGAATTCCTGGAATTCACATCGCATTCATAATATTTAAAAAATATTGCGTAATTTAAAGGTTTCTACCATACCAGCCATGACAACACGCTGCTATTTCGTACTACCGCTGAATGTAAACAAAGATTTATCCTACATAGAGTGGCCATATTGGAAGTGACACTAGCGCTCAGGTGGTAATTTTAATCGTGAATTCAACTATCATTTGCCCGACCACCCCTGCAAAAATTTCTGGCGATGCCCATGTATCCATTCTAATGTAGCATGGTTCTTAGATAGTTGAGTTCTGAACACTTGTTTGAATTCAACTATTCATTGGTCATATTTTATGACACAAAAAAAAAATCAAAATGGAAGACATACTGACCTGTGAATTCTTGGAATTATGTGGAGATTATTGATTTTTATACAGGGAATTAAACATGAATCCTTTTTTTCTTTGTACAGAAAGTAAAAAAAAATAATGAGCTGATACATCAATATCAGTTGGAATTTATTCATCAATATCAATTGATGATTTTCCAGAGTTGGGTATTTTGCAGAGTGTAATTATCCTGGAAATTATGCAAAAACAATTTTACATTTATTTTATTATATTCCAGTGTAATCCTTGACTATTTTAAACCAAAATGCTGGTAAATTGATAAACTTGGATATTAATATTAATTAATATTTTGAACATTTATTTATTAAAATTTTCAAGTATTGGTATCTGTGTTGGTGAGAATCAGTAAGTGTGTGGGCATTTCCTCAGCACTAAAATTAACTGTATCAGGAGTTCATTATAAACAAGTGCTGGGCGCGTACATAGTGATAAAGGAGTATATTTTTGCTGTGGTCAATAGAATCACAAATGCAGCTAGCAAAGAAGTGATTCCACATATAACAGATTCAATATTGTTTATATCAGGAATCTCCAGTAGTACAGACCATAGGGCCATAAAATTTTAGTGATTAGACATTTTAATGGCCCCAACCCAAGTGGATTTCAGTATTAAAAACAGGTGTTACAGTATTATGGGTGATTTTTGCAGTGTTAATCTCAGAAGTCCATTAAGGGGATAATTATGTAATATTTGCTACATTTGCATGAATTGTAAAATTGCAATTTACACATCATACTTAGGCACTCAGCCTTTGAACCAATAAACATTGATCTTCTTGAGAAGTGGTTGAAAATTTGTGTAGAATCACATGGTGCACTTTTCTTTTACGAGAGTTACAAATTCACTTCTAAACACATGTATTGCATGCAACAGAAACTATGTCCAAAATGATGCAAGTGTGTGTATAGAGTGAGTCAAAAGTCCCTGGCCACCCTTATAAAATGAAAGGGAGTGTAGATTGCACCAATTGGTCATGGTAATAGTATGTTAAGCCTAGGTCGAAACATTTTGGTGCATGTCATGACAACGTCTGCCATCTTGGATCCAACTACATGTATTTAAATGGGAAGGGGGGTATGTGGGTATGGTTTTGAGCTAGAATTTCACCAGGAATTCAGTGGTGAAGTCAGATTTATGAAAACTTTAATGATAAGGAAGTTAATGGCCATATGAAAGTTACACAATGTGTTCAATATCCTGTCCTTCTTGTGCTATGCACATGTTGAGACGGTTCTCCCATGCTTTGTGGACACGGAGCAATATCTCGGGTGTGATTTGTGCACAGGCATCCAGTATCCGTTGCTCCAAGTGACCCACAGTCTGAATCTTTTCAGCATACACCATTGACTTCACATGGCCCCACAGGTAAAAATCGAGTGGGGCTAATCTGGAGATCGGGAAGGCCATTTCACTGGCCCACGTCGACCAATCCATCAACCAACTGCATGTTCAGATAGTGACCTGTCACCCATAATGAGGTGGTGCCCAATCCTGCTGAAAATATGAGGAGAAGCTGCCACAAATGATGGTAAAATGTGTCCTTGTAACAACTGCAAGTAGCCCTCTGCATTTAAATTGTCATGAATGAAGAATGGGCCAATGATACTTGTCCCCCAGATCCTGGCCCACACCATAACCTGCCCAGCACCAACCATATTGCTTGGATCTCTCCACAAAAACTGCATTCTCCTATCTGGGGGTCGTCCTCAGAGAGATGGTGCTGCAGCTTGTACGGGTGCCACTTAACCATCTTTAACACCCTGCAAATGGAACAGACATTTGACATGTACTGCTCTGCTGTGACTTGTCAAATGATGCTAGCACTGCCGTAGCTGTTCCTTGGTCAGTGGCAGTTCTGGGTCTACCAGATCGTGGCCTTTCCTGGACTGTACTGCTCTCTTCAAACCTGGACAGCAATTGGGACACTGTGTTCCGTTCGTTGAAATCACAAGCTACAGCATGGGCACTTCTCTCCCCCCCCCCCCTTCCCCCAGCTTGATGATCTGGATTCATTCGGCCTTGGTCAGTGGCATGGTTCATCACCTGCAAATGATATGTAATTATCACTTTCATATGACCATAACTTCCTTATCATTAAAGTTTTCATAAATCTGACTTCACCACTGAATTTATGATGAAATTCTACCCCAAAACCATACCCCACATGCCCCCCTTCTCATTGAAAGAAATGAAGTTGGATCCAAGATGGTGGACGTTGTCATGACATGCATCAAAAATTTTCCTCCTAGGCTTAACATACTACTACCATGACCAATTGGTGCAATCTACACTCCCTTTCATTTTGTAAGGGGTGGTCTAGGACTTTTGACTCACCCTGTATTCATTTTGTATTCAGAATATTCAAAGTTAAAAAACATATTTGTGTATATAACATGGTGTAATCAAGGCATTGTTATTGACCTTGAACTTCCACAAAATAAATAAAACTACAGTGTGAGCTATCAACCTTGCAATTAATGTCAGAAAACAAAAACATTATTTAAATTCTGGACTAAGGTTCAAATTTTATTAATAATTTGTTTTCCTTTCTAATTCTTTCAGATTGTTTTATGCAGGTCAGTGATTATTTCTTAACCCTCATCCTTCACTTTTGTAAATATAGCATGTCCCATTTGAAATGTCCTATTTTCATTGCACTATTTCTCCCAAAATATTAGACATATCAACATGAACTAAAAAAATACTTGTGTGACTCATCAAGTTTGTATAGAAAAATTATAGCACTTCTACATGTGCCCCACCAGTCACACGAAGGATATCCAACCGATTTTAGATTTCTCCCCATGTGCGTTGAAGCATTTCAGGTGTGACGGTTGCAATGACATTCTCAATGCGCTCACACAGTTGCTGGATGTTCGCTGCTTTTGTCGCATACACCCTGTCCTTGATTAACCCCCATAAGAAGTCCAGAGGGGTTATGTCAGGTGATATGGGTGGCCATGGAATTGGTGCACCTCTTCCGATCCACCTACCAGGAAACTCATTATCCAGTCTTTTCCTCACTTCTGTGTGCCAGTGTGGAGGTGCCCCATCTTGTTGAAAAAATATACGAGGATACCTATGCTGAATTTGTGGGAACACAAACTGCTCCAACGTGTCAAGGTATGTAATGCCCCTTACAGTACCTTTAGCAAAGAAGAAGGGTCCTATGACTGTACCATCTTCCATGAGTCCACACCACACATTAATTTTAGGGCTGTCTGTCTCGAACTCAATTACCTGACGAGGCGGTTCTGACCCCCAGATTCTTACATTATGATGATTGACATGTCCTGACACGTGAAGCGTGGCCTCATCGGAAAACATAGTGAAAGACAGAAAGGTGGGATCATTTTCGATGTGTTCCAAACATGTCTTCAGCAAAAGCTGCTCTCTTCGGTTTATCGTCGGGTTTCAGTGCTTGCAGCAATTGCAATTTGTACGCGTACAACTTTGATGATTACGCACAACTCTGTGGACAGTTGTTTTTGGTATGCCAGTTCCTGCGAGGTGCTACGAATGGACTTACACGAACTTTGAAATATTTTGACAATGTGCTGCACATTGTCTGCTGATACACTTTGTCGGCCACCTCCATGCTTTTTTGTCACTGAACCAGTCTTCAAAAATATCTCTTTCCATGCTCTAATCCTCTTCGCATTGGGAAGATCTTTCTGGTACATCTGATGGAATCGTCATTCTACTGCCACAATCGCGCAAAGTTCTGCGTACCACCAAATGACCTGTGCTTTCTCTGTGATGGTCACAATTTCAGTCTGCCTGCTGCCATCTGGCATTGATTTGGAATATCAAACAATTTCCAACAAAACTTGTACGTTTCACCTTCTTTATGGCACCTAGAAAAAAACAAATATATATATATACAATAATTTATAATCGCAAAATAAAAATAGGACATTTCAATTGGGACACGCTGTATTTTCTTGATTGAGAGAACTTCAATACTGCCATCTTTAGAAGTTACCTTGGATTTCTAATACTTATTCACATTATCAGAATCAATATTTTCACATGGTAGTATAATATTGGCATGTTATTGCAGATTTGATGATGAGACTTTGCATTTTTAGGTTCTGAAAAGTACAGAGACTAGACAGTACATTTCAAACACATTCGTCATTGAATTTTTTCGTGACCAAACAAAGCAGATGCCTCTGTGTGAGATAAAAATCCTGTAAAACGTTTAAAATTATATAAAAACCTAAAACAAGCTTGATTTAGGTGCACAAACCTACAATAGGTTCTAACAAGCAAAATATTTTTTTAGGCCCTCTAAAACTTCATCAGGTGTTGCATTTTTTAACGAAACGCTGACATAACTTATTATTACTTACATACCTGTAAAGGAAAAAAAATAGGTTAAAAACCTAAAATCCAAGGTCTAGTCATGATATAACCAGACTTGTATGGTTAATGCTCATAAGCTCAGCCAATCAGGCAATGAGCCAATGTTTTCAGCCTCTTATTTTGGAAACCAGCAAGAAACTCAAAACATTATAGTGTCAGTCACACTTGTTTGTACATTAATTAACCCCTTTCCTGCGGCAACGTTGAAGGCAAGTGCTTCCAAAAAGAAAACATCTCTATCTAGATGCAACTGCAAATTCGTTTCATAAATAATGTAAAAAATAAGTATAAAAAGACCCGCCACATAATGAAGCTTGGAAAGCAATCTATGTATAGACTCTGCCCCAAAGTGTACAATGCAGGAAAACACTCATAACAAAAAGATAATTGTTTTTCCAGGAGCCGGAAAAGCATCAACAATAGATTTTTTGCTCACAAAGACTAATAAATGCATGATAAAGTGATGTCTATAAAAATGACTTGCTGCAATACAACAACTGGGTCATCATTCCATGTCAAATCAACAAGGTCCTCAACCTTAGATTTTTTGATTCATTTGAAATTTGGCATACTGAAAGGACCATCCGAGGTAGGAAAATATGCAACTTTGCAGATCCATAGCTTTTGTATTTCAGAAATTACAATGTTGCAAACTGCCATTTTGACCATATTTTGTCCATCTTGTTAACTTTAAATTGCAATATTTTGGCAACCTACAGAAGTGATTTGAAAGTTCTTGAAGGGCTCTTTCACACAAGATATAGCATGCCTATGCTAACGTAAAAAAAACAATTGAAGGTGGTGTAAAGAAAACTTTGGTAGCCATTTTCTCAAAAAACGGAGCTTTTAAATTTTTCAAAAAATTACATGTCAAGAACTTCCCAATGCTGTCCAAATCACTTCTATAGGTTGCCAAAATATTGCAGTTTAAAGTTAACAAGATGCTGGAAAAAATGGTCAAAATCGCACAGTTTGCAACATTGTAATTTCGGAAATCTGAAAGATATGGATCTGCAAAGTTGCATATTTTGCTACCTCAGGTGACCCTTTCTGTATGCTAAATTTCAAATGAATCAAAGTATGTGAGGTTGAAAAAATGCCTCTTCATGGTTGATTTCACATGGAATGCCCCAACTGTTAATTTTTAAATACTCTCTCTCTCTCTATGTAGATGCTCTCCAAAAAGGAAAAAAAGAAGACAATTTTTAGAGAGTATATATATATTAATCCGCTGCAGGTAATGGGTTAACAATGTATTTTTGTTTTGATTTATGTTTTTAAGTTTGCTCTTTTTGTAGCTCAGTATTTCCTGTTGTTCATTTTGGTGGTGCATTCTGGTGGGACAATGTTTGTGCTGAACATCTTGCATGTTGGACAAAGCTATTTTTTTTTAATTGCATGTGTTACTTTGTGGTTTAATGTGAAAATAACAATTATTGTAGAAGATTGTGTGTTAGTAATGTTTCATAGATTAGTCATATAATCTACACATAGTTTACATTGGGATAGACATTCAAACCCATATCTTCAAACCTCAAATCCAGAATTAATTGTCTGAAGCTCAGATCCAGGATTTGTTATCTAAATCCTGATCCTTAATTCAAATATACAAAGGTTCAAATCCACCAATCTGTTTACCTTATGTACATAGACAAAACAGCTACAAAGAAAAAGCACTGTGGAGTGCCATTTTGAAAGCAAAGTCGAAATCACTGTAAGTGTGAGTTGAGGAAAAGAGCCAAGGTAATCTACTCAGTAGGAAATCTGATTGTCATGCAAGAGAGACTGCTTTGATTCATGGGATGGGTGTTCTCAGGTGGGAATTTTTCTGAAATTCCCTCGGAACATTTCTCTTTACATCAATTGGTACATGAAAGGTACTTCAATGTCAAAGTTTTTGTTTTACCACTTTACACACAGAAAGGCTAATAAGAATTTGACATAGTTTAAAGTGGGATCCAAACCACGATGTGCCTCCACTGACAGGGTGTCTACCAGTCTTGAAAACCTGAAATCCTGGAAAAGTAAGGGAAATTTATTGTGGTTCTGGAAAGATCAACATTTTTGAAACAGTTAGTGTACAAAGAAAAACGGGAGAAGCAAGGAAGTTTAAATGTTTTATGAACAAACTGTACTTCAATTTGATTGTACTGAGTATTACGAGTAGTTACATTATAAATTGTACATTAAATACTTTAGAAGAAGGTTATGTTTTGAACTATTTTCATGTCAATCTAATACAGTAAGCCTATTGGAATTTACCACTTTCTTGTTGCAACTTTTTGGGTTGTGTTTGGTAGATATTAGAATTAATGCAGATTTTATTACCATTTACTACAATTATATATTATTTATGCTATATTTGTTATAATTTTTTATAGAAAAGAATTTTTGTTATCACTTTTACAAGTGATAGCGGTATCTCAGTCGTTAGGGCATCTGACTACCATGAAAGAGACCCAGTTTTGATCCCTGGGATTTTTTTCCCACCTGTGCAAGGGTTCCCGTCACACTCAGCATCATATAAAGAGGTACCTGGAGGAAACTCTGGGAGGTTAAGGTGACCAGGAGCATGGTGCTGTGGCATGGTGCGAAGCACAGGGGAGCACTTTCCATTTTTACAAGTGAAGTGAATAATATAAAAACTTAATTACATGGGATTGTAAGTGTTGATGTTAGCTAAAATATTGTGACCTTCTTACATGCATACTTAAATATATGAATTGTCCTAATGACTTAAGTCTGGAAAATTTTTATTCTTGGTCTGGAAAATTCAAGGAATTTTGTTTTTACTAAATTGTAGACACCCTGACTGGGGATCTAACTCAGAACCCCTTGACTATAGTATGACGACTTTACCACTATGCCATCAGAAAGGCATTGGAATTTACATGTGACCTGAGCATAGTGCTGATCACATCACCTCAACTATGGCCGAGATTGTGAATGTGTAAAACACTGTCTCCACACCTGTGAACCTTAATGCAAACAAAATAGCTTTTTATTAATTTTTTATGTACATACTTTCAGCAGAGCGTATAGAAGAAATAGTGTGCGCACTCCCCGAGTTGCCGTGGTCCACCGCCTAGATGGCAGTGGTGACGTTTGAGACGGCGCGTTGCTTACATAACTAACTACATAAGAAACAAAAATGCATGTTACTTACGTTTGGAGAAGAGCTCAGCAGCTGGATAGTTTGGAGAATTTCCGAGATGATTTTGCTGTCTTCGAGGCACTTAATTCCTTTCTTATCTCTTTGGTGCGGAAGAAAAATAGACATTTCAGATAGTGAAATACGAGTTTAGATAGCGTACGCAGCACATGATCTTCACAGCATCCTAAGTGCGTAGTTTTTACAGCAATTATATTTAAATTGTCCAAACACTCAAAAAATATATCACCCCATAATCTATTAGCACATGATAATTCTTTTTACAATAACTCCTTCCACTCGTAGCAGAACATCATAAACACTTTTCGATACATAGGTAAGGTATTACAGCCGTCGTCCGAACCATAGGCTTGGATTAGCGTAAGTGGGGCAGGTACATTAGTTGGTTCCCCGTGCAGAAAAGTTGTACACAGTTTACAATCAGTCACTTTGGAAATATACCGCACTATGTATCCTGCCAAATGATACGCCAAGTATTATTTACCAACACTTTGTTCATTTAAGTTCGGTATGTTGTTTTCTCAGTTCGGTATTTGAATTTCATCTTCAACAATGGAAATTTTTCCCTTATTTCATTTTCAGCTTGCTTCTTCACCGAAAGATTTTTATTTTCGGTTGCTCTTGCCAGAGTTCGCATTTGATTAACAAAAGACGTCAGAGGAGATTCAGTCCTGCATTCACAGTTTCCGCCAGAAAGTAAAGCAAGTTTTGCTGGTACGTAAATTGATTGCATAAGGACATATAAGACCCTTCACCAATTTTTCTAAGTGATCTTCAGAAGGCAAAGGTAGCAAATCGTGATGCAAACAGTGTCTATACCCCTTGGGGACTTAATTTTTTAAAGAAGAGACTCCAGTATAAACTCAGAACTGTGTCTCATTCCTGTCTTACTTTTCAGTTGGCATTTCTTTAAGATTGTATCAATTACAATTTTTTGATTTTTGCTAAGAGACGCGAACTGTTTCGACTGTGTGACTGTTGTCTTTAACGCCTTTTTCAAGCAAATTTATTTTAGCCTGTGCGACCTTGAGTTTATTCTGCGTTCTAATTAATTGCGTTTCTGATTCTTAAGTTTTTCTTTAGCAATGCTATTGTATTGCTAGCATCCGCAGTGTGAAGCAAATCATCCTCTACTGATAAGCTTAATATACATTGCGACGAGTACTTACTTTATTATCATCTGTCCGAAAGGATTGCCTTTTCATGGGAGATTTTCGCTTCTTAACTGTCTTAGAGAGGTATTTGGGCAGATTAGGAAATATATGAGGAACAGCTTCTGGTTTTAATTTCCACCTTTGTCGTGGAATTTCTGCTGTATCGCCATCCACTATGAACGAATGCACTTTCACTAAACGGTCAGAGGAAAAATGAATATCACACACATAGCAATTATGACTTAGTTTTTTTATCTGTTCTAGGGATGGCACACTCCCATTTTGTCTTTAGTGGCCTAAAAAAAATGTCTACTACCTGAAGAACAGCGGTCATATCTTGATCTACAGCCGGGTACGAAACACGTAGGCATCTTGTAGTTTTCGCTCGCTGCTGTCTCAAACACAATAATAATGCGTTGAACACAACACAAACTAGTCACAACGGATCAATCACAAATCTAACGACACTAAAGTGAATAACGTAATAACGTTGTCTAATAAAAGTACACAATGTTATTCTGATACAACAAAACACAACTCTCTACATAAAGCGCGGCCGCACTGCAAGCAGAAGACGCTCGCCGCAAGCGAAGGTGCTGCCAGTGTTTCGGTGGGGCACCGCTCTATTCACTTGGCTTACGGGAAGAAACCGAAGTGCACACACTTTCTCTTCTATACGCTCTGCTTTCAGGTTAAAAAGCACATGACATTTCGTGCTCCTTGACAACTGCAAAAAACAATGTAAGATAATCTCTCATCTTTGAGATCCTGATTAAATTTCAAACACAAAAATTTACTAAGTTTGGAATCACATTATGCCTTTCAATGCAGATAGATAGGGACCTGAAAAATTTACATGTGAAAATTTTGCAAAAGTTTGAGTGCTTCTAACATGAACACTGAGGCAGATATTCACACTGGTTTTCTATATTGTGAAGTTTCGTCTATTGACATATTTTAAACTATCTTTAATTCTAGTTTTCTTCAGAATGCCAACTTCAAAGTAGAAAAACAGATAAGAAATTATTGCAAAGTCATAACTTGAATTTGTGCAGTTGTTGCCATACTATTCTGTGTTTTGTCACCAATACAAACACACAAAAAGATATAAATCATCATTTTTCCCTGAAATTGTACTGTCGAGTGTAAATTTTGTTGCACCTAACAACACTACTTGGATTATACTGCTGAGCAAGACATCTCGTATAATAACAGTAGACCTACAATAGTGTGTGAAGAAATCAAATAAGGGTGTCCAGGTGCCATTTGAAGACAAGATTACAATTTATGATATGGCCAATGACCTTAAAAATAATTTGACATTTTAAATGTGTGTGACTTTCATAATGAATCCATTTGTAAAAGGTTAGGTAATGCCCTGAGATACACCGATAGAATTGCCGAAATCACTTACTTGGGTATTGAACTAGCCTCCAATGTGGTAATTGCATGCCCTACCTACTAATTGGACCACCATGATTACCACTCCAGTGTGGTAAGTGTATTAATATGATGCAATGTGTGCATTATGGAATTGAAGAAACTGTTGTCTCTTGTCTCTGGGTGGAGGACCATAAGACTGTTTTCGTAGAATCTGGTTAATTCTGTGGATGCTTAGAGGTAAAAACATGTTATGAAAAAATCTGTATTGTGCTGAAATGTAACCGTACACAAGTTATATGTTTGCTTCAAATGGCAAACGAAACACCACATACACTGCTCCAAATTACTATTGTCCACAGCTCACCTTGCTGTGCACTAACTGGGGTTGTGACTTTGCTTTCAAATGGCTGGAAATGATTAAAACGTAAAGCTTCTGCCACCTAGAGGTAAAAAATTGAACCTTGTTTATTGACTGCAGCATGTGTTCACACACTGTTTCATTATTTTCTATTTTAAAATTCAGTATTTGTTGTTCTTCCTTTTCCATTGCTTTCATATTGAAATTGTAGCCTTGTTAGTTTTCACTTCTTTCATGTACTAAAGACTTTCTTTCTTTCTTGCAGTGGTAAATCATCATGGTATGTGGTGCAGAAAGAACAAAGACCAAAATTTACGTGTGACTTATGTGGTAGACAGTTTGGCAAGAAACCTGTTTTGCAAGATCATTTGAGAATACATTTTGGAGGAGGAGAGGATTACAAGTGTAAATATTGTGATAGGAAGTTTGTAACAAAAAGGATGAGGACTTCTCATGTATCATATGTACACAGGAAGAAGAGGAAACTACCTGGATGCTCCGAGTGCAAGGAATGTGGGAAGAGAATAAACAATCTTTACATGGCCAGACATCGAAGGAAACATGCAGATAAAGATCGATTTGTTTGCGATTTGTGTGGTAAGAGATTCTCTCTAAGAGCCAGACTGCAGACACACATAATATCACATACGGAAACCATTCTATCATGTAAAATATGTGGCAGAATGTTCAGGAAGTTGTCAACATTTAATGGTCACATGTCTGGGCACAAGGCAAGTACGCAGTGCGAGATGTGTGGTGCCAAGTTGGGAAGCAAACATGCACTGAAACTCCACATGACTACACATACGGGAGAACAGCCTTTTGTTTGCGAGGTTTGTGGCAGGAAATTCGCTAGGAAATCTAACATGTTGACTCACCTGAAACTCCATGCGGGAATTCGCAATATTGTGTGTGACATCTGCGGAAAGACATTTGCTCAGCGTTGGAACCTTAAGAAGCATATGGAGTCATGCATCTCAAAGACTGCCCATTTACCAGCAGTAGTAGTCCATAATGCAGCATGTTAATTTCAGAGCTCTGCTCCAAAGACCAGTTCCTATTGTCCTATATGTGCATAAAGTGGACTATGGATGTCTTAAGAAATTCCAAATCATTTATTTACTGCATGCAACCGGTCAGCTTAAAGAAACACAAATTCGGAAAATGTTCTGGAGTTTGAGTGTAAATTGTTTTTTCACCAGTCATAATGTGAATCAAATTAGCAATGCATGGCAAATGATGGTGGATTTGGATGATGGAGATTTGAATATTGGATCCAGGATTTGATAACAAATCTTGCATCATATTCAGATATTTCATTTGGATTTGGATATAAGATTCTGGATTTCTGAATTCAAAATTTGGATGTATATATTGTTTTCAAGATCTGGAAATTGATATCTAAACCAGGATTCAAAATTCAGATATTGCATTTGGATTTGAGATTTTTAGATATCAATTTCAGGATTTGAGAATCTGATGTCTGATCCCAAATTCAAATGTATGATTTTGGATTCAAATATTAGATCCAGGATTCAGATTCTAATAACTTGGATTCATATGTCCTCCATGAATCATTAACATTCACTGTGCATTTTGCTCTTTGCTAGAACAGATTTCTACTGGTCATACAACAGCTAGGTAGACACACATATTCCACAGTTGTTTGGATCTCAATTGAAATTGCATTAGCCTATCTGAGCATAAAGTGGACTTCAGACTAACATTAACAAAGTTTGTCTGCTTGTCATGTAGAAACAAACAAAATTCTGCGACTGAGTATCCAAAAGCTGATTGAAAATTGCTTTCACAAAGTTTACATGGCCAGTTAATTCCATACAAATTGTGCCTTTCCTGAAGAGGTCTGAATCGGCAGCTGCTGTTCACCTACAGCACCATTCCACCTGCAGAATTCCCCTACCATTATCTTCCAAATCTGCACCATAGGTGGAGTTGGGAGGGGAGAGGTGGAAAGTGGGACAAGTGCACACTCCAACTTGCTGTATAGCCCCATGCACTACAGTCATACTGCAACTTTTCCTTTCTAGAGCCAATGTTTAGTGAATAGGCAATCTAAAATTCAGTGCTACATGAACATTTTATCAATAACACTGTATATAGAAAAATTGTAAAAGCTGTCCTCCATGGCAGTGTTTTAGCACAGCATGGCTATGATGCCAGGGGCCCCAGGTTCAAATCCCATTCTGGACGGTTGTTTTTCATATCACTCATCCTCAATAAGCCAAAAGTGGCAGAAAAGTGATGCTAAATAACAAAAATGAAATGAAAATAAAAAAGTGTGAAAAAAGAAATCGCATGATACATTTTCAATTATAGTAAATCGATGGAAAGCAATGTGATGATTGTTTAGTATCTGACTTCTGCTTCTGTACTGTGTGCTTGCACCCCAGAGTGACATGGATTGCATTCGAACTGACACCTAGTGGTCAAAATGGCAACTGTACTGCAAGGTAGCATCTAGATTAGGACAATTTCGTTGGCACAGGGATGAATGTAACAGTGTGCTTGCCAATTTGGACATGACCTAGGCTTCCATAATTTCTTTTTGAAAAAAGTCAAATGTACATACATGACATCAAGATAGAGTTTCGACATAGCATGAGATAAAGGAAAGACAGTGCAGGTTAGGCTGAATCTCTAGTGAGAACTTGGACTTCCGGTGGTGACACAATATCATGACAACTGGGAAGCTACTTTAACAGAGGAAGTAGCAGGCTCAAGTCTAGAATGATAAAGCAGTGATGACATTCATTGCACAAAGTGCCACTCATTTAATAAATGCTTCACAGGCACTGCAAGACCAGTTATGCTTAAAATGTTTAGATAATTTGATAGAACAGCTCCCTAGATTATATATATAAAATGTCTTAAAAGCAGTTATTGTAATTTAGTTTAGTTGCTTACTTGAGTTTACTATCATGCATGCATATGTACACTTTGGATCATGAAAATTTCCAGGAGATTGCCCCACATTTTAGTAAATGGCATCACTGTTGGCAAGTGCCATTCTTCAAATAACCTATGACAAGGTTTCAGACAGGTGCAATGTATAGTTAACGTTTAGCAGTCATCTGAAGTGATAACTTAATGGCCAAGATTGGTGCACAAAGAAGTCCTCTTTCACCAAGGCAATGTAACGTGCCATAAATCAGTCACAGTGACAAAATTTCATGAGTTTGGCTTTGAATTGATTCCTCGACCAAGCCTGGATTTGCCCCTTGCGATTTCTTCCTGGTACCAAACTTAAAAATTTGGCACTGCGGAAGAAAAAAAAATCATCAAATGAGGATGACTATTTTTTTAGTATCACAAAACCTATTTTTCCAACAGAATGAAAAAATTGGAAACTTGCTGGACAAGTGTATAGCCCTTGATTGAGAAATAAAAGTGATTTTTCCAAAAAATGAAATGTGTTTATTTTCTTTTGCCAAACTTTTCAAACACCCTTATTATGTTTGTGTGTGTGCATTCTTGATGTTTTATCCATTGTCCCCATAACACAAAAAAATGTAATGTGTACAATCAGGAGAACATTGGCGTTTAAGTTTTGTTTATGTTCACTTTATGTTCAGATAGGCTTATTGGGAATAGATGTATAGTTTATTCCAAACCAATGCACAATGTGCCACCATGGGGTTTTGAACCATTGATTACAAGGAAACAGCATTGCCACTATGACATTTTGAGAAGCCTACTGTTACGGAACCATTGAACCAGATGCTTAAATTTCTATACTTTATTTTCCAACCTCCCTCATGGTGCAGTGGTAGCATAGCATCGTCGCTTTGTAATCGAGGGGTTCCTGGTTCGATACTCAGTGGAGGCACATTGTGATTTGGATTCCACTTTAAACTGTAGGTCCAATTCCGATTAGCCTTACTGTGCATAAAATGGACTTACAACACCAACTCAATCAATCAACTATACTTTATTTTCTATTTTGCAGACAAGCAAGGTAAAGCTGAAAATCAATAAGCCCGTGACTGCCAGTAATGCATTATAAAGTTCACCAGGGGTTTATCCAGGAATTTTCCCTTGGGGGGGGGGGGGGGGTGTAAGTTTGGGAATGTTATGACCATTTTAAAATGTTTGCCCTAATTCAATTTGTTCATAGATGTTTCCAGAGATTCCTTTCCTTTCCTTCCCTTCACGTTACATTTCAGAAGAAAAAAGAGGTCAAATGCTGGAAAAGATGGAAAATATATTTTTGTGATAATGTTAACATTTCAGTCTACAGTTCAGTACTTGATTTAATCAATAGTTAGACAAACACAGGAGATGACATTGATTGAAAAACACAAAATTTAAACATATTATTATCAGGGATCATTTCATGCAATTCTTAAGCTAGTTATAAAGAAATTAGGAACACTTGCGCAATATTTTTTTACTGTATTTGTATGGTTCTTATCATAGGTGTAACTCAGATATTATCTTGGGGGAGGGGGTCTCAATTCATTGATGAACTATAGGTGAGAATGCATTGCACGGGTGGGTGCGTGTGCTCTTGTCTGTCTGAAGTAGTAGTAATAAGTACTTACATGTATCTGCAGATATAATATGAGTCTTAAATAAATTAATACACTGCGAGCAAGAACATTTTTAGAACTATTTATTTGCAAACTGATAATGCATATTATTAATTAAACATAGCGACAATACTTTCATTTCACAGTATCCCACCATGTGTACTCTTTACAATCTTGCTTTGCTCGTTCGGTGTCATCTTTACCTCATTACCCCTGCCTCCTCCTGTTCTAGCTTCAGTTAGAAAATATGCATATATATAATTTTAATAGTTCTCTGTTGCGAGAGTGTTCCAAATGCTGCTGGTGTTGTCAAATCTCTATTTAAACAATAATTCACAAACTGAAATAAAATAATGAAACTCTATATAGAGCACGGCCATGAAGACTTTAAAATATAGTGGGAAGTTGAGATGCACGTTTGATAGACATCTGGTATTGCATTTGAATGAAATCGGTCAAGGAATTTCATATTGAAGTCTTATACCCTTACAAAACTTTGGAAAATATGCTTGGTGCTGTTGAGAGCTTATTTTTCAAATACTAAACGAGAGACTAGAGAATTGTGCCTCTTTGCCTTAAAAGAAAACTAAATAACATGTACAAATAAATGCATGGCATGTTAGCTGCAACGGGAAGGCAAGGAATTTTCACTTCTAATTTGAGGTAATGCTTTGTTTTCAATTATTTAAAAATTGAATAGCATTTATTTCACTTTCCAACACAAATAGCACAATGAAACAAGCAATTTTTTTCTCTCCACGTTTTCCAGCAGGCAGTGGCAAGCACAGTCGTGTCCCCTCTGGTGCGCCTATGGTCAGATATAAATTTGGGACTTAATGTAAATAAAATGTATTTTTATGTTTAATTCCTTATACTTCCTTTGCTTTCTCTGAAAAGTTGGAAAAAAATTAAATATGTCATTATGTCAGGGAAGACTAGATAAAAAGAGGAAGACAATTTTTACTAAATCTGTATCTTTGCAAACTGGCAATAACTTTAATAGGGTGCCAGTAATTTCACATGGCACTACGACTTTAATGCTTTTCTATTTATATCTGTTTTGCTTGTTCGGCAGCTCATTTGTCCTTTGCTCCCAGGCAAACCCCGCGTGACCTCCCCCCCTTTACAAAACACTTTCTAATTTCTTTTACAAAGGTAAGAACTCTTAGAGCCACAAAAATGGTCACGCACATCAACTATAAACGAATGAATCACTTAGGTTCTTCACGAAATACTTGCCGTTTTATATCGAATACTCGGTCAGTAAATTTTAGATTTGTACTTTATGAATATCCGTTTGAAGTAGTGTTACTGCTTTTCTACTCGCCACTTTCGGTTTCTTTCTGTCTGGTTTCAATTTCTCTATATTTTCTTCAGCCAATTTTGCAGTAAAGTTTTAGACATTGTTACATAAGCAGAACGACAACACACAAGCTGAGATGCTACACTAAGGCATTTGACTGTTCTCTTCTCTACCACTTCAAAATCATCCATCTCGCCCAAGTTACAGAAAATAGTGTTGCTAACCATTGTAAAACAATTCACTATAAGGAGTCAAACCTGTATCTTTGAATTTCTTCCCTTACTTTTATCGAACATTTTTCACATGAAAGAATCATGGACGTCCACAGGATTTTTTCCAGGGACAAGGAAGGTATTTTTTTCTGGGGGGGGGGGGCACATTTTCCCAATAATAGTATTTTCCCCTCAAAAAACATTGCTTAAATATGAATTTATCGCATTCATGCAATAATTAACGCATATTAATATGGCCGAAATGAAATTATATGTGAAAAATATATAATTTTTGGTGGACTTTCATTTTCCGGGGGAACTTCCGGGCGCCCATGGAAAGAATTGAAAGGAAAATGAAACAAAAATGTAAATTTCATTGACTCGGGGGTTGAATTTATAAACCTGTAACGTCTTTAAGAAATATCAACACTGTGTGCGGTATGTGCTCCCTAGAAGGAGGGCTAGAGGTCAGTTTGACATTTTCCAGATGGCAGTGTCCCTTCCATAGCAAAGCCTTGTCAAGGAAGCTGGTGTTTCCAGGAAATAACCATGCTGAACATTCCACCCTCCTTCTTTGACACTTTGGTTGTAGTTGATCGAAAGGTCCATTGGACTTCGCTTCTTGTAGAGCTACAAATGGTTCCTTTATATTGAAGTATTGTCATTCTATTGTTGATATAAAAATTCATATTTACACCCCCCCCCCACCTGCAGGGGGGTCCCACTTTTCTGCTTGGGGGGTGTTTGTCAAAATTTGGGAGGGTGTTAGGGGTGTGTAGATAAATCACAGAAGTTCACCCAGTCACCCATGGATTATGTCTCAAAGTTTAGTATTGGTTTTGGTATGGCAACACTGCGGCATGGTTGTGCTTGTGAATATACCTTGAAAGTTGCAATTTGAAGGAAGTTAGTGCTATTTGTGCACAAAAGAATATGGAGTGTCAAGTACAATAAAACTGACACTTCCGACATATTCTTCTGTTTGAATTTTAACAGGAACAAAGCAGCAGAGGTAACTGGAAACATTTGTGCCATGTACAGGGAGAATGTCATCGGGGAAAAGAACAGTAAGAAAATGGTTTTGTCAAAGATGGCAACTTTGACTTGAGTGATTCTGCATGTTCAGGAAGACCATCCAGCTTTGGTGAAGACCGTTTTGCACACGTAATTCAACCAAAACTACCAGGAAGACTGCATCAAGTGTTGCTGCAACTAGATAATGCATGCCCACACTCTGATAACATGACCAAAGGTACTGTCCAGGACCTTAGTTGGGAGGTTATTCCACATCCCCATTACTCACCTGATCTTACACCCTCTGATTTCCACCTTTTCTGCTCTATTCAACAATTTTCAAGGATAACCAAAGGACTCCTCAAGCTTGGCTTGAAGACGTCTTTAACTACAAATCAGATGGTTTCTTGAGGCTTGGAATCGAAAAACTGCCCAAGTGTTGGTAAACAGTCGCAGACAATAATGGAGAATATATTACTAACAAGTTTCTGCCTTCTGTTCATCTCAAATAAGTATCAAGTTTAATAAAATAGAAACTTTTGCTACAGTGATTAAAAAATGCTACAAACTTATGCATCAATCCAATGTTTTATGTCCAAGGTGTACTGTTCCACAGGGCAAAGATGATAATATTTTCAGCCCGTTCAACTCAAATATTAAAACAATTGAATACAAAATATATGTCTAATTCTCCCCCCGCCGGAGATCGAACTGGGATTTTTTTCATCTGTTCAAGCAGCTCCAGTGCACACCCCAGGCCTATAGCCAGGCAGGGCCAGCTCAGCCTCCTCCCCCCCCCTGGCCAACCATTTTGACATTAGGTAAAACTATTTTGTAATTTGTTTGAGGTGAATTGTGAAAATGTAGACATAGTATATTATTTTGTTCACAACTTCGTTCGTTCATCTTGTTTATGAGCAGAAGTCTAAGCAGCAGCAAGTGTTTAAAAGATTCTCTAGACTTTAGAAAGTTCTTTCATAGGGAGCCTTCTTTATCTGTACCTTCCCTGCCCGTTGCAGCCAGCCTCTCGTTCGACAGAAATCTATGGCTTTGCCATTATGATCCACATTCCTTCCACATCTGCGTCAAATGTCAACAGCTCCCAGCTCCCAAGTTTTGGGAACAAAGGGAAGTTTTATTGCTTCGACTGGGGATGGAATGTAGGGTAGGCACTATGATTGAAGTGAATATTGTACATTTTAACATGTATGATAAAAATATTTGTATCATCAAAAATAGTATGGAGTGTGTATTAAGGGATGTTGTCAGTAGCAGTCATTAGCACTTCAAGAGAAGTTTTAGAAGATATAGGAAAAAACTAGTATTTGTATGATATTTCTAAATTTTATATTTTAAATTAACTTAATGGCCCCGACACACATAATTTACCTTCATTTAATACTGTTAAGCTTTTGAAAAATGTACTTGGTCTACAAAGCCCCCCCCCCCGATAACCTGTGAGCTCCTCCCCCGTTGGAGATCAGTTCTAGCTATGGGCCTGGTGCACCCAGCATCATATAAAGTGCGTACCTGGAGGAAACTTGGGGGGGGGGGTAAAGGTAGCCAGGGACATGGTGCTGATCACATCACCCCCTGTATGCCTGTATGTTGTGGTGCAATGGACAGAGGAACACTTTCATCATTAAAAGTGGCAATTAGGGTTTCCTGTACTTCAGTTTCTAAAACAGGGAATGAGCAAAACAGAGAGAGAGAGATAATGTTACTGCTCTAACTAGACTGAAATGATTTTGAATAATCAAAATACAGGGTAAGTCAAAATGATGGACCCGATTACAGAAATTTATTCTGTGAAATCTAATAAACATGTTATTGTGAGACATGCGCTTGAAAAGGTTAACTTCCAAAGTTTAGTTTCCACTTTCTACCACTAGGAGACAGCAGCGAGCAGGAAAATGGTGTTGACTGGAGAACAGAGATCTTTCTGTGTGCTTGATTATCATGTGAACAAGTCTGTGATTAGTGTGCCATGGCATTTCCGTACCAAATATCTGAGAGAGCCACCTACGGGGAAGGTCATTCGTAAGTGGTATGAACATTTCAGAGATTTGGGCTGCATCTGTAAATGAAAATTGATTGGGGAAGAGACAGTGGAACTAGTGCGCACGGAGTCCACAGAAGTCCACCTACCGGGCAGCGAGAGAACTTCAACTTCTACTGAAAATTGTCTGGCAGGTTCTGCGGAAACGTTTACAAATGAAACCCTACCGCTTGCAACTAGTTCAAGCCTTAAAAGACACTGATTATGCTTTGCGTGCATCCTTCTGTGCTGATTTCCTCGCATTAATGGAAACGGATGGGTTCTCTGAGAGGTTAATTTACAGTGATGAAGCAACTTTTCACCTTTCAGGGAAAGTGAATAAACACAACGTAAGGATTTGGGGAACTGCTAACCCCCATGAATTTGTGGAACACGAACGGGATTCTCCCAAAGTGAATGCCTTTTGTGCCATTTCCCATGAAAAGATTTATGGGCCCTTTTTCTTCCATGAACGTACTGTGACAGGACTTGTTTTCCTTGATATGCTGCAACTATGGCTCCTTCCAGCTTGCAGAGGATAGCACAGATTTCATTCTCCAATTGGATGGTGCCCCTGCGCATTCTCATGGCAGCGTTCGGGACCATCTCAATGGGGCATTGGAACAACGTTGGATAGGCGTGCATCTCCGGAGGATCGACCTCTCCTTCATTGGCCACCTCGTTCCCCCAACTTGACCCCATGTGATTTCTTCATGTGGGGTTTTGTCAAGGATCATGTTTACGTACCACCACTTCCAACAACATTGGATGACCTGCGTGCCCGCATCATAGCAGCCATTGCTGATATTGACCGCAACATGCTACACAAGGTAGCATGGCAGGAGATAGTCTATCAGCTTGATTTGTGCCATGTTACGTGAGGTGCTCACGTAAAACACTTGTGATTGGTTTGAAAAAAACTTTACCAGTTTACCTTTCTTAACACATGTCTCACAATAACATTTGTTTATTATATTTCACAGAATAAATGTCTGAAATCGGGTCCATCATTTTGACTTACCAAAATCACTAGACAAGTTTCAACTTGTGTATGTTACAATAATAATTTCATTTCATAAATTGAATTCTACCACAAATTACACTTATACATGAATTGACTTATATTTGCTTACAGTTTATGTAGTTAGCACCCTGTGCTACGATGCCAGAGTTCCTGGGTTTGATCCTGGCCTGTGCATGCTTTGTGTGTTGCTTCATCGATTCATCATATCATCTTTGCAATTACCCCAAAGTGGCAGAAATTTGAAGTAAACCAAATAAACAAAAAAATATAAAATACAAGTACTGCATGTTCCAAACCTGGGCCTTTTTGAGAAACAAGAGTGTAAATGATAGATATGCACTCCACAATGCAGCTTTCTGATGTTCTCTGTGACAAGAACGTGTAAGGACTCGTAACAGAACTGGATGAGAAGCAACGCCAGCTGCTCCTTAGGTAAAAATAGCAAATATTTCTGAACTTACATCGAAAGTGTAGTGAATAATAGTTATATTAATCACAAAGCAAATTACTTGGTCAGCATTTTATGTTGCTGTGTGCCTATGCATGGGATGAAAATTATATATGGTATATTTGACTCCTGCCACTTCAAGAGGCCATTCTTTTCCATGCATATCGGACACTTTACATGTCTTTTCCCCATTGTTTGGGCAGTGGGTGGTTGCAGGCCAATTGCTACCATTTCAACCTCACAGCATGTTAGAACCTTACATGAATGTTAAAGGAAAAGTATTCTTGTCTTATGTTATAGCTATATGCAAGTGAACGGTTCACAATAAAATAACAGCCGGCTCCTTGTGAAGTAGGCAGCATCAAGCTAGGGTTTCCAGCTTCGAACCCTGGTCAAGGCATATATGTATCTTTGCTTTTGTCCTGTTCACCAGCCATCATTGTCTCGATTAGACGAGGTAGATAAACAATGTAAAATAAATAAATAGAATTGGATGGAAATGGCTAAATGAACAATAAATTAATTTCGAGGAGTCTTGCAATAAAGGGTTCCAAAGTTGGATACTCGGTGGAGGCACATAGTGGTTCGGATCCTACATTAAACAGAAGGTCCAATTCCGACTACCCTATCTGGGCATAAAGTAAACAAGAACTCAAATTTTTGAAGTCAAAAAAACTAGTTTGAAATTGTGAATTTTCAATTGTGCTGACCTTCACACATAATGAACAGGAATTTTGAATATTATATCTAAAAACATATTGTACTTCAGACTTTGTGTAAAATACATAAGCATTTTTAATAAGATAGTAACTTCTAATGTCATTTGATGCAAATTATTTTTTTATCACCCTGTCTCTGAACCACCCATCCCAATTTTTCCATCAGGCATTAGTACACACTCTTGAGTTTCCTACATATAAAATTGGGGGAAAATTGAAATGGGTGGGGGGGGGGGCATTGCACGAAATTCGCTCTTGAAGTTAGTAATTAATTTGTCTAAAAAGATACATGAAATTATACATAAAAACACATGGTTATTGATACACTCATCTGAAACTTTATAAATGAAAGCTTACACTATTCTCAACAAAAGAAAACAAAACAAACTTGAAGTTTCTACAGCAAACCTGAGGGAAGATACTATCATTTATAACCGAATGTGTGTCATTAAAAGTGGAGCCGCAAGTGGAGTACGCGGAGATTTTGAAAAGTGTGTAACTTCTGAACCCCTTGACCAATCTAAAAGAAATGTCATTTTTGTAATCAGCGTTAAAAGTTCTATAAGTTCTATACCGAATTTCTTCAAAATCGGGGATGGTGGGTGTCATCATTGCTTGGATGAATTGACATGGAATGACCCCAGGGCCATTTTGTTACACAATAGTAATAACAACGATACATAAACTCTCAAAATATACTGTATCAATTTAATTGACTCTGAACTCAGTGAACTGCACTCAGGGACTGACGCTTGTGACAATATGAAGAAAGCTGCTTCCCCCACCACGTCTCCCTCCATTCCACATTCCACATGGGCCTCCCCGATGGTGCACTGGTAGCATCGTTGCCTTGTAATCAAGGGGTCCCGGGTTTGATACCCAGTGGAGGCACATATTTTTTCGGATCCCACTTTAAACTGTAGGTCCAGTTCCAATTAGCCTTACTGTGCACAAAGTGGACTTAAAACACCAAATCAATCAATCAATCACATTCCACATGACGTTATCATGTTCGCTCATGACTCACACCTGTCCTGAAACAATAACAGCAATAATTTCAGATTAGAAAAGAGTATATTTTATTTTTTCAAAGTCGATTTCTTGCACATTTTTCACTTGTAATATATTTTTTTCCTCATCATAAATTTACAACTAACAAAAAATGCTTGTTCTATTAATAAAAAGGCATAAAGAGTACGAACATTTTGAGTTTGGCATTTATAGCACAAATAAGAAACTGGAGAAAAGGTTGAAATAGAGCAAAAAATTACAAATTTATGAAACTTGATCGTACTTGCGGCACCTCAAGACATGCTCCGATTACCATCAAATGTTTTTTTGTCCTTTTTACATCAAAAGGCAACTTTTCCGCACTATTAGATTATTATTTTTCGTTCCACACTATTGTACAGTTACAAATAATATAGTTCAATGCCATTATTGTGGTTGATGCCATATAAATTTTTGGAAATTGTTGATTATGAGGGACTATTAAAAATGAATAAAAAGTTAAGATGTGTAACATTTGTGTCAAGCAGGGAAATTTGGTGCCAAAATCAGTGCACCAGGCACCAAAATCTATTCTCACTCTGAATGCAGAAATCTCTAGTTGAGTCTATGCATTTCAGTGAAATAATGAATAAATCTTGGCTTTTGATGAAAAATCAATATTAAAAATGAGTGGAAAATTCTGTACTCTTAAAATTGAACACAGATAAATGCGTTACAAGGGCATACAACTGTGTACAGTGGCTAAAATGAACAATATTTATTAATCTATTAAACTCAATTTTTTAATCCATGGTTTTATCATAATGTAAAAACTATCAGTACATTCTCTTATTGATTGGAGGCAGTTCTGGATCATTAAAAATAAGGTAAAATCTAAAACACCCTATTATTGCTAAAGATCCTACAAGCAATTTTTCTTTAATGGATTGCTCTGCCTGCTTCACTTGTAGCATGATTTTGCATGTGTTTGAAGTTTCTACTTCTGAGAAAATAGTGTATATTAGAATTGTTATATACATTTTACAACGTTAATTGTTCTACTGTACGGTTGTTGCTATAAATTTTTGTTTGGGGGAGGGAGTTAGGATATTGATAAAACTTGAACAGTAGAAATAATATTAGCAATAATGGTTATGATTATTATACTGCAATAATAACTATTGTAAATAGAAATAAACCAACTTAATCCAAATTTAGTTGTAGCTTCAGTATATATTTTTTTTGGAAAAATATTCCATTCGTTGCACCAGATGAGTGAATATCTAGTACAAGGTATTTTCAAAACTGCAGGACCATTTAGAATTAGATGGAATATGAAAGAAAAACGTGGTTAAGACTTGACTGAACCTTTGGCAGCCGTCAGGGCAATTTGTTTTCAAATGTTCCTTTCACTGTTATCTAGATATTGTCAAGTTTCGCAATTACATAAGTCTATTAAACTATTAATAATAATAATAACAATGAAAGAAAACCAGACGAACATTCACATCAGTGCTCTAGAAGGAGTTCTAAGCTGATGTAGTTTTTCAGATTTTGGAATTTAACAACGTTTTTTTTAAATTGAGAGGAAAATTTGAAAAATTAACCCTGACAGCTGCCAAAGGCCCAGTTCAGCTTTAAAAACATTAAATATTTTTTTATCTAATTCAGTTTCGTACTGTGGTTATTCTATTGGAATACTAACAAACTGGGTTTTGTTTCGATTTTTATGTTACTTGAAATTAAGAATGACAATTCCAAGGAGGGTCAATGGAGCAGTTGGACCCTCAGCACCTATGTTCTAGTGGCTTGATGGCAGGTGATAGTTTTGTCCCTGGCTATGGTTCTGTAGGAAAGTTTGAGTATATAGAATTTTTCTTCACCAATTCTTAGTAGGTGCCATAGGAAGTATTTCTGACTTGGGTGGACATCTGCCACCTGGTACACTTTCCTGCTATGACATCATCAAAGATAGCGGCCACTCGATCACAAAACTGCTCATATCTCTGTTAATACTTGACCAATTTTGATGGAAAATGAGTCAGTGTGTTGTCATTTCTATTTAGAAGGTGAATGAAGATGATTTGAAAAGCATTTTGTCTTTTGTTTTTCTAGTTTTCTTTCGCATACAAATATCCATAGATGCTTTCCATCGGGACTGGACCTATAGTTTAAAGTAGGATCCAAACCACTATATGGCTCCATTGGGTATTGAACTCGTGACTCCTTGATCAAAAAACGTGGCGATTGTATGATTTGGTTTATTTTGCTTCGCTTTTCTGCCACTTTTGGCTCATCATGAATATGAGGATGAACGACGATATGATGACATTGAGGAAGGGACACTCACAAAGGACACCCATGCCCAGGCCAGGATTCAAACTGGGTACTCCTAATGTTAAAAGGCGACAACTTTACCACTGTGTCGATAATCATAATGCAATGATACCATGAATTAAGTGGCTTTATACTACAACTACAATTAATATTTCCCAAGAGTGATTATATTTCAATTCCAGATTGTATCTAATATGGGATTTTGTAGGCTGAATCCATCCCCTGACATTGGCACACCAACAAAAGGAGCAACATGTTAGTTCATGTTCCCTACAAATGCATGAAGATCTACCATATTTTTAACAATTATGCACCCTAAGTAATCGGGATATTTCTTTAAGTTATTTTCTGGAACATAACCATCTTCTCTCAATTGAAAACCAAATCTACAAGGGTCTATGCAAACAACCACGCCATTGCAGTAAGATCTTTTATAAGAGTTTTTTTTCTGTCTCCTCACAGACAGGTGATATTCCAAAGTTCTCTAAATATAAATTAGATGCACTATAAAGAGCAGTTTTCTTGTTACTAAACTTGAAAGAGTAATCTGATTGGGGATAATTTTCTAAGACTTCTCCAACTTGTTAGCAATTTGATCCGTTTTGATAGACAAGATCTCATTAACTACACCTAAACACAGCATGAAAACTTTAGTTAGTATTTGCTATGTTTGATTCTGTCCACTTCTGTATATCTAAAAGACATGAAGAGACTGCTCTAGACATCCCCAAAGGTCCATCAAATGTTCTTGAAAAGAGAGCATGTTGTGTAACGTTAAAATCATAAATTTTCAACTGTTGCTGCGGACATGGCAATTGGAGCAGATAATTAATTGGGCTCTAAAGAGGTCATCTGGCATCACAGGGCATCCTAAACAAAAGCATTCTGTGGAAAAATGGGAGATAACAAGTCATGAGCATCTGATGATATTCAATCTATTTCGGAAAGTAACAGACTAAATTACTTTTGCCTAAGGTTTGAACATCCATTTCGAGTTTTCTATGAAAACCCAGGATAGATATGATTGATTGATTGAGTTGGTGTTTTAAGTCCACCTTATGCACAGTATGGCTAACTGGGACTGAACCTACAGTTTAAAGTGGGATCCGAACCACTATGTGCCTCCACCAGGTATAGAACCTTGTAGCTATTGTGTACTCTTTGAGTACAAGGCAACAACGCTAGTACTGTGCCATTGGTGAGGCCTGAGGACAGGTATGAAAAGGTCCACAATGTTCGTATCGTATATATTGTTGTTGTTTTTTTTCGATGGAGAAGCTGACTTAAGAATACTTTTGGTGAGCTCTTCATGCTTTCTTCTCATATGTCAGCGGCATCACAAAGAACTCCAGAAGAGTAAATTATATTTTCATAGTTATCACAAACTATCACCGAAAGAGCTTAAGAGACTACAGAGACACAATATGGGCATTGTAATAGATATCGCTCACATCTCCAAAGTGGTTCCACTGACAGTCCAAATCAACCAAGTTTCTGGAGATCATCAAGGAACAAATTAATGTTGCAAGAATTCACTGATAATGCAGTAATAGATATTTTGATGTGCCATCCACACATTTTGTGCCTTTTCTGGTGATAAAGGAAATGAGATATCAATCAACTGTATATCTGTGCAACATAGAAAGCAAATAAATCAGCTACCCCAGAGGCAGTTTACTAAAACAGTTCTTGTTAGATCTATCCTGATATTTTGGTTTTGGCTAAGTTTCACTGGACTTGTATTAACCTTAACCCTCCAGAAGATGTTCCGTTTGCAAATATTAAGATGAACTCATATTGTAGTGGTATTGTCATGAGAAGAATAGCTACAGGCATTGAAACTGAAGATTTTCTACCTACATGCAGATGCTAGGGAACATTGCTGAGATCTTATTGCAAGACTGTATTGAAATGATGTGGTTGTTTGCATAGACCCTTGCGAATTTGGTTTTCAATTGAGAGAAGATGGTTATGTTCCAGAAAAGAACTTGAAGAAATATCCCGATTACTTAGGGTGTATAATTGTTAAAAATGTGCTAGATCTTCATGCATTTGTAGGGGACATGAATTAATATGTTGCTCCATTTGTAGGTGTGCCAATGTCAGGGGACGGATTCAGCTTGCAAAAACCCATATTAGATAAAATCTGAAATTGAAATATAATCATTCTTGGAAAATATTAATTGCCATCTTATTCATGGTATCATTGCATTATGATTATCGACACAGTGGTAAAGTCGTTGCCTTTTAGCACAGCACCTTTCAAAGCTAGGGGTCCTGTGTTCGAATCCTGGCCTGGGCATGGGTGTCTTTTGTGAGTGTCCCTTCCTCAATGTCGTCATATCGTCGTTCATCCTCATCTTCATGATTAGTTAGAAGTGGCAGAAAAGTGAAGCAAAATAAACCAAATCATACAATCGTCACCTTTTTGATTAAGGGGTCCCAAGTTCGATACCCAATGGAGCCATATAGCGGTTCAGATCCTACTTTAAACTATAGACCCAGTCCGAGGGGCCTTTCTGTGCATAAAGTGGACTTAAAAATAAACTAATCAGTAACACTGAATTTATTACAATATGTATTAAGTGAAAGTATCTATGGATCTTTTTATGCAAAAGAAAATAGAAAAACAATAAACAAAAGAAAAACGCTTTTATAATCATCATCTTTCACCTTCTAAAAAGAAATTAAAATTTCCATCAAAATCGGTCAAGTATTAACAGAGATATGAGCAGTTTTGTGACAGAGTGGCCGCCATCTTTGATGATGTCATAGCAGGAAAATGTACCAGGTGGCGGATGTCCACTCAAGTTAAAAATACTTCCTAAGGCACCTACTAAGAATTGGCGAAGAAAAATTCATTATACTCAAACTTTGGACTATGATAGGAATGGTTAAGCACTTAATAAAAATGCCATCGTAATCTTCATGTGCATAAGATGAAAGATGTACCAGGATGACTGACTGCATCAGTAAATTATGACCAGATTTTTACCCCAAATTAGTGCAAATTATGAATTAAATCGGGTTCCCAAACTTTTTTGAGTCCTGGTGCACTTTTTAAGAAAGAAGTTCATAACAGAGCACTATTGTCACTCTCATGCCAGAGGCATGTATGCGTATTTGGCTGTGATTCCACTTTATTTTTCAAATTGTTAGTCAATATTTATGAAAAGCATAAAATACTATTGGATCAACTGAATTCTAACAACTAGTATGACATGTACGTATGTTACATATTATATTAGGAGACGCCTTGTAGATGGGTGTCTTATAGGTATTGTGCAGGCCTCTAAAAATAGAATATGCAACACCTTGTTACGTACCTTTCATCCAGCTCAGGAATTTACCCTTCGCTCATGTCGTCGTCAAAAGACACTTGTAATCACAATGCGCGGAAAACAAAACTTACTATTTCACCTTAATGAAAGGTTTATTTTTAGATAAATGCTCTTAACAGCAATTTATAAACTTTATATCACATATTACCATTAATCACGACATTTTGTAGCACTATCCCCTTGTTGTCTTCTTCTTCTTCTGACCCTGTCAGACAAAACACTGTCGACTTTGGCCAATGTTTCTGTATTTATACTATGGGACATCATTAGTCTGTGGTATGGGATTTCTGTTACACAACTTTTCCTTACAATACGCAACAGATGACACTAAACAATCTTCAATTTTTACACTTTTACATTCTATGTTCTGTTTATAATTCAATTTGACATTTTCGAGCGTATCCATATAAAATCCAAATAATTGGTATTGATAAATCAGATAAAAGAGAAAGTAAAGATATAGGAAATGGAATTTTTAATCTTATCAGATTTTTATATAATATGTTTCGTTGGTGAGAGAATTGATCACATTCCAAAAATAAATGTTGGGCATCTGGATTATCTTTACCACATGTACAATTTTGTTGATGTATAATACCTATTTTCGCTACATGTGCTGGTGTACGTACATGACCAGTTCGCAATCTATTAATAAAAACTATAACCTGTCTTGGAAGAGGACATCTGTGGAACCATGGTTGACTTGCATCAAATTCCGCCAGCCATCTATATGTATGACCTACCATCATCAATTGTTCCTTGCACCAAATTTTCCAGTGATTTTTTATTTTAATTTTAACTCTAGGTAATAGATCTGTATAAGGGAGTCTGATGAAAGATATTTGAGGTAAATCCCTTGCTCTCTTAGCGTACATATCTGCCATATTATTACTCTGGTTAATGTGATGTGCCTTGACATATGTAAACTGAACAGTAATATTTTTGGATTGTGCTTGTTGAGTTAATTGTATAATCAATATAATGAAAATAGATTGACGACATAGTTGAGGATATGATGATATTAGTGCCTGTAAGGCACTTAACGCATCTGTTAGAATGAGTATTTTTTTATAGTTATTTTGTATGGAATAAGTTAATGCACGGTAAATAGCATAGCATTCTGCTGTAAAAATTGTAGTGTCTGCTGGTAACCTAAATATTTGGTGTTGATTCATTTCAGGAATATAAAACGCACAACCTACATCCTGAAATTTTTTGGAGCCATCAGTATATATGAAAATTAAATCTGGCCATATTTCTCTATACCGAGCGTGCTGACCATGATCTAAAAATTGGACGTTAGCCTGAGCATAAAGAGGCAAATCTAATTTATATACTGGAGGTGAATGATATGTGAAAGAATTTTGGTACGCGTCAGGATCCATACAATAACAATGAAGAAAATAAAATTTCGGGTTGATCGGATCTATAACATTCATAATTGCCCACTGTTTTTGTGTTTCAAATAGCAAATTAAATGGATGATTATGATTCTCCCAGGTTTGAAAAAGAAATTTATTTGTTAATTGTTTGCGCCGATGAGATAGAGCCATCTCTCTATTTTCCATATAAACACTTACGTTTGGACTAGAATTCATCAATCCAGAGCAAATTCGTAATGCTTTGCATTGTAGTACATCAATTTTTTGTAACTGTTTTGAGGACGCACCACCGTACCTGTAAGCCGCATACTCAAATAAGGAACGAAAGCAGTTTCTGTAAAATAGTAACATAATTGTGGGTTGACTGCCCCACTTAGTAGTTGCCAATCCACGAAGAATGTTTAGGACAGATTTCCCTCTATTTATTAAATAATCTATATGCAGTTTCCAATTATTTTTACGATCGAAATGAATTCCTAAATATTTACATGTAGATACCACTGGGATGTCAGAAATATGATTAATATTATTAGGAAATACATTTTGGCTACGATAATTAAAAATCATAACTTGAGATTTATTAAGGTTGAAAGATAAACCTACTTCATAAAACCATGCTTGAAGTTTATGTATTAAATGTGTCATGTCTATTAATCCCTGTGTTGCTTGTGGAGTAATTCTGTAAAAACAGAAATCATCTGCATACTGAATAAGTTCAAAATCCTCCAATTGTTCATTGTGTAGAGACTGTGTGTATATATTAAATAGTATAGGACTGAGTGGAGCTCCTTGTGGAATTCCTGTAGTTGTGAATCTAGGCCCCTGGATAGAATTTTGAAACCAGGCAAAAATTTTTCGATCAGCACATAAATTCCAAATTAATCTGGGAATCATAGGAGATATATCTATTCTTTCTAGTAATTGACAAAGTTGCATCAGTGGTACAGCATCATAGGCTTTTTCCACATCGATAAATAAACTATAACAATAGGAATTCATAACAATGTTATTTTGAATTACAGCGTTGAGAATTGCAATGGCATCTTGACTACTATGTTGTAATCTGAAACCAATTTGCGTAGGAGGAAAGAATCGTTGTTTTTCTAAAGTCCACATAAGACGTTTTTGTATCGTGCGTTCGAATAATTTTTCCAATACTGAAATTAGAACTATTGGTCTGTAGGAACGGGCATTTGATGGTGGTTTATTCGACTTTAATATAGGAATTACTACATGTGTTTTCCATTCTGAAGGTATACTACCCCCGGTATATGTTTTATTGTATATAGCGACTAAAATATCAAATCCCCTTTTAGGTAAGCTCTTTATAGCTTGGTATGGAATTCCATCCATTCCTGGTGCTGAATTTTTAACTCTATGTAGTATATTATGTAATTCTATGACAGTCACAGCTGGAAACTCTCTTGTAAAAATTTGTTGTGGAACCAGAGGAGGTTGATATTCTATATTTACTGAAGGAGGCGCAATCATGGAGAGAAATTCATTTTGCCAGGTTACATCAATTGTCTGTTTCCTGCTTAGTTTCGGGTGTCTTAAAGAATTAAATTTTTTCCAGACGAGTTTTATAGGTTCAGCATTTCCTAAAGAGTTACAATAATTTATCCAGGCTATTTTTTTGGCTTTTTTGAAAGCTTTTTTAGCAAGAGCCTGACTTCTCTTCCAGGCAATTTTGTGGGTAATTGTGGGTCTGCTAGCAAATGTTTTCTCATCACGTTTACGGTTCTGTTTTGCTGTCTCGCATTCTGGTGTCCACCAATATAATTGTGGGAATCTATGTGTATCTTGCCCTTTTGAACGTACACCTACGATATCCAGAGTTTTTGTAATTAGTTGTATAAATTGAGAATACGAGATATCAGTATTAGATCGTAAATTTTCTGATAATATCAAGGAGTCAATTGTTGTGGAATACAATGACCAATCAATAAGGTTAGTTTTCCAGCGTCTAAGGAGAGGTGTATTTCGCGGGATCTGTACATTATACATAAATCTTCCTTGAACATGTATGGGTAAGTGATCACTTCCACGCATATCCTCATCCACAAACCAGGTAAGTTGGGGGGAAATTTCATCAGATACTATGGTTAGATCTATCACAGAAGGATTATTTCCGGATCGAGGAATATGTGTTATGGAACCATCATTAAGTATGATAAAATTATTATGTTCTATCCAGTCCACTAAAATCTGGCCTAAATGATCTGATCGTGAACCGCCCCACATTGGATGATGCCCGTTAAAATCTCCTACACAAATATAAGGGCCTGGAATATTGTCCAGAATACCTTGAAAATCTTGTAGTTGTATTTTTTGAGATAACGAATTCGAAGGTATGTAAAAATTAATAATACTGAAATAAAAGTTTTGTATTTTTATGCGCACTGCTATGATTTCTACATGATATCTGTTTACTATATTAATTTTTGGGTATAAAAAAAGAGTTTGGTGGGCCACACTCTCATGAATGTGTATGCTCACACCTCTTTCATTGTGTTGAAATGGCGGACCTATAGTATTATAATATTTTAGATTGTAATTCTCGTATTGCTTTCCTTTAGTCTCTTGTAAACAGAGAATTAAAGGATGGGATTCCTCAATTAGTTTATTTAATTCGATTTTACGTGCGGAAAAACTATTTATATTCCACTGAATTAAAAATTCCATTCCCTACAATATACTATTAATTTTTTCCCCTTTGATTCCTGGATTTATGAAATTAAGTTTTGTAAAACAGTCAAGAGATTCCCTGTTAGCTCATGAATATGTTTAAGTAGTGGTTGTTGTCTTCTAAGTTCTGATATATTTATTAGTGCCGACCACAGCTCTGGCAAAGTTTGCATTAACGATTTATACAGTGCCTGAAGATTTTCCGCTGGAGGATTGAAATGATCTGTCTATTTGATGATCTATGCTCATGTGGATGTTGCTCAATGTGATTGGATCCAGACTGGGGTTGCGCATTTCGTCCAATTGGGGGTGATGGCGTATTCTCCTCGTCTTCGGATAAACTGTCAAGTGATGAAGATTCATAAAATAGCTCTTTAGGTGGTTTTGGAGTTTCTCGTGTCCATATATTACTTCTACGTGAGTGCAGCCCATCTTTGCTCACACTCGTGTGATTTTTCTGTTTTCGCATTGAGGGTTGCGAGGATGTAACTATTTTAGGAGTTATTGACTCTCTAGTTGTCACAGATATTAATGGACTTGCCATTGTACATTGGATGACCTCAGCGTGAGAGGGGAGCGGTGGAAATTGTTTAGCAGTTAATGGAGGTGCCAAAATGTCTCTTCTGGTTAGAGGTGGTTTATATGTCCCCAATATTTTTGCCTTAGCTTCAAAATAAGATAAGTTTTCCTCCGCCATCCATGTCTGTATTTGCTGTTCTATTTGTCGTTGAGGGCAATCTGGGGATGTAGCTCTATGATTACCTCGACATATGACACAAATAGGAACTTCTGTGCAGGAATCTCCATGTTTTTCTTTTCCACAGTTGATGCAGATTGCTTTTGAACGGCAGTTCTTAGTTTGATGCGCATAACGGAAACAGTTTTGACATTGTAAGACAGACCTCGTTCTAGGTCGGACCTCGAAAATTTCACTGTTTACTAGTATTCTTTCTGGTAAGACATTACCCTGAAAGGTTAGGCATATTAATTTTGTGTCTCTCAGATCGAAAGAACCTGTATTATTCCATACTTTCTTCTGCATACGCCTCGCGCTGATGACTGGGATCGCCGATTGCACTCCATCCATAATGTCTTGTACACTGATATCTATGCCAACTCCGAAAATAAGACCGTCTCGCTGTACAAGAGCTTGAGGAATTCTAGCTCGAACCTGTAAATCTTTATGATACATTTCGTTTTGTGTGAAAGCATTTGCAGCTTTTGCATTTGGAAAAGTCACACGGACTCTATTTTTACCACACTGTTCGATCAATTCTGTGTCTAGTCCTGCCTTTCGAAATTTATTCCCTAAACTGCCACCGGACAGTTTTCCTATATTTTTTCCTGTTCCCTCTAACAGTACTATATATGGACCTGATTGTGCATTGTCATATGTGTACTGTCGTCATGGAGAATTTTCATTCTCGTTCGATCGGATGATTTTATCTGGTTGGGCAGTTGATTCTGAATCCGCCGATCTCTTTTTTGCACGATGTTCTTGTTTTTCTTCCTCCCCTTTCATGATAGCATCCTCGTCATTCACTCTTGATATATTAGTCTGTAGAAAGACGGGAGTTTCACCACCGCTTAATGCTAATAGGGTATCAGCAGTACATAGGGTTGCTTCTTCCCCCATTACACTGATTAATAGCGTTCAGGTGAGTCAGTTTATCGTTACCACTACTATACTCTTATTTACACAAATACACACACTAAGTTAATAAATCCAAATTAATTTTCACTTCGAATACCTCACAAGAGGTATTTTATAGTCAAACACGTAATAACTACGAAATAAAAACCGGATAACACAATCACGATCCGAAAAACCTCGTAGCCGAACACAAGCTCAACGCCATTTTTTTCCCTATCTCCTTGTTGGTATGGTATTTTTTGCTTGTTAATTAATCTATCAGTTTGTTAAATGTTGCCAGGTCCTGGGTCATCAAGGTTAGTCTATTTATCCACCTGACACTAGTTGTCTATGACATAAATATTTGTCAAATTAAAAACAAACAACACAATATTTTAACTAAAAAAAAAACAAAGAACCTAATGTCCAGGGCATTACAACCTGTTTGGATGGTGTTGCATATTCCTTGATATATGGGGGCTGGGTTAAAGTCCATGACTTAAACTGTGCTGGTAAGATGTTTTCATACTATACTGTCATTTAAATATGTTTGTTGCCATAAATAATAAATTGCAGTTACAACATTGAATTTGTAATGAAATAATTAGAAAATTCAATTCTCTGAGGTTTGTAATGCCAAAATAGGGCCTCAATAAGCAAAACATTACTTGGAAATATTTTCGTTTTGATATTCTGCACATGCTCTGAATGTTTGTCAGTGTTGCATGATATTAGCTATGTACATCAAAGGAAGGATAAAACAGACAATCTCAAAAATACAGTCCCCCTACAATGATGGTGCTGCTTTTTTTATATTAAAAAAAAACTCTTGGACGTTGTTTTCAGAAGTGTAATTAATTTTGCATTTAGGTAGGAAAGAAGTTAGAACTGTTGCTTTCTATATGATAATTCTGCTCTCAGTATGGTTCGTTGTTGTTCAAACTTGTGTTGGATTATAGTAATTTTATTTATTTATTTTTTATTCATTTTACAATACTTCTCCATTAAAATTGCATGCAGCACATACCTTTTGCTTATTTTATTTGCTGATATTTCCATTTATGGCACACATAATTATTTAGTTTTTAGTCTACTTATTTCAACCATGTTTCTTCTTTTATATTTTTTTAGTGACGAAAGCTCTTCAGAAGAGATTGTAGAGATAACAAGACATAATGCAAAAGTTACTTGTTACCTGTGTGGTAAGCAATTTCAAAAGAAACCTTTCCTTGAAGATCACTTGAGAATACATTTTGGAGGAGGGGAAGATTTTGAGTGCAAGAAATGTGGTAAAAAGTTCATTACCAAACGCATGTTTTATAGTCACGATGCATATGTACACAAGAAGATTAGAGCTGTGAAATATCGAGATTGTAAGGAGTGCGGAAAAAGAATCCAGCGAAATTACATGAAGGAACACTTAAATAGCCATGCGAATAAGAAACCATACATTTGTGATTTGTGTGGAAAATCCTTCGCAGGTAGACCATATTTGAAGAAACATATTCAGGACCATATGGAAGGTAACTATACCTGCAAAGTATGTGGAAAAGTATTAAGGAAGTGGTCATCCTGGAAAGGTCACATGGGTGGTCACAGAGGAGGAAGTCAGTGTGAGACATGTGGTGCAAAGTTGGTAAACAAATATGCACTTACTCTCCACATGACAACACATACAGGAGAACAGTCTTTTGTTTGTGAGATTTGTGGTAGGAAATTTGCACGGAAATCCAACATGCAGACCCATCTGAAACTCCATGCGGGAATTCGCAATATTGTGTGCAACACCTGCGGAAAGACATTCACCCAGCGTTGGAACCTTAAGAAACACATTGAATCCCAGCACTAACATTGTATATTAGTTCATCTAATTTTCATCCGACCCCATTGTTGCAATTAAGCTAAGAGCTAGTAATTATGATGAAGAAATAGCATGTTTTACATTCCAATGTGTACTTCCTGAACATATTTTAAATGTTTCCAAAGCTGATATTTAAACAATTATGTTATGTGTGATTTATGTATAAAATACAATGGCATTTCCAGAAATGTGAATAAAATATTCTAAAAAAAATCTCTGTTTTGACATTAAAAACATCCTCATTTTAAATTGGTAGAGCAAAATAAGAGAAATAACATGAAGTATGGTAGATTTAAAAGCATTACAAGTTAATTGAGCTGAAAACCCATAATTCTTGTTTCCCATATATGGAAACCATACCACACTGTACTGTATTATATCTGTGACTGATTTGCATCTTTTCAAGTTTCAAGAGCTGAACATCAGAATCAATTTCACATATTTGCAAGTTTTGAATCTGTAAATTTCAGCTGATATTGCTACATAGGAAAATTGATACATTGCTTCTATGCTAACAGTACTGGAAATGGCTTTGAATGATCAAAAATACAATATTGTAACAATCTATATATATATAAATGGATGTATGCACAGCTGTCAAACGCTGGAGCGATTTCAACCAAACTTGGTACACTTGCAATCTCAAAAGAAATAATGTGTGGTATGGGGGTGGGGTAAGAAAGGGGTGACATGTAAAACGACTGATATTAGTGTGGAATCCATAGTTTTCGGGGCTGCTAAGATGAATAGTGACACTCCCAATGACGTTCAACTCCAAGTTCATTTTACATTATAGTTAGAATTCATTATTTTCTTGTCTAATAGAAGATTGGGATAAATAAATACCTGGGCAATCAGCTAGTGCTAGATAAGTTTCAATTTGTATGTGTTAAAATGACACTTTCATGGCATTCATACCACAAATTACACTTGCACATGAATCTATTTAAATTTGCTTAAAGTTTGTTATAGGCCTGGTTTCTTTGCAAGTGTCCCTCAATCAATTTAATCTAATTGTCAACCATTCATCCTCATTGTCGTGATTAGCCAGAAGTGGCAGAAAGTGATGCTAACAAATGCAAGTACTGCATATACCAAACCTGGGCCTTTTTTGATGACTATATTTTAAATTGTGTAATTTCTTTTACATTGACATAATCTTCACTATGCAAATAGTCTACAACCAATGGCACCTGTGAAATTACATTACATATTGGATATTGGAAAGAAAGAGTGGTCAAATATTGTGAGGGCCCTCTTGACAGAAGAGAAAGTGGGTAGCAAGTTTGTCATGATGTTACTTTCACTCCTTGCCCTTGATTGGCTATTAACTCGCCAGTAGCAAATCCCATGTGCATTTATGAAACACACTTCTAGAGCAGTGTACACTGATGGGTGTTTATGCTGTCTTTTCTTTCAGACACTGTTCCACTACACGCTCACTACTCAGACTAATTGATAATATATTATGGTGGCAATATGCAGGGACACAAAGGGGGCAAGGTCTCAGCTACTTCTGAACTCTGGGACATTGTTGGTTAAAAGTTAAATCGAGGTCTATTAGATACACCTGAACTGCAATAATTACCGTGGAATTTCTCTACTCTCAACAACATATAAAATATTATCTAACATTCTCTTAACAAGACTAACCCCATATAACCCCATATGCTAATGAAATTATAGGTGATTATCAATGTGGATTTAAACGTAACAGACCAAATTTTTCACATCAGACAGACACTTGAGAAAAAGTGGGAATATAAGACCAAATTTTTCACATCAGACAGACACTTGAGAAAAAGTGGGAATATAATCAAAATGTCCATCAACTATTCATTGATTTCAAAAAAGCATATGATACGGTCAAAAGAGATAAATTATATAATATATTAGTAGAGTTTGGAATACCTAAGAAGCTTGTTAATATGATAAAAGTATGCACCAGTGAAACAGAAAGTAAAATTTGTGTGGGTATTAATGTGTCTGAGAAATTTACAATTCATGATGGGTTAAAACAAGATGCATTATGTCCATTGCTCTTTAATTTTGCCTTAGAATATGCTGTTAGGAAGGTAAAAGAAACTAATGAAGGACTAAAATTAAACGGTGTGACTCGGTTGTTAGCATATGCAGTTGATGTAGACTTATTAGGGGATGATTTAAAATCAATTAAGAATAATGCTAAAATATTTTTCAAAACTGCTAAAGAGATAGGTTTGGAAATTAGCAAAGAGAAAACTAAATATATGCCTACAGGCCAAAACCAAGTGTTAGGTAATAATCAAAATCTAATTATTGATAACAACTCATTTGAACCAGTTTCCAAATTCAAATACTTAGGAGTAATATTAACAAACAGAACTTATATTAAGAGGAAATAAGAAGTAGGCTTAATTCAGTTAATGCATGTTACTTTTCTATTCATAAACTTTTGTCTTCTCGTTTAATATCTAAGAAACTAAAAGTTAAAATATACAAAACAGTTTTGCCTGCAGTATTATATGGGTGTGAAACTTGGTTCCTTACATTGAAAGAAGAACATAAATTGAGAGTATTTGAAAATAAGATCCTTAGGAAAGGCCATGTGGCACGAATGGGAGAGGAAATAATAGTTTACAGGATTCTTGTTGGGAAACCTGATGGTAAGAGACCTATAGGAAGGCCAAGACGAAGATGGAGGGACAACGTTGAGATGGACTTAAGGGAAATCGGTAGGGATGGAAAGGAATATATAGATCTTGCTCAGGATAGGGACAGACGAAAGGCATGTGTTGCTGCAGCCATGAACCTTCAGGTTTAAGAAGGTTAAAGAGTTAGTTAGTTAGTTATTAGATACACCTATCCTGTAATGTGATACTCTCTTGGGGAAAAAGGTATTTCTAGCGTGAATGAAATAAATCTATGAGGTTGCTAATTGTCACCAACAAGGCGGTTGACCATGAAATTTTGGGAAAAGGGAATGGAACAATATAGCAATTGGATAATATGGAAAACACAAGTAAAAGGATTAACCTTTTTGCTGAAAGTTATAAAGGAAAAGAATTTTGGAATGGCTCAGGGACAAAAGTATGCTGCTTTTTCACAAGAAGTTTACTTCTGACCAACAGAAATGTAGCCGTGCCGGTTAACATATTTTATAATGTGAATACACACACACACACATCGCGTGGTGAAATACTACGTGGGTTGTCAATAAAGCAGTGCCAACACTGTCAGGAAAAGGTGATAACACTCTGCATGTGCTGTGAGACAGTGAGCATTGTCCGTTGGGACATCACCTTCTCAAACTGGAGAAAGCCGAATGGCTTTTTCTAGGCACGTGAGCGACGTCATCATCTGTAGGCAAGACAGCCGCCATGTTTGATTTATTTGGTAGGAGTAATGTTGGATCTTTTTTAGCGAATGTGGAATTGCAATGCAATTTTAAGAACTGCAACGAAGTATAATTGAATTAGGAGCGTTAAAGGAATATGGTCTATAAGTGTTGTGTTCCGAATTGTAGAGGAAATTATGATGAGATCGGTAAGACTAATGTACGTATTTAGATTTCCTCAAGACGTTACTGAAAAAGATAGATGGATTAGGGCAATTCCACGTAATTGTGTCTCTACGATCAACTCCAGGGTAAGTAACACCGACTTTATACTTATAAATAAACGAGAGAAATAGTTTAGTTCATAATGTAAATATTTAATGTGCACGAAATAGGCATTTAACATACTTTTAGATTTGGTCAAGTTTTACTTGTTTCTTGAAAATCATTTTTAATCACCAGTATCGAATTGGTAAATGTAACCAAGCTTATTTCTTTAGAAATGTCAAATAATTTAACTTGAATTACCATATTTAGTTAACGTTACATAGTTGTTTATCGTTGCAAAATGAATTGTTCAACGTTATAAAATATTGTCATATCTGCCAAAGCAGTCTACTGCTTCGACAACATGTTCTTCATGGAAACGTCTATATAATTTATACAAATGTTCAGTTTCAAAGCATGCTTAAGGAAAGAAAACTATAGAAGTGAGCAAGATTGAAAAATATGAACATTTATATTCTTATTTTTAGCTCACTTTAGTGCTTCTTTAGGTTAATCGGAGATAATGGAAGGCAAGTTAGAATTTAGGTTGTGCATTGAGATACAAAGTACATTGTGTAACAACAAGCACTTTGATGGAATGTTTCCTTGTATAATTATACAAGAATATATTGTTTGTGTATCAAATAAACGTTTTCACACAAAAAGCATACTTTTTACCGAGCTATGTGAATAAGCGAACATAGTCATTAAGTTTAAATTGGTTTTTCTTTAGTATATTTAATCAAATTCTTTACTTACATGTGTATAAATTATTTTGACTGTACCAACTTTTATGTGACAGTTTTTTTTTGGTATTCCTAAACAAAATGATTTAGACATTTTTACTGATGTTTAGTTATTGGAAACAAATAAATCGCCAAACTCTCAACCTAACCTTTTTCGTTAGTCTAAGCAAATATTTTTTCTCTGTACCAATCGTAACCTGAATCCTTAAACCGTTTTGTAAAAAGTATTGGTTCAAAATGAAAAAAAAAATGTACAGCTACTAGTATTCAGACTTGCTCATGTCATGTTTGATTTTTGTTATTTAGCGTCGCTTTTCTACAATTTTTGGTTAATGGCGACGATGAGGACGAATGACGATATGATAACATTGATGTAGCACTGACAAAGAACATCCGTGCCCCGGCCGGATTCGAACCCCGGATCCTCTGGCGTTGTAGCGCGCTATGCTAACCTCTCAGCCACCGAGGTCGGCTCTGATGTCAGGTGACCTCCAGGAGAGAATATTTTTTTCCTTTCAACAAAAGTATTACATGTCTGCTTGAGGACAGGATAAGTAACTAAATACTGTAGATGTGTATTGTTAATAAATTGTAAGAGCTTTCCCAGTTTAATTCTATGCTGGTGAAAATGAATGTCATACTCGCCTATGTTCTTTTTACTGCCAATTCCTGGCATTTTTAACTCTCTACACACTAAACTTTTTTGCTGTTTGCCTTATTTAATTGTTAAAAAAATAATTGAGTGTTGGTACTACAAAGTGCTATCTGTCGTCGTCTTTTCATGAACAGAAAGACAATGAAATAATAATAATGAAAGTGCTAGCGATGCTTCTGAGAGTTTATTAATTGGTTAGCAACTTGACGAATTTCCTCTGAACGTAACATGCGGGGTTAAACTTATTCTATTTGTTCTTACTTTTTTTTACAAAAACTGTAACGAGTTTTATGTAAAACTTAAAAATATTACGGATAATATTTCACAAATACACGCAGTTTTTTTTAAAAAATTTCCACCAGGAAGTTTGTAAAGATTTTCAACATGAATTTGTGTGATATTAGGGATTTTTTTGTGGTGGCCATAGTGGCTTCTTGAACAAAAAATGGTGTAAATATTCAATATTTTCTTCTATCTCTTCTAACTATATTTTCTGAGAGTAAATGTTGAAAACAAACTTCCTCTGAGCTTCCAGTCCTTCCTAAAAGAAACAAACGAACTTAAATTCTTCACGATAAAATATTGTCTTCCTTGTACAGCGTTAAGATGATCGCCTCCAGATGATGACGTCAGGACTGAGCGCTGTGGCCTGAGTCTCTAAGATGGTCTTGGTTGGGACCCATGTCGATGTGTGAAGTGCTAAAAGTGGACACTTAGATAACCTGCCTTGTTTGTCTTACACTTTGTAATTATATAACACTGCATATATCATAATGTTTTATTTTAATTTGTAAAACTGCAACTGTAGAACAATTGTATAATTTTTGTATAACATTTCTATCTTGTTAAATGTGTTAAAGGTTTCATCCTGGAATGGAATGTGTCACATTTATGTGTGTTTCCATTTCCAACACATTCGAATGAATACATATTCGTTTCAATGGCATTTACAAAATCACCTCTGACATTTTATGTTAAACAAGTAAGATTATTTTTGTGCACGAGTGTGTTAGCCGATGAGTAGCAAAGTATTTTAGGAACAACACTTGAACAATACTTGAAAAAAATTTTTGAAGGACTAACTAATGAAAAATTTCTTTGTAATCAAAGATCATAATACCTTTTAAGGTGTGGTAATATTATAATGGGATTGAGATACGAAACTCTCGGATCTGGATCCGGATTTTTGGATAAAGATCCAGATCTGGATCCATATCCGAAACTTTCGTATCGGGATCCGGATCCGTAACTTGTGGATCCGGATCTGAACGGTTCCGGATTTTTCGGATCCGGATCCATTTGGCCATCCCTAGTTGAAATGAACATTTTGTTGACTGCATTAAAACATGTTTATTCATACAAAGGTAGAACAGTGATTGTGAATCAAAATGTCCATACATCGACATGGCCCCAAACTGACATTGCTCACTACCTGATAGCACATGCATGGTATCATCACTTTTTTCTGACAGTGTTGCCACTACTTGATTTACAACCCACGTATTTTGTTGTGTCCATCTGCACTGACTTTGCAGGAGAGCTGATTGTATTTATCGCATATGGATTTTGAATAGTTTTCAACTGTTCCAGAGCAATACTTGCAAATAAATAAAGTATTTATTAATTTATATCATCACAGTGAATGTACAAAACTATAATGCTTGCACTTTGTATTATAATATCTAACTTATTTATAGGGAAAATTTATATAAATTTTTCATTTTGTTATGAATATGTGATGTAGTAAAATCTCCTCAAGCTGAAAAACTACACATGTCACGATGTAAACTATAAATATCATGATGTGGGAAGACATGGCTTTGTAAAAACGTCTTTGCTTTCAGAAAAAAATGCAAATATAAAATAGAAACAAACAAAAATGCAAATATAAAATAGAAACAAATAATATTAACCTACCAACCCAGTTAAACAAATTCAATAAATTATTATTGATTGCACAGTATAAAATCAGTGCATGCAGTTGCAGTTCATTAAAAATAAGTTAAAACCTAAAACACCGTATCATTGCCAAATATCCTATGAGCAGTTTTTTTTAATGGATTTCCTGCTTCAATTGTGGCATGATTTCACATGCGTTTGAAGGTTCCACTTCTGAGAAAATCTCTTCCCACAACATTCGCACTGGATATGTTTGATACCTGCATGAAGTTTCAGGTGGGTTTGCATATTAGTCTTCCGAGCAAATTTCCACCCACATATATCGCAGGTGTATGGTTGTTCTCCATTGTGCATACTCATGTGGAGTTTCAAACTGTTCGAGTTTGATAGCTTAGCTCCGCAGACTTCACACTGCTTCTTAGTTTTGTTATGACACGCTAGATGAGACTGTAAACTGTTTTTGTATATGCGATCACCACAAATGCCACACTGAACAATGATGGGATCATGTTTTGTCAAGTGTCTTTTTAAATAACTTTTTAAAGGAAAACATGCTTTACAAATATCACACTTAAACTGTGGGTGCTCTTCGTGCATATTCAAATGATTCTTCAAATTTTCCTGGAACTCTTTCAATTTACAAAATTCACATGTTACTTTTATCTTTTCACGCTCGTGAACACATCTTATGTGTTTCCTTAAAGCAACATTATCACAAAATCCTTTGTTACACACTTTGCAATGGACAGGTCGGAATCCTGAATGATATCTAAAGTGGACTTTCACCCTCCATTCTTGATCATAACAAAGAGGGCATTCTTTACATTGCCATCTTCTGATGCCATGCACCTTCAAATGCTTCCTAAATTCTCTCGGTTCAGTATATTTCTCCTTGCACAGAGGACAGAGAGGGTAGTGCTGTCTTTGAATATCATTCCAGATGTCCCTGAAAATACAGTAAAAAAAAGAATGCTCTTATCTATTGTATTGTAGTTTGTTGCTTTTCTAGTTCTTCTGTTTAATAGTCACACTAAGCATGACTGATTACACTAACAATAATAAACAAAGACAAAGGAATACTCATGCCAAAGAGAGAACAAATTGTGTTTTACCAGGACAATGGATCTTATGCATGGGATTCATGGAATAATAGGAGTTCTGTACTTATGGCGCCTAGTGTGTTGTTACATACACATTTTATCACGTTAGTGTTTTTCTGGTAATTTTATTGATGCTAAGTGATGGGAACAAGCAAGCACTTCATCAACTGCAAACATAATCTTCATGCGTACAAGATGAAAGGAGAACCAGAATGACTGCATCAGTAAATGATGACCACATTCTTATTCCAAATTATGAAAATTTTTAATTAGATTAGCTCTCTCTCTCTCTAAAATCTACAGCAGAATGAAGGTTCGGTATGAAGACAATTGTTTAAGTCAGTGGAGAGTGTATTAAATTAACGGATTTGCTGGTCGATCTGCTGCTTCACTTGGCACTCCTGTGTTTATCCATGACATTTTGACTTCCGTCTTTAAATCTTTCCACCCATTCATACACTCTCCCCTGACTTAAACAAATGTCTCTGTACTGAACCTTCATTCTGATGTAGATTTCAGAAGGATTCACTCCGTCTGACCACAAAAAATGAATAACACTTCGTTGCTTTTCACGATGCAAGTCAACAGTGGAGCGGCCATGTTGTATGAGATACTGCGCAGGTGCATACTGCTCGATCGTCATGACCCGTTCATGGCATGTTGCTAAGGAACCATTTTCAGTCCCAAAATACAAATTTTCGTATTGCATAAATCTCCATGAAATTTAGAATAAAATTCCTATTTTATTACTTCCCCTTGTATTTATAAACCTTCTGCATGTTGAAGTGCTCGCCTTTGCTTTGCACCATGCCATGAAGGCGTATAGGGGGTGTGAAGTTAGGGCCTCACACTTTCCTGATCACAGCCCAAGGCCAGAAGTGTAATTAATTTTGCATTTAGGTAGGAAAGAAGTTAGAACTGTTGCTTTCTATATGATAATTCTGCTCTCAGTATGGTTCGTTGTTGTTCAAACTTGTATTGGATTATAGTAATTTTATTTATTTATTTATTATTCATTTTACAATACTTCTCCATTAAAATTGCATGCAGCACATATCTTTTGCTTATTTTATTTGCTGATATTTCCATTTATGGCACACATAATTATTTAGTTTTTACTCTACTTATTTCAACCATGTTTCTTCTTTTCTATTTTTTTAGTGACGAAATTCTCTTCAGAAGAGATTGTAGAGATAACAAGACATAATGCAAAAGTTACTTGTTACCTGTGTGGTAAGCAATTTCAAAAGAAACCTTTCCTTGAAGATCACTTGAGAATACATTTTGGAGGAGGGGAAGATTTTGAGTGCAAGAAATGTGGTAAAAAGTTCATAACCAAGCGCATGCTTTATAGTCACGATGCATATGTACACAAGATGATTAGAGCTGTGAAATATCGAGATTGTAAGGAGTGCGGAAAAAGAATCCTGCGAGATTACATGAAGGTACACTTAAATAGCCATGCGAATAAGAAACCATACATTTGTGATTTGTGTGGAAAATCCTTCGCAGGTAGACCATATTTGAAGAAACATATTCAGGACCATATGGAAGTATGCAAAGTATGTGGGAAAGTATTAAGGAAGTGGTCATCATGGAAAGGTCACATGGCTGGTCACAGAGAAGGAAGTCAGTGTGAGACATGGGGTGCAAAGTTGGTAAACAAATATGCACTTATTCTCCAAATGACAACACATACAGAACAGTCTTTTGTTTGTGAGATTTGTGGTAGGAAATTTGCACGGAAATCCAACATGCAGACCCATCTGAAACTCCATGCGGGAATTCGCAATATTGTGTGCGACACCTGCGGAAAGACATTCACCCAGCGTTGGAACCTTAAGAAACACATTGAATCCCAGCACTAACATTGTATGTATTAGTTCATCTAATTATCATTCGACCCCATTGTTGCAATTAACCTAACAGCTATTTGGTCTAGGAATTAATTCGTGCGGTTGTTACGCACACATTGAAGCTGTAGTTCAAACACAAAATACATAAATACCTTAAGAAAAATATTGTCCATCGCGAGCCACCACTTTCGCCCATCTGTCAGGCAAGTTACGGATTCCGTGGCGAAAGGAGTCCTCATCCTTTGAAGCGATCCAGTCAGAGACCCATTTTTCGATATCTTCTGAAGAAGTGAACCGCTGTCCAATCAAATCGTTATTCATGCAATCGAACAAGTAGTAGTCCGAAGGAGCAACGTCTGGTGAATACGGCGGGTGGGGTAAAACTTACCATACAACATTTTCTAAATAGGTTTTGACCGGTTTTGCGACATGTGGGCGAGCGTTATCATGTTGAAAAATAAGTTTATCATGTCTGTTCTCCCATTCTGGTCGTTTCCTGGCCAGAGCTTGCTTCAAACGCATTAATTGTCGTCGATAACGTTCTCCATTAATAGTTTCACCCGGTTGCAACAGCTCATAGTACACCACACCTTTCATATCCCCCATATGCACAGCATAACCTTTGCACAGTGAATATCTTGTTTCGGTTGTGATGGACCTGGTTCACCTGGCTTCACCCAGGCCTTTTTTCGTTTCGGGTTCTCGTAATGGGCCCACTTCTCATCGCCAGTAACAATGCGATGCAAAAACCCCTTTCTTTTCTGTCTTTGAAGCAGCAATTCACAAATGGTTTTTCGTCTTTCAACGTCTCTGTCTTTCAATTCATGTGGAACCCAATGTGATATCTTTTGAATCATTCCCATGGCTTTGAGGCATTTGGAAACTGTTGTTTCATCAACGCCTAATGCTTCTGCAAGTTCTTCCTGCGTTTGACATGAATCCTGATCGAGCAATGCTCTCAATTCTTCGTCTTCAAATTTTTTTGTCTGTCCAGGTCACTCTTGGTCTTCCAGGCCAAATCACCACTTCTAAACCGTGCAAACCACTTCTGACACGTTCGCTCAGCTAGCGCATAGTCACCTTACACTTCCCCCAAAATACGATGACTTTCGGTAGCACTTTTCTGCATGTTAAAGTAATGAAGCAGAACACCCCGCAAAAACACTTTATCTGGCACGAACTGCGCCATGTTCAGTTGACTACAAAATGCTGTTGTTGACGCGTCAATCAACTGCCCTATACTACGAACGATGCGCGCTGACAGGAGTTTTCAATGCATGTGTGGATACACGGAACTGTCGGACGATACGCTCGTTACGCCATCTCTTGTCCAGGTGCACAAATTAATTCCTAGACCAAATAGTAATTACAATGAAGAAATAGCATGTTTTACATTCCAATGTGTACTCCCTGAATATTTTTTAAATGTTTCCAAAGCTGATATTTAAACAATTATGTTATGTGTGATTTATGTATAAAAATACAATGGCATTTCCAGCAATGTGAATAAAATATTCTAAAAAAAAATCTCTGTTTTTACATTAAAAACATCCTCATTTTAGATTGGTAGAGCAACGTAAGAGAAATAACATGAAGTATGGTAGATTTGAAAGCATTACAAGGAAACTGAGCTGAAAACCCATAATTCTTGTTTCCCTTATGTGGAAACCATACCACACTGTACTGTATTATATCTGTGACTGATTTGCATGTTTTCAAGTTTCAAGAGCTGAACATCAGAATCACTTTCACATATTTGCAAGTTTTGAATCTGTAAATTTCAGCTGATATTCATACATAGGAAAATTGATACATTGCTTCTATGCTAACAGTACTGGAAATGGCTTTGAATGATCAAAAATACAATATTCTAACAATCTATATATATAAAAATGGATGTGTGTGTGTTTGTTCCGGCATAACTGTCAAACACTGGAGCGATTTCAACCAAACTAGGTACACACTTGCAATCTCGAAAGAAATACTGTGGGGGTATGGTGGGGGGGGGAAGGGGTGACATGTAAAACATATGATATTAGTGTGGAATCCATAGTTTTTGGGGTCGCTAAGATCAATAGTGACACTCCCAATGCCACTCGACTCTTAAGACACCCCTGGCACTCCTAAGGATGGGGTTGGGAAGAGGATGACATGTAAAACGACTGATATTAGTGTGAAATCCATAGTTTTCGAGGTCGCTAAGATGAATAGTGACACTACCAATGCCATTCAACTCCAAGACACCCCTGGCACCCCTAGGGGTGCAGGTGGGAAGGTGGTGACATGTAAAACGACCGATATTAGTGTGGAATCCATAGCTTTCGAGGCTGCTAAGATGAATAGTGACACTACCAATGCCGTTCAACTCCAAGTTTATTTTACACTATAGTTAGAATTCATTATTTTTCTGTCAAATAGAAGATTGGGATAAATAAATACCCGGGCAATCAGCTAGTGCTATTTAAGTTTGAATTTGTATGTGTTAAAATGACACTTTCATAGCATACATACCACTTGCACGTGAATCAATTTGAATTTGCTTAAAGTTTGTCCTAGGCCTGCTTTCTTTGCAAGTGTCCCTTAATCAATTTAATCTAATTGTCAACCATTCATCCTCATTGTCGTGATTAGCCAGAAGTGGCAGAAATGATGCTAACAAATGCAAGTACTGCATGTACCAAACCAGGACCTTTTTTAATGACTAAATTTTAAATTGTGTAATTTCTTTTACATTGACATAATCTTCACTATGCAAATAGTCTACAACCAATGGCACCTGTGAAATTACATTACATATTGGAAAGAAAGAGTGGTCAAATATTGCGACGGCCCTCTTGACAGAAGAGAAAGTGGATGGCAAGTTTGTCATGATGTTACTTTCACTCCTTGCCGTTGATTGGCTATTAACTCGCCAGTAGCAAATCCCATGTGCATTTATGAAACACACTTCTAGAGCAGTGTACGCTGATGGGTGTTTATGCTGTTTTTTCATTTTTTTCTTCTTTCTTTTCTTTCAGACACTGTTCCAGTACACGCTCACTACTCAAGACTAATTGATAATATATTATTGTGGCAATATGCAGGGACACAAAGGGGCAAGGTCTCAACTACTTCTGAACTCTGGGACATTGTTGGTTAAAAGTTAAAAGTCAAGGTCTATTAGATACGCCTGAACTGCAATAATTACCGTGGAATTTCTTTACTCTCAACAACATATAAAATATTATCTAACATTCTCTTAACAAGACTAACCCCATATGCTAATGAAATTATAGGTAATCGATCATCAATGTGGATTTAAACATAACAGATCAACTACAGATCAAATTTTTCACATCAGACAGACACTTGAGAAAAAGTGGGAATATAATCAAAATGTCCATCAACTATTTATTGATTTCAAAAAAGCATATGATTCGGTCAAAAGAGATAAATTATATAATATATTAGTAGAGTTTGGAATACCTAAGAATGTTGTTAATATGATAAATGTATGCACCAGTGAAACAGAAAGTAAAATTCATATGGGTATTAATGTGTCTGACAAATTTACAATTCATGATGGGTTAAAACCAGGAGATGCATTATCTCCATTGCTCTTTAATTTTGCCTTACAATATGCTGTTAGGAAGGTAAAAGAAACTAATGAAGGACTAAAATTAAATGGCGTGACTCGGTTGTTAGCATATGCAGATGATGTAGACTTATTAGGGGATGATATAAATACAATTAAGAATAATGCTAAAATATTTTTCAAAACTGCTAAAGAGATAGGTTTGGAAATTAGCAAAGAGAAAACTAAATATATGCTTACAGGCCGAAACCAAGTGTTAGGTAATAATCAAAATCTAATTATTGATAACAACTCATTTGAACCAGTTTCCAAATTCAAATACTTAGGAGTTATATTAACAAATGGAACTTATATTAAGAGGAAATAAAAAGTAGGCTTAATTCAGGAAATGCATGTTACATTTCTATTCATAAAATTTTGTCTTCTCATTTAATATCTACAAGGGTCGTTCAAGGTTGACCGGGACTTTTATTTCTGCAGAGGAAATAGGTAGCAGAAGAAACACCAAACTATGTCAGTTTTTCAAAGTATTCTCGGTGCGCGCCGAGGCAACGTTGCCATCGTTCTGGCAGCTCCCGAATTCCTTTGGCATAGAAAGAACTTGGTTGGTGTCGTAGCCACTGCAGTACTTCGTCTGTCGTGAATTTCTTCCCACTCCATGCTGCATCTTTTGGTCTCTGGGGTTGAATTGTGCAACCATGTTTCATCACACATGATGATGGATTGCAACAATTCATCACCTTCTGCTCGAAACCGATTCAGAAGCTGTTCAAAGACCGTCCTTCGTGTCCACTTCTGATCGAATGTCAGCTGGCGGGGAACCCACCTTGCACAGATTTTGCGGGAGCGTAAGTGGTCGTGAATGATTGTCTCAACACTCCCGACACTGATATTCACCTCGGCAGCAATATTCCGCAAAAATCAAAATCTAATTACGATAACAACTCATTTGAACCAGTTTCCAAATTCAAATACTTAGGAGTAATATTAACAAACAGAACTTATATTAAGAGGAAATAAAAAGTAGGCTTAATTCAGTTAATGCATGTTACTTTTCTATTCATAAACTTTTGTCTTCTCGTTTAATATCTAAGAAACTAAAAGTTAAAATATACAAAACAGTTTTGCCTGCAGTATTATATGGGTGTGAAACTTGGTCCCTTACATTGAAAGAAGAACATAAATTGAGAGTATTTGAAAATAAGATCCTTAGGAAAGGCCATGTGGCACGAATGGGAGAGGAAAGAATAGTTTACAGGATTCCTGTTGGGAAACCTGATGGTAAGAGACCTGTAGGAAGGCCAAGACGAAGATGGAGGGACAACATTGAGATGGACCTAAGGGAAATCTGTAGGGATGGAAAGGAGTATATAGATCTTGCTCAGGATAGGGACAGATGAAAGGCCTGTGTTGCTGCAGACATGAATCTTCGGGTTTAAGAAGGCTAAAGAGTTAGTTAGTTAGTTATTAGATACACCTATCCTGTAATGTGATACTCTCTTGGGGAAAAAGGTATTTCTAGCGTGAATGAAATAAATCTATGAGGTTGCTAATTGTCACCAACAAGACGGTTGACAATGAAATTTTGGGAAAAGGGCATGGAACAATTTAGCAATTGGATAATATGGAAAACACAAGTAAAAGGATTAACCTTTTTGCTGAAAGTTATATAGGAAAGGAATTTTGGAATGGCTCAGGGACAAAAGTATGCTGCTTTATCACAAGAAGTTTACTTCTGACCAACAGAAATGTAGCCGTGCCGGTTAATATATTTTATAATGTGAATACACACACACACACATCGTGTGGGGAATACTACGTGGGTTGTCAATAAAGCAGTGCCAACACTGTCAGGAAAAGGTGATAACACTCTGCATGTGCTGTGAGACAGTGAGCATTGTCCGTTGGGACCCATGTCGATGTGTGAAGTGCTAAAAGTGGTTGGTGCAGCAAGTGCTGTTGTGTATGTACGAGGTTGAAATGAACACCATTTTGTTGACTCCACTAAAACATGTTTATTCATACAAAGGTAGAACAGTGATTGTGAATCAAAATCTCCATACATCGACATGGCCACAAACTGACATTGCTCACTGTCTGATAGCTCATGCATGGTATCATCACTTTTTTCTGACAGTGTTGTCACTACTTGATTTACAACCCACGTATTTTGTTGTGTCCATCTGCACTGACTTTGCAGGAGAGCTGATTGAATTTATCGTATATGGATTTTGAATACTCTTCAACTGTTCCAGAGCAATACTTACAAATAAATAAAGTATTTATTAATTTATATCATTACAGTGAATGTACAAAACTATAATGCTTGCACTTTGTATTATAATATCTAACTTATTTATAGGGAAAATTTATATAAATTTTTCATTTTGTTATGAATATGTGATGTATTAAAATCTCCTCAAGCTGAAAAACTACACATGTCACGATGTAAACTATAAATATCATGATGTGGGAAGACATGGCTTTGTAAAAACGTCTTTGCTTTCAGAAAAAATGCAAATATAAAATAGAAGCAAACAAAAATGCAAATATAAAATAGAAACAAATACTATTAACCTACCAACCCAGTTAAACAAATTCAATAAATTATTATTGATTGCACAGTATAAAATCAGTGCATGCAGTTGCAGTTCATTAAAAATAAGTTAAAACCTAAAACACCGTATCATTGCCAAATATCCTATGAGCAGTTTTTTTAATGGATTTCCTGCTTCAATTGTGGCATGATTTCACATGCGTTTGAAGGTTCCACTTCTGAGAAAATCTCTTCCCACAACATTCACACTGGATATGTTTGATACCTGCATGAAGTTTCAGGTGGGTTTGCATATTAGTCTTCCGAGCAAACTTCCGCCCACATATATCGCAGACGTATGGTTGTTCTCCATTGTGCATACTCATGTGGAGTTTCAAAGTGTTAAAGCTTGATAGCTTAGCTCCGCAGACTTCACACTGCTTCTTAGTTTTGTTATGACATGCTAGATGAGACTGTAAACTGTTTTTGTATATGCGATCACTACAAATGCCACACTGAACAATGATGGGATCATGTTTTGTCAAGTGTCTTTTTAAATAACTTTTTAAAGGAAAACATGCTTTACAAATATCACACTTAAACTGTGGGTGCTCTTCGTGCATACTCAAATGATTCTTCAAATTTTCCTGGAAGACTTTCAATTTACAAAATTCACATGTTACTTTTATCTTTTCACGCTCGTGAACACATCTTATGTGGTTTCTTAAAGCAACATTATGACAAAATCCTTTGTTACACACTTTGCAATGGACAGGTCGGAATCCTGAATGATATCTAAAGTGGACTTTCACCCTCCATTCCTGATCATAACAACGAGGGCATTCTTTACATTGCCATCTTCGGATGCCATGCACCTTCAAATGCTTCCTAAATTCTCTCGGTTCAGTATATTTCTCCTTGCACAGTGGACAGAGAGGGTAGTGCTGTCTTTGAATATCATTCCAGATGTCCCTGAAAATACAGTAAAAAAAGAATGCTCTTATCTATTGTATTGTAGTTTGTTTCTTTTCTAGTTCTTCTGTTTAATAGTCACACTAAGCATGACTGATTACACTAACAATAATAAACAAAGACAATGGAATACTCATGCCAAAGAGAGAACAACTTGTGTTTTACCAGGACAATGCATCTTATTCATGGGATTCATGGAATAAGAGGAGTTCTGTACTTATGGCGCCTAGTGTATATTAGAATTGTTACATACACATTGTATCACATTAGCATTTTTCTGGTAATTTTATTGATGCTAAGTAATGGGAACAAGCAAGCACTTCATCAACTACAAACATAATCTTCATGTGTACAAGATGAAAGGAGAACCAAAATGACTGACTGCATCAGTAAATAATGACCACATTCTTATTCCAAATTATGAAATTTTTTAATTAGATTAGCTCTCTCTCTCAAATCTACAGCAGAATGAAGGTTCGGTATGGAGACAATTGTTTAAGTCAGTGGAGAGTGTACTAAATTAACAGATTCACTGGTCGATCTGCTGCTTCACTGCCTCACTTGCCACTCCGGTGTTTATCCATGACATTTTGTCTTCAGTCTTTAAATCTTTCCACCCATTCATAATCTCTTTCCTGACTTAAACAAATGTCTCTGTATCCTGCTCGGGCATGGTTGTTTGTGAATGTCCATTCATCAATTTCATCATTCATCCCCATCTTCGCAAATTAGCCAAAAGGCACAAAACGCGAAGTAAAATAAAAATAAATTAAATCAAATCAAATGTCTCTGTACTGAACCTTCATTCTGATGTAGATTTCAGAAGATTTCACTCCCGTCTGACCACAAAAAAACGAATAACACTTCGTTGCTTTTTATGATGCAAGTCAACAGTGGAGCGGCCATGTTGTACGAGATACTGCGCAGGTGCATACTGCTCGATCGTCATGACCCGTTCATGGCATGTTGCTAAGGAACCATTTTCAGTCCCGAAATACAAATTTTCATATTGCATAAATCTCCATGAAATTTAGAATAAAATTCCTATTTAATGACTTCCCCTTGTATTTATAAACCTTCTGCATGTTAAAGTGCTCTCCTTTGCTTTGCACCATGCCATGAAGGCATATAGGGGGTGTGAAGTTAGGGCCTCACACTTTCCTGATCACAGCCCAAGGTCAGGGTGACGTGATCAGTACCACACCCCTGGCCACCTTTAACCCCCCCTCGAGTTTCCTCCAGATGCCCACTTCATAGGATGCTGGATGAGCACCGGAGCCACTTGAACAGATGGAAAAAATCCTGGTTCTCCCCCACCAGGGATCGAACCCAGGTCTCTCACATGGTAGTCAGATGCCCTAACAACTGAGCTACCGTGGCTATAATATTTGAGAGAAAAACTTTAGTACAAAATTAACTTCTCACAGGATAGTGATAGAACCTTTGTTCTTATACCAAATGAAAGAAAATCAATTGGCAAATTTATTAAATAAAGTATATTATGTGTACTGAAAACTTTGTCTGAAATATATTAACAAAAATGGAGAAAATTAGATTTTTCGTATATTACTTAATAACTATAATGTACTAAATATGGAGAAACTAGTACTCACTTTATTCGCGGATAAAGTGAGTACTAGTTTCTCTAAATTTATATACTACCGCATCTTTTCCCAATTATGAATATAATGTACTATTGAACATTTTGACATTGTAATTGTAGAGCGTGTTTAAGGACGGTACCTGGTTATTTGATTTAATGTAGTGGTTGTTTGCTAGGTGACATACAGGCCTACTAGTGCCGTTGAAATGTAAGGAAAAGTGGTAGATTATTTCACTTCTGGCAGAGACCTACATTTATTCCTGAATGTAAAACGCTCAAGACCACAAGTTTTTAACCTCTCGTTCGTCTGTAATGACGTCATCAAAATGGTGGCCATGACAAATATTTTCATTCATGAACCCTGTTACTTCATTACAGTTATTTATCATTCATGGCATCTAATTTTAATGAAAGTTTCAGTTTAAAACTCTATTATGAATAGGCCTATAAGAAATTTAAAAGACCCACTTTATTACATAACATTAAATATGGTGGTCAACATGGCCGCCGAAATCTAAAAATGAACATTTCACCTATACGATAAGGTTTGGAATCATTCCGTGTTTTGAAGGTTCTAGAATTCAGCAGTGGCACCAAAATTAGTGCCAGACTGAGTCCCCATAGACCAACTCCATTATTAGAGCCAATAGCAAAAAATGGAAAAAAGTCATTGGAAATATGTGGTTTCCAGTCAAAGAGAAATGATTAAGTTTAAGCCAAATTCAAAGGCAAAACTTGATGACCTACAAAGAAAATATAAGTAATATTAAAATTACGACAGCTGTACTAGATGAAGCAGTAATAATGCATGTACTTACTCCAAAGACAAGAAAAACGTTTTTTGGAGTACTACATTGTCTTCAAGTTGTAGGTTGTTGCTGAACTTAACTCGAATTGATGTGATGTTTGATGGGCATAATCTTGGCCTGATACCCGGCAGTCTAGAGAACACATTTTGAGATAAAGGAATTCATGTCCAAATCACACATTCCACAAAAATCCTGAGACGTTCAAAGAGTTTCTAGGAGTAGATGAGCTATTTCACTTCTAGGCAACACAGTTTACAGATGAACAGTACAGAGGGAAGATATTTTATGCACACTGGAAGACAAAGTTTGACCTTTATGACATGAAGTGCACAGTAGCCTTCCTCTCTACATGAAATATGCAGCGGATAATGGTCATGACTACAGGTGGTGGACATTGAAACTAAAACACCGGTGATTATAGAACATGCTGCTGGAGGGCTCGCCTCCACCACCCCTTGGCCATGCACAGCGTTGCGGGCATTCAAACACACAGGTGTGTCTGCTAGTCACATTGGTACAGTAGTAGCTGGACTGCACATCGACTATTCGGTTTCGCGTTAAAGATTTTACTACAATTCTGACGGTGGCCATATTGATGACGTCATTTCTCCAAAACAAGAAACAGGGTTCTTTGGGACTTTTTGTGAGAAATACAACTCAAGTAGTACTACGTGCTCCAGCAAGTTTCATTTCATTTTTTTGAATGTCCAGGTTTGCTTCCAAAAGTGCCTAATTTGACTTACTATAAGCCCAGTGTCAGTTACTTACTTTCCATATGGTTTAGCTGATGATCCACCTTCTTTGCTGACATTGCCTCCATCTTCTTTAATAGCATTTCTACCCTTGGTTGCATGCACTGATGACCTCTTCGAAGCAACTTTAGCAGCTGATCCACCTTCTTTCCTGACATTGCCTCCATCTTCTTTAATAGCATTTCTACCCTTGGTTGCACGCACTGATGACCTCTTCGAGGCAACTTCAGACATTTTGACAACTGATGCATTTTTTTCCCTGACATTACTTCTGTCTTCAGTTACACATGCAGATGACTTTTCCACATCAAATTCAGATGTTTTGAAAACTAATCCATCTTCTTTCTTCACATTGTTTCCATCTGAAGTTACGTGCACTGATAAACTCTCCGAAGCAGTGTCAGAACTGAGGCTAACATTACTACAGTCATTTTCTTGCTTGACTTTAAGCAATGCAGGAATGTTCTCTTTTTTTATTGTACTTATCAATGAATCTAATTCATGACTCACATATGTCAATATGTTATCTGTCAGTGATGAAGTCATGGCATCAACGGTAACATCTTTGAAAATGCTATCTGGTTTAATTTCAAAATACTTTTCATTACTTTTGTTTGTTTTATAGCTACAGTCTTCCTTCTTGATAAAATCTTGATCCACGATATTACTCTCAAAAACATTGTTGTTCTCCTCTTTGTACAATGCTGCCGGCATTAGGGTGCTACTACATACAGCTCCATTTACAGCAGTTTCATCGTTAAGTGAATCATGACTCAAATTGTTGTCAGGTTCTTTCTTTATTTGTAGCATTTGAGGAGCATGCAACTCTTTACTTTGTTGAGATACACCCAAGAGAGAAACAAATTCATCAACACATTTCTCAACATCAGATATATTTTGGTATGTTATCTTGCCGTTGACAGAGCTCTCTTGGTAACAGGGTGAATTTATATTGATGCACTGTGATTCCTGTAGAGATAATGAATGTTTTTGATCCATGGTTTTAACTGTTTATGGTGAACCTGTAAAGACAGAAAAAAAAACATGTTAAACCAGTATATGAAAACTACCAATCTCCAGTTGCAAATGGAGACTATACTTCCAGACAAAGTTAAAGAAAGTTGGACCCATATCTCCCTCATAACCTTGATGACCTTCCATATTGCCAATTCTTGCAAGGACACATGTCACTGCCACATTCTTTCTTCATGTATTATAAAGACTGTGAGATAGATAAGGTCTGACTCCAACTTTCTTTGAGTTTATCTGAAACACTAAATATATATATATATATACACACACACACACACACACACCACGTGAGGCACCTAAAAGTACCACCTGAAATAGCGAAGAAACCAGAAACAGTAGCGATGTGAGGTTTGAACTCTCAAGAAGTTCTTTGTCACACACATTGCGAGTTCTTCGGCAGGAGTTCTCATTGTGAGCATGAACAGCCCAACATTATACAGTACTGACGTTGCACACTCATTGCCATAAAAAGCCTTCATTCTCTGATGAATGTCAATTTGGGGAACATTTTCTGCAGTTAGAAACTCTGTCACCACATGCAGTTTCAGGTGCACCGACATACTATGGTTACATGCTGCCATTTTCCTCGCTCTAGTTCAGCAACCCCTGGAGATAGAAGTTTGAATCTTGGAATGGAGAAGGGAGAAAGTCTGAAGAGTACAATGCATGGTTGCTCAAAATCCAAAATGTCTTTACACAGTCACAAAAAAAATAGCAGGCATTACTTTTCAGCCCGCCCTCATATATATCAGAAAAAAAATGATCCCATGGTCACCTTATATGTACTTAATTCAATGGACCCCTCTTATGAGAAGGAATACTGCATTCTTGTAGAGGAAAAAGGATGCTATGATAACTTCCATACTTGGGGCAACCCTAACACTTGGGCTTAATAGATGATTCAGGGCCATTTCATTGGGAGCAGAAGGATTGCTTGCTATATATGTATAAATATATTTTCAGTGCCTAAACTGTACTATTTCCTGCACTACTTTCACCTAACAAATAAAATATAAACCGGTACCAATCAGAAACGAGGAAAAAGTCGTCTGTTGGGCAGCGAGGAGCAAATGAAAGGCAGAAGAGAGGCGCTTACATAGACGCTGTTGCCACATGTTTTGTTTGTGTCTTGTTGAAGAAGCTTGTTTTGTAAGCCTGGTGCTGATTAGTGTGTGTTTTAAAATATCCAGGATGCAATGTATTCTGGTGATATTTGCTTGTGTCATTTTTGTGTTTAGTGTCATCTTAGCTGGAACATTCAGGAAGGGGAATTGTGTATATTTGTTCATTTCCGCGTATTTTATTCACAGCCTGGCTTCGGCTTCCCCCAGCATGCAGTTCACGTGGTCTGCGGCAGCAATGCCACGTGGTTTCTGCTAGAGAAGCCAGCGATCAGCAAGCGCGGGAAGCAGGACAGGTTGTAACAAACGCGGTGTAACTTAATCTAATATGACAGAGAGGAAAGAGGGAAGGAGGTTCGTGTCTTCTTCTCTTCCTTTCCAGAGACCCAAGAGAGAAGGAGAAAAAGAAAGATCTCTCTCAAGATATCTTGGTTGGTTGGTTGGTTGATCTATTGTTTTAAGTTTTATGCACAGTAAGGCTAATCGGGACTGGACCTACGGTTTAAAATGGAATCCAAACCACTATGTGCCTCCACCAGAAATCTAACCTGGGACCCCTTGATTACAAAGCTACGATGCTACCAATGCGGCATCGGAGAGGCTGCAGCTACAGAAGACGGCGCAAGTAAAGGACTGCACTTTCCTAAGAAGGGTTGGAGTTACGGTCACGACGGCAGAAGGCAGCAGCCACAGTGTTCCTGTTTCCAGTTTATGGCAGTTTACAGAAGCCCTTCTCCCCCATTGTGTGGCAGTATATTGGTCAAGTGAGTGTAATATCCTACATGGGCATGTGCTAAACTTACACCGTTTACAGTTGCTATTGCATAAGTGTATCCATCTACGGTCATTAAACTTTCTCTGAACTTTAGACTGTGTACTTTTTCCCGAACCCTGAGTGAAATAGAAATCTCATGCCACCGCGAGAGAGAAAAAGGTAGCATGATGGGTAAATTTGCAGTGGATTTGGTGCTACTGATCGGAAGTTGCCAAGTTAGTTGGCTTGCACCTCCGCTGACGTACTCCTGTAGCTGTAGTAGGCACCCCGGAGAACGTTGCAATATTATTAATCGATTGTAAGTTAACAAGACTTAAAAAGTCATCCGATACTCTGTAACAACTTCCTTCATTTTGTAACCTACAATTTGAATCTATTATTGATGGAAGCTTGAAGTCACCATTTAATAAGATTATTGTTTTGGATTTCTTCATGGTCTTCAAATAACCTATAAAAAGCTGCATCGTTGTCTACGTTAGAACCAGGTGTAAAGTCGTATCACGGTGAAGGTGTGACTCGAACCCGGTAGCCCTGGCATCATAACTTGCCATAGGGGTCTGGCTGAAGTCCTGTAAATAGCTCCTTACAAGCACATAACACGAGCAATCTTCAGCGGATCTTGAAAAATCCGCAGATAAGAATTCTACCGGAAATTGTATGAAAAATAAAGCGAACACAGCTTTATGCTAAAAACACCGTTAGCGACAGGATGCAGCTCGCCAACGGTTCTAACGATCGGAAATTCACATCAATAGTTCGAGAGAACATTTCTCAGCCCAGTTGTACTCAGAAATTTATCGCGTAAACAGTTAATTGTTACATAAAGAGTTACCACAGGATTTGCACTACCGAAAGAAGTTTATTTCAGGACTGTGCCTAGTCTACGGATTCAGCGAGACAATCTTCACATCGAGTTCTACAGGTAAACGGACGTTCCTTTACCACATTTCTATTATTCTCACAACCCTGCCACACCAACCAGCCATCGAAGTGTTAAAATCTAATGTTTAAGTGTTCTCCTTATTTCACAGAGGTTAGCCCGCTTTGCTTGTTTACGTGTTACTGTTGTTTCTCCAGGGTAGTACCTCAAGCCGTAAGTGTACCTCTCACAGCCAATACCTCTCACTTCAGGCAGTCACAGTCTTAAGTAACGATCCACCCAAATCTACTTTAGATTTTATACCAAGTATACAACAACAATAATATATAGTATGTTACATATGGTTACTTTTACACAACATAAGTCAAGGTTGTCATCTAACTTTATGTGCTTAGAAATAATACCTTCCCTACTGCAATGAGAACTCCTCCCCTCTATTATTAACCGGTTTATCATTTCTCATTAAATAGTTCAGTATCATGTATACCCTGATGTAACCATGCTTCTGTAATGAGTAGAGCCCGGAAGTTTGGCAAAATGCCTCTTTTTATCTACTGCATATATTGATAAAAATTTTCCGGATATACGTTTCTTATGTTGTTTCGAATGTTTTGGAAGCCTTTTCATTTTGCCTATTTTGCCTATTTGGGACCCCACTGCCTATTTTTAATAATGCATTTTTTTGCCTTTTTCAATGAAATTTGACATTTTTTTTTTAAAAAAAATGTGTATATAAATTATTTTTCTCCCAAAAAACGTTGTTGGCATTTATTTTTCTTCCGTTTATTATGTGAATAATTTTCGCCTATTTAAGTAATATTGAACTCACGCATATTTCAACATTGCTGAAGGAGAAATGTGTGAGAAAAAAGTATTTCATGCTGAGTCAGTATATTGCCTTTCGGTTAACATTTCTTGTGCATGATTGACCGCTGAAGTGGACAGGTTGATTTCGAACACAAAGAAAATATTTCTGAAATCTCCCTCTCGAACACGAAAATTTAAGGAAGTTGCGATTGATCTTAGTTTACCTCATTAACCAGTCTTGACGAGATAGGGAACCTGGATATCAGCAGCTATATATTATGCTAACAACCTTCAAAAAATCAGTGAGGTGATCGATGCTCTTCCAGAAAATGAAGCGGCTTCAATTCGTGAAGTGAAAAAACTCCTGTGCTATTCAAGTTTACTTTTGCACATTATGGTGCATTGCCAGAGACAATTACAATTATAGCATCCATGAAAATCTTCGAGGAATCTATGCAGTAGATGATGGAAGTGCCAGGAGAAAAGGGGTGAGATGTTGTGGAAAAGTGCTAACGGGTAGTGAGTGCAAATGAGGACTTGAAACAATTGAAAACAATTTTTGATATTCTAAAAGGTGAAAATGCTGTTACCAAAATGAGTCCAGCTACATTAGCTTGTTATATGTATGCTCCAATAACTTCTGTCGAAGTAGAAAGATCATTTTCTATTATGAAAAACATTCTCTCTGATAGACGACTATCAATGAATGTTTAGAACTTAAAAAGCACCTTGTAGTTATGTGCAATCAAGACGGAGAAAATTGAAATGCTCTTCCCAATTTAGATTTTAACATTTTGCCTGAAATTATAGATAAAAGTAAGCAACTTCTAAATGTGCCTTTTTTCGGTTTATTTTGCCTTTTTTTCATTTTTAGTGCCTATTTACCACATTATAAATGCCTTTTTGCCTGCCTATTTTAACGAAAATAAATGACTGAACTTCCGGGCTCTAGTAATGAGTATAATGTCGTATCTAATTGAGATAACATTTACATATAATTCTTGGGTTTTTGTACACAAGTCTCTTACATTTTGATAGTAAATTGTAATCTCATCTGAAGTAGCCATTTATAATATTATAGGTTATTTACATCTTCAATCGTCTTTAGTACAAGTATGTCCCTATCATCCTCTTTTTTCCTTAATCTGATATTCCCTGAACTATCTACCCATAAATAGGCATAATTTCATTCATGCTTAATTTTTCTGGCTTTCCCATACACAATCTTTCGAAAAGGTGTAAGGCTTTGATTACTATAGATAATTTCATTACTCGTGTATCCCAAATGAGTACAATTCAAGTTTCTTTTTACCTTGCATTTTGCAAAAAAGTTGCCCTTATCAGTACGCCTAACAAATGTTAACAATTATTCCACCTAATTTTTGATGAGGGAGTTTTTTCAGTCTGTGACAAACATCAATCATATTGTGATCTACATTCACATCCAAGCCCATTCCCACATTATTTACATCATGAGTTCAGAAACAAGGAGAGTTAGTTTCAAGCCAAAAGTACAAGCTATATTTGGCACTAATGTTCTTGTGTTAGCAGAACCGTGCATAGTTGATCTGTGTATTGATAAATGAATTGTACAATGTGAAGTAGATACTGGATCCACAGTTACTCTGTTCAATGATAAGTCTTTCAAACAATTGTTTCCTCATTGGCGAACATAATTCACTTCACAAATGTTACGAGGTGTGAATAATGATACGTTAAGTTGAAAGGTCAAACCTTGGCGGATTTATCATTGAATGATGTTTTGTATAAATTACCAGTTATACAGTGTGAAGAAGAACTGCATTGTCCATTGATGGGCGTTCATGGCTCAACAGTATTTATCCAGGTTGGAGAAAAGTATTAAATAACGGGTCTGAACCAAAGAATAACACAAACATTAATAATGAATTACCATAAAAGTGGAAAGTAAGAAAAGGCACTGTGAATGAGTGGCCAGAAGCTTCACGTGTGGCTGAGAGTACACGTAGATCATTTTTCTTCACAGAAAATAAATTTCTCATTCTAGTCTATGCATTCAGTAAATGAGTTGACATATGGCCTGTTCAATCTCTCGATTTCGCCAAAACAGTGCGTTGGATATTGCAGTAGTGTTCTTTCTTGGGTCTGCCAGATAATATTTTATCAGATAATGATCCTGCATTCAGTAGCATAACATTTCAAAAAAAAAATCCCAAAATAAAAGCCCAAATAACGGAGTGGCCGAGAGATATATATACGCACCACGAAAGATCATTTGAGGAAACTGGTATTGGAACATCCCAATTCGAGTCCATTACAAATGGATGCAAGAAGGTAATATAGCACATACTATGTGCCAATAATTACCGACAAGAGACTTGGACAGTGACAGAGAGAGAGACAAAAGAAAGATGCAGGCAGTGGAGATGAAATTTTTAAGGAGTATACTAGGCAAGACTAGAAGGGATAGAATAAGGAATGAGATCTGACAGGCAGTGGGTGTGGTGAAGCTTCAGGACAGGACAGATCAGGCACAGATGAGATAGTTCGAACAGAAAGACTACCAGTAAGAGATTACAATGCGCAACAAGTAGGAATACGGCAAAGGGGGAGACCAAGATGTCAGTGGAAACAGCAGATAGTGGAGAGTGTTAGGAGAAGAGGACAAGATTGGAACATCTTGGAAAGAGAGGAGTGATGGAAAACCAGGAAAAAATAGAGAGGCTGGACTTCTATGCCGACCCAGCCAGAGGGAGGAAACGGAAAAGGATGATGATGACAAATGGATGTCAGGATCGCAGAAGTTCTTCTGTTTTTGAGGAATTTAAGATTAGGAGAACCACAAAGCTTGCCTTCTGCTTCAGTGTTGGGATTTCAACCAAGACTCTGGTGGATCGTAACAGGTATGCCTGAGTTGGAAAGGCGAGCGGATCACCCACCATTTCTTGAATCACGGCAGGGCCCGAGTAGAGGAAGAGACTTGACCAAACTACATATCTTCCTAATGGTCCGGTCTGGGTTCAGACACCGAAGAAAGTACTAGGAATGGTATTGTCTAGAGTTAGCAACTGCCTAATATATAAAGCAACTGCCTAATATATAAAGTTCAATTGTTATACGGATCAACATTCATGGTACACGTCAGGTGACTAAGAAAACGTGAATGTGGACGAAACCCCTCATCAATGCTACCTGTTCCAAACCTTGAATCGACACCAGCAGGGCACCCTGAGGATGCAGAGCGAAGACATTTCGAAAACCAATCAAATACAGATGTTGGGACACACCACTATCTATCTGTCGCCATCCTTGAATAAATAATATACACACAGCATGTGTCTTGCATCGATAGAGAAAACAAAATATTTTGTTTTGTTAATAGTGGCAAACAAAGGAGGGCAGTCAAAATTACGCAAGTGTAAACATCAAATTCTTGCATAACTCGCTTTCTGAATCTAAACGCTAAAATTAAATTTGATTTTTTAATTATTTTTTTAAGTCCACTTTATGTACAGTAAGGCTAATTGGGACTGGGCCTACAGTTTAAAGTGGAATCTGAACCACTATGTACCTACACCAGGTATGTTAAAATTATATTTCAAATATTTTTGCTGCTAGGTGGCTACCCTCCATGTAGCGTGAAGCCTTGCCTCGCTCCTAGGGGCGGCGCTGGTTTCAAAAATATAAATAGTTCTTGTAACCTAATAACTTTGGCTCGGGTACCCTTTTCTACACCCTCGATTTTTCGCACATTTCAAATATTCTCGTTACGAAAATTAGTTCTTCATAAGAAACGATGTTTCTAAATAGCGCGGAAAATAATTTTTTTAGATCTACGTGCTAGGAAACTTACGTTTTTCAATATTTAGATTCCTTATGTAACGTCGAAACGGTTTTGCAGGGATTTGATCATGGTGCATCTTGGATTCATGTCACAGGCGCACGTCTGAAAATTTTCTTTTTCTTCTTATCTTTGACTTGTGCAATGGGATAATTTGCAATTTTTTCTTGTTATGAATGACTTGTGCAATGGGATAATTTGCGATTTCAATATATTATTTATGTAATTTATTGCCGGATTGGATATTTGAGACATTGCAATTGTTTTGTGCGACTTTAGACATTGCTAGCCCCACGAACCATTGACGCTAGCCCCACGAACCATTGGCGCTAGCCCCACGAACCATTGACGCTAGCCCCACGAAACATTGGCGCTAGCCCCACGAACCATTGGCGCTAGCCCCACGAACCATTGGCGCTAGCCCCACGAACCATTGGCGCTAGCCCCACGAACCATTGGCGCTAGCCTCACGAACCATTGGCGCTAGCCCCACGAAACATTAACGCTAGCCCCACGAACCATTTGCGCTAGCCCCACGAACCATTGGCACATGGATAGGTTAGTTCAGTTAGGTTGAGATCGATAGTTAAAATTTGGTGTCGTGTTAGTATCACGATCTAGAAATTGGAAATAATTGCGAACCATTTCAAACGACAAAATTTCAACTTTAAATGGCTGTACAGTCGTAAATACTTCTTTCCACGCTCCAATTTTTTTTATTCACAAATAGGATCGAATAATGTTCATAATGAAAAAAAAAAAATTCAAAATTCGAGGGTGTAGAATAGGGTACCCGACCCATAACTTTCACTTTCATAATTTTCGCATGAATTATAGTACAGCCTACTGTTATTTCCTACGATACAATGAAAGGAAAAGAGACTAGATTATGTGGAGACTGACACAGGAATGACAGAAGAAATGATAGAGATGAAAAAACTCCTGAGCAGCAACAGATCTCTGAGGGCCAGGACTCGCCAAGCATTTTTATCAATAGGTGACTGCATCGAGTTCCCTCACCATCTTTTTCTAAAGTGGAGTGGATAGAAAGGATACAGATGAGCAATTTAATTAGAAGAATTGACAAAAGAATTATGTGCATGTGGGAAAGAGAGAGAGAGCGAGAGAAAGGGGGAACACAAAAGAGGAAAAAACAATATGTAAAGGATAAATAAGAAAATGTACACCAACAAAAAGAAATAGGAAAAGAAATATAAACGAAATCGGGAGAGATGAGGCAGAAGAGTGGGAGAAAGAATGCATGTTTGTGAAACTCATATATGAACAGTATGTAACATTGTTAATTGTACACACATAGAATTTCCAAGGAAAAAATGGCATATCCAGGGCTCGAAAAATACTAAAAATTTCAGCCTGGTGGCTGTGATCTTATGCTGTAATATGTACGAAATTTTGATGATTCTAAGTTCAAATTGCAGTAGAGCGTAAGTTAGCAAATGATTTTTTTTTTTAAATCAACGTTGTGAACATCCAGAGTGTCAGTAATAATTTCTTACTCTTTGTCCCCCAACACCCCATTTCCTGTTTTCTCGAATGATTTAGCGATGTTTTGAATACCGTGATGCTCAGCTTCTTATACAGTGTGTTTCAAAAGTTGCACAACCAAAACTTTGAAAATGTATATCATGAAAACCGTAAGAGATATTTACATCGGGTTTTCTGCATTATAAAGTTTCATCCATTGATATATTTTTCAATGCTTAAAATTATCAGTTTTCTCCATACAGAAAATTTAGATAAATTAATCACTGACGGAAGGCAGCGTTAAAATTTTTCCAGAAATGCACTTTTGAATTAGAAAAATACGTAAGAAATTATCGAAGGGTTATAATTAGATGTCTGATGCCATGTCAATCTGTCATTTGCGACCAATATTGGTCATGTCCAACATTTGATGGATCTTTTATTGGCGATTTTATGGGTTGAGTGAAAAAGTGCCATTTTTGGGGCATGTATGACAATGCTAGCAGGTCGAAATATTGTCAATAGATGCATGCAACATGTGCCTAAGTATTGGCTATACATTTACGTGAAAAATCATAAACCAAGATTTTGTGCCGAAATTGGACTCTTGAGAGAATCCTAGTCTGCCTCTGGTTTACACTGAATTCTCTTCGCTCACTTTCGACGCTACTGTGCCTGTTCTTTTAATTGATTCAGCATGGTGTATTCTTTGGAGCAGTGCCTGTGCATTGCTGAAAATTATTTTACTACTCATTCTTACATTCGTGTGCACGAGGTTTTCCAAGAAATATCCCCTACTTTTGCTGTCCTGTAGTATGCACAATTGCTAGTAGGTAGCCTCCTGGCACCTGATCTTCAGAGCTGATGCCTAGCTTTAAAGAAAATTTTTCGAGCACTCTACTAGTAAATATAATCATTTTCATATGTACCTGGAAATTAATGTTAATGAAGGTTTCACCAACAAATGTCAATAAAAATGTATGTTCAAAGTGTATAAACAGAGCATATAATTTGTGTGAAAAGAGAAAAACATGCTGTTTCATGCAACATTGTTATTCGTACAGGCAAGAGTTTCAATCTTCCTCGCATACAGCGCCACGCGCAATTTTGTGCAGTTTGCAACTTCGTACCAAGTTTGAACATGCAGGTGAGCTCCCCGTCAAGTGGAATGCTGGCGTAGGTATTGTTGTAGGTCTATCGTCTATCTATCAGCGTGTTCGAAATGGGCAAGGTGAAGGAACTTAGTTCCGATCTGAAGGATGTTATTATAAATTTGGCCCTTAGAGGTTATTCGTTAAGAAAAATTGGACAAACAGTCAATAAATCACACTACACAGTTCAATACATAGAAAACAAATTTAGAGAGGAAGGTTCAATACAGAATGTGCCAAGAAAACCAAAAGAGATATGGTTGAATGAACATGATGAACGCTTTATTTTAAAAAGAGTGCGAGAAAACCCCCGACTAAGTGTTCCTCAGTTATGACCGTTAGTAGAAAATGTTGCTGGCAAGATGATGTCCGATCAAACTGTCCGACGTGCCTTGTGGAAGCATGGATATCATGGCAGAATACCACAAAAGAGGCCGTATGTAAATAAGGTGAACCACAGGAATAGACTTTCATTTGCGAAAGAGCACATCCACAAGGACCAGGAATTTTGGGGCAGTGTCATATGGTCAGACGAGTCCAAGATTAATATATACGGGTCAGATGGGATAAATAGGGTCTGGAGAAAATCAAATAAAGACAATGATCACATTAACACAGTTCCAACAGTTAAACACGGTGGTGGGTCATTAATGATTTGGGGCTGTATGTCGTAAAGGTGTTGGTACCATCCAGTTTATTGATGGTATCATGAATGCATATGTCTATTTGGACATATTGAAGAACAATGCAAAGCAGAGCAAGATCCGTTGACCTGTGTTTGCCACTCGCTTTGAAAGGTCCGTTCATAACGTGCCTTTTGAGCAAGCCGAGGTGGTTGTAAAACTGTGACGTCATACACATGACAGATCGCTGGGGAAAGTTTAGTATCCGCTAGTTTTAACAGGGGAAACGTGTTTCTGTGATCTTTCCTTGCTCTTGTATTCGTGTATTCGCGTGTATTTTCAGTCATTTTGTTGTGTTTTCATATTGTAATGTGAGTGATAATAATGTCTAACTGTGCTGTGAGCACATGTCGAAACTATCTCAGGAAAACTAAAAATTTTGAAATTGTTTACCATAAATTTCCTCCCAACGAGAAGTTCCGAAAAATCTGGGAGAGCAAATGTTATCAAAAAGACAAATTTCAGGTTTGCTAACTCGAGTATTTGTTCTTCACATTTTTCACCAGAATGTTACGAACGCGATTTAAAATCGGAATTATTAGGAATTACACCAAAGAAGAGACTGAAGAAAGATGCCATTCCTACATTGTTACTTCCAGTCACACATGTGCAGGTCAGTGATGACAACAGCGTTCGTGCAAGACGTGCAAAGGCAAGATGTGCTAGGAAAAGGGTTCTCTCTAATGTAAGTGAACAATTATTAGTGAACAGCAGCGTGCCACCTCAAGAACAAAAGCCTTTATCTGTGTTGTCATTTGTTTGTTCAATAGAAAGTGAAAAAATCGAGAACACAAAACAACTGGAAGTGCTTCATGGGGAAAATGAAAAGCTAAAGACAGATATAAATAATTGTCATGAGGAAATCAAAAACCTTAAAATCAATTTGCAAAAATTGCAAGCAAGGTATAAGAAGATATTGAAGTCAAAAGTGGCTTTAAAAACAAGAGACCGGAAGAAAGTGAAAACTATTGTGAACAAAATAGTGAGACAAATTTTGAGCAAAACCTTTACTCCAGGGCAAATCAACATGTTAATTAAGGGGAATAGAAAGCAGAGGTGGAAACAGGAATATATATTTCCTGCATTAACACAAAGGGCGATCAGTGAACGATTGTATACCCACATGAGATCAGAGGTCGGAATTCCATTACCCAGCATTGCAACACTTCGTCGCTGGGTGCAGAAATTGAGACTCCCACTGGGAATTCTTGCACCAGTTTTGAATATTATGAAACACCAGGGACAGTGTTTGACTGAAGTGGAAAAACTGTGTGTCCTGTTCTTTGGTGAAATTAATGTTAACGGACGAGTGTGCTACGACAGTGAAAATGACAGAGTTTTGGGTCCCCATAGAAATGTTCAGGTTGCAATCTTCGAGGATTGACAGGTGCATAGAAACAGCCAGTATACTATAACTTTGATACGGCTATGACCAAGGCTTTGTTGTTTGATATTATATCAATGGTTGGGGTAGCTGGGTATAAAATAGTTGCTATAGTTTCGGATCTAGGTGGAAGTAATAGAAAACTATGGAACGATCTTAGTGTTAATTGTGAGCAGCCTTTTTTTTTTATTTCCATTGTAAGGGGAGAAAATTTGGGTTTTTTGTGGATTTGCCACACTTAATAAAATTATTGAGGAATCATTTTATCGATAATGGAATCCAGTCGAATGAAACAGTTATGAAGAAAAATATCATAGAAAGGATACTCAAAATGGATTCTTCCGAACTCAGGCTTGCTCCAAAGTTAAATTGGATGCGCATATCAGTGCAACAGAACGACAGACAAAGGGTTGCGCCAGCAATGGAACTATTCTCCAGGCACACTGCTGCTCTTATTGAGCATGTCTTCCCAGAGAATGAGGTTGAGGCAAATTTTTTTCCATCTCACTAACAATTTTATTGACGTCATGAATTCAGGTGTGCCACTGAATTCTAGAAATAAAATAAAATGTGGCTTTGGCATACATTATAACGAACAAATGGAAGTGCTTAGTGAAATGGAGAAAGCAATATCAGAGGCAAGAGTTATGACGATGCTTGCTTCATTGTTTGATGGTCTCGTCGATACTCAAACAACTGACCAAAGACAAGAAGTGACCTTTACGTCATCATCTGTAGACTTGCCACATGAAAACAGTGACATGGTTTACTTGATGAGAAATGAAGAAAAGGAGGCTCTGCGGTATGTTGCGGGCTATATCGCAAGAAAATGTAGGCATGTCGAAGCTGGTGAAATTTGTGCATCAAATTCATCGGGTGGAGGATGGATAGAAACTTTGTCACGGGGCGGTCTTGTGTCTCCTTCTCCTAATTGGATGCAAGTTATAAAAGAGTGTGAGGGAGTATTCCGGCAGTTCCACGGAAAAACAAAAAATCGGGGAGCAAAAGTAATAAGCAGTCTGTTGGAAATTCTGAAACATAGGTTTCTCCATGAAGATCTGAAGATGCTCAAGTTGTTTTGTAGAGCAAGAACATTTTTCCGAGTTCGATATCTGAATCACAGGACCCAAGCAATAAAAAGGAGAAATGCCATGAAACAAAAACAATGGACCCAGAGCTGCTCTTCTTCCAGTTCTTTCCAGCACTAGCCGTGGGTAAGTTTATGCTTTTACATACTTATAATTCATCTATACACCATTACTTTCATGTATTCTGTGTAAGTTGTTTTGCGATGCTCTTCAGTATTTGATTTTTCTCTTAAATTCAAGAGTGTTGCAAGCTTTACAGTGCTGAAAATAGCAGACACGCGGAGAGTATCATGCTGATGATGTCACAGAAGCCCTGCCGAAGTTGTAAACATGGGGATTGACAAAAAGGCCTGTTATGACCAGACCTTCTAGAGCAGGGGAACGTGGGCTTCGACGGACCTTGAAGCAGAGTGCCCAAAAAATGGACATGCCGCCTATCTACAGATTCCAACAAGACAATGACAGTAAGCGTAAGGCGTGAGTTAACATGAGGTTAATATGTAATGTGCCCAAACTACTACAAACACCTGCTCAAAGTCCAGACTTAAATCCCATTGAGCATTTATGGGCAAGTTTGAAGAGGCGAGTCCATAAAGCAGGCGTCAAGTCCAAACAAAAGTTGAAAACTGTTGTGCAAGCCGAGTGGAATAAAATAAGCTCTGAAACATGTCGGACACTGATTAATTCTATGAAGAACAGGTGTCAAGCAGTAATTAAAGCCAAAGGATATGCATCAAAGTATTAGAACTGTCAGTCAATTTGCTCTCAACATACTTTTTTCTTTTATATCATTAAGTGTATGAATAGTCAAGTTGTACAAAAAATGACATGTTTCTCTTTCAGATTCATTTAATTTATTATTGTCATTGGTTATACAGAATTTGGGTAAGATTTTATGTTCCTAATGATATTAGTTATTGAATTGTAAAGAAACAATTTCAAAAGAGTGTATTTCCTTTCAGATATTAAAGCATTTCCTTTGAAAATCCATGTGTACGAATAAGACTGTTACATACTGTATACACACACACACACACTTACACTTTATATCTGGCCACCCTAATTTAACAATATGAGAATCCTGCCCACCCGGTCAAACTTATCTGGCATCGCCCCTGAAAACAAGTATAAAATATTAGTGTCAAATCTATAATACTTATTCAAATGCTGTGCTCGCACAAAGTCACAAGCTTTGAAATACATTTAAATCTACTATAATGGTGGCATTGCAAAATGAAAATATATCCATGGAGCAGGGAAAGTTTTTCAGATATTGACTGTTCGGGTATTCAGGATGACCCCTTTTCAAATTGACCTTGAAATTTGAATAAAAACTGTGAAGTTGCCTTGAACATGGGCCAGTCATCAAACTCTACACCCTTGAAAATTTATCTTTCTCGGTAATGGTGCCAATTGTTTTATGATTTTTTCTTTTCAAATTCTTCTAGCAGGAAGACTAATTATCATAGAATTTTGGCAATCATTGTCATACTAAATTTGAACCTTCCTTAAAGTAATGAGCACTGTTTGGATTTCAAAAAAAGTTATTTATGTTGGAAAAAAACGGTAACATTATAGTATAAGGGAAACAGATTTCTTCAAATTTACAGGAGAAAGTACTTACGGAAATCATTTTCTGTATCCCTGTGGAAGTTCATGAATGTAGTTTCTATCCATTTTAATGCGAAAACATGTCGTTTTCTGTGAAAATCTGTCCGACACACTGTTTCTGCTGCTGCCATTTGCTTTCTGTACGAGAGTACAATGTTCCATGTGTTAAGATGATGCAACCCCATAGTCAGTGTTTCAGCCTCACCATGTTTTCACTAGAACAGGACTTGTCGAGTATTTTTAATTTGTTTTTTTTATTTTTTTTAACTATGCTTGCCTAACCTAACTTAACTAACCTTACGAAAAATGGTCTTTCGGGGTAACGTGAATGGTTTTTGGGGCTAACGTCAATGGTTTCCGACGTATTAGCATAATTTTAAATCTGGGCATGAAAGTAGGTATTTTCCAGTGAACGAGGTTGCAACATTGCATAAATCGTCAAAACACTCGCACAACTTGCCCTGAACCAGTACGCTATTGCCCATCATAACGCGTTACAGAATCGAAATAACAAGTAACAGTAAGTACTCGGAAATGTAAGAAATAGACATTATCTTAGTTAGAAATGCATTATTTCACCTTAGGAAACGTTCCGCATTCCAAAATAGTATGTTAGCAATGTAAAAAAGTGTGAAATATATGATTTATAGGTGTATCCCTTATACTGTAATAGTACTGAAAAAAACAACATAAAAATTATGCAAGGATGCACACTTCCCATGGACAATGTATTTTCCATTAACAAGCGACTGTAAGTATCGTAGATTAGTGGTTTGAGTTGCTGTTTTAAGTCCACTTTATGCACAGTAAGGCTAATCAGGACTGGACCTACAGTTTAAAGTGGGATCCGAACCACTTGTGCCTCCACCGGGTATCGAACCTGGGACCCCTTGATTACAAGGCAAAGACGCTACCACTGTGCCATGGGGGAGACCCCCGTAGATTAGTGGGAATTAATGTAGAAGTAAATTGGAACCTCAGTATAATACATTTAGGGACTTTTAGTGCTACGAGAACCAACCCTTGCCTGCCTAACCTAACTACGAACGCATATATTGAACAAAATCTTAAGTTATAACGGTCAAATATTGAGTAACAGGTAATTAATTTCCAAATGTACAACCCCGATCACGACAAGACTCTACCATCAATGTTCATAATGGACTTCAAGGAAGATTGTTTGTTGTACGGTATCGATAGCTCAGACTGCTTGAGGCTAATGCGAAAATTACTCAAAGGGAGTGCAAGGATCTGGCTCGAGCAGCAGAATCCACAATTTGATAGCTTTGAAGAATTTGAACAAGCCTGTCTACAACAATTTCAAGGTCGCCAGCTAGTAGAACGTAAAATCACTTTACTTAGAAATCGCAGGTTTGATGAGAGCCAGAAAACCACCTATAAACAATTCTTTTGGCAACGAGTGAGTGATTTCAACGCCCTGAAGCCTGGAATTGAGCCAGTTGAAATGTTAGCCACAATACGTGCCATGTTTCCACATTATGTGCAACGTCAGCTAACCGGAGACGCACTTACCAACCAGGACACGATGTCAATGATCCTTTGCGATTTGGACGCGCTGGAGCAAGAGAAACGAGCATCCTGGGAAAACAAAAATCACAGAAGAAGGTATGGAAATTTTGATGAAGGAAGGCAAGAGGGATTCCCAAAAGTAAACTTGGCAACAAACAATAGTAGGAGACAGAACTCTGGGAGGAACCGTAGAGAAGCTTATCCCCAGCGAGGTTCGTACAACAATCACCGCCCACAACAACAACACTTCAGAGACAATAGGGATGGAGGAAACGCGAGATGGCAACACTGCTGGGATCAAAACAACACAAGACAAGATGAGAGGAATCGTGCTGTGAATGCAGTTAGAAGAATGGTGGCCCCACTGACTGGTGCTAATTTACCCAACTGGAATAGACCGTCTACTAGCCATAACTTGAACCCACTCTCCCCGGATTACCAACCCAGACGAAGTGGACTGAGGCAAGAACAGCGATCTTTGGAGCAGACAACCGATATTCAAGGCCCGACGGGAGACTAGCAGACTCCTGTGACAGTTCGGCTCAGGTCAAAGGAGACACTGAAGAAAATATCGCAGTAGAGCCACCCTGATTATAAAGTAAACATTAGGGAGATTAGAGATTATTTTTTTTATATTAAAAGGCAAAAATGTAGACATTTATTATCATTAATGAAAGAGGTATGCAGACATATGTGCGAGAGGGAACAAATTGCAAACCAAATATTTACTTATATCTTATTTAGCTTATTATTCAGTATTAACTTATTATGTATAAAACTACAGGGTGTACCCAAAGTTAGTATGTAAGTGGTAATATACGTTGAGATTTCGATGTTAAAATGTACATTGTATTGTATTCTTGTATACTTTATTATATTTGATTATATTTTTATAATTATAGTACAATTGCAGGAAGTATAACTTCATTCAAATATTGGGTTGAAAGTTATATGGTCCAGGGTTCGAGTCCCTATTCAGACGCCTAAGTGCGCAACCACTAACAAATATCATTAATATGTGGTATGAATTTTTTCCTGTCACTCGCAAGTTCGCTCTGAAAAAAATTCATAATTAAAAGGAGGGGAATGTTATAACGGTCAAATATTGAGTAACAGGTAATTAATCTAATTGCCCGTTATTAAGAATTAATTACAATTGGTAATATTAAAATCCGTCGCGAATACAGGTGTCTAGCGACTGTCTTAGCCAACACTAACTTGCTTAACCACAGCTTTTCGCCCAAATTCGGATTTACATGCATTCTTATGGGGAATAGCAGGAAAAGAGCAACTTCTAAACCAATGGACCGAATTGGATGAGATTTTTAACCAGCGGAAGACTACATCATGAAAGTACTGATTCCAAGATTTGAGCCTAATCAGAACAGAAATACGGGAGTTACGAATTATTAAAGATTAATCGCTGGATTGAATGGGAGACGCTACCCTACTGAGTTGGCCCTTACTGAACGTGTCGAATACAATAGCCGAGGATTTAACCTAATCTCTGCACGAGGGGCTGCTACCAGAGGTTAAGGACCGGAGTGAGCGTTGACCAGGATAGGAGGACAACGGTCAAAGCACCAGAAACAATAAATGAATACCTAAACACAGAGGCTAGAGCGTTACCTCGTTCAAATCTGGAATAAAAGGGATGATTCGGAATAGCGAGAAAACAGTTTGCCTACAATCGCCACCGGAGTGTAAGCTACGTGCGACCTAGCTCAGAGTTGCGATCGGATCCGAGGTCTGGATTTGTTTTTTCCTCGAGTGAGTGTTTTAGAGCCATGGAGTAGAACAGAGTAGACCTAGGGGGGTCGTTTCCCCCTTGCCGCATTCGTGCACATACGTGTGGTATGTGAGAATAACGCCAGCCACGTCCACCTGTGTCAATCGTCCGAAACAATGTCCTAAGTTAGCAGAAGTTAATAACATTTAATAGCCATGTGAGTCCATGTGAAACCGTGAAGGACTGACCTACTACTGCGCTAGTTGTCGTATGGAGTTGACAGTGTACATGTACCGTCATGGATGTCCCTGTGAAGTGAACGAGTGAAGCCAGGATCCGATGATGCCATACGGAACTGCCGGGAGAACCATTTTCGCCAACAAGGATAACCGCGAAGTACAACAATGGAGTGCAAACGTCATCCAAAACTGTAGGACCCCTTTCACCCTACCCAGGTCAGAGGGAATGCCGCGAAGGTAAGATCCAACCATGTGCGTGTGTGAGAGAGATGACGCCAATCTACCGCGAATCAGCGTAAATCAAATCATTGCATAACTTACAATCAGTGCTAGGGCATAACTAGACAACGGTATTCCGGCGGACAATCAATGTTGTAGATCAGAGTTTATGTTAACAGCAAACAATAGTTCATTGAAATATATTTATACCTTCAGAAAAGATAAAAGGGGTTCGCACAAGGAACAATTATTCACTTTATACTGAAAATCCTAAACGGTAAATTGTAAACGACAATGTAGCCAAGAAATAGCATGAGTACAGTCAAAGTATTAATTAATCTAACCTTTGTAATTGTCATATTGTTGCAATATGACATGGAATGAGTGTATGAATGAGAGATCGAGTGAAAGAGGGCAAGATGTACTGTGTATTTATCTGTGCTTTGATATACGTGTATATTCAGAACCACCCTAGAATTATGTAACGTCATTTCAGGTACTTAAAATCAAATCCTCCTAGGTTTATTCTCGGTAACTCCGACTATAGGCACTTATCCTGACCGTATTCATGTAATGTTTAATCCGCGTGACAGGTGTCACGGGGAGCGATTCTGCGTTGCACAGTTGAGTTGAGTTGATCCTGTTTCAGCACGTGACAAAGTAATTGCTAAAATTCCCCAGTATGTACAGTATGTAACATTGTTATTCCTACACACAGAATTTCCGAGGAAAAAATGTCATATCTACTAGTAAATATAATCATTTTCATATGTACCTGGAAATTAATGTTAATGAAGGTTTCACCAACAAACGTCAATAAAAATGTATGTTCAAAGTGTATAAACAGAGCATATAATTTGTGTAAAAAGAGAAAAACATGCTGTTTCATGCAACATTGTTATTCGTACAGGCAAGAGTTTTAATCTTCCTCGCATACAGCGCCACCACTATTTGTAACAAGTTTGAACATGCAGGCGCGCTCCCCGCCGAGCGGAATGTTGGCGTAGGTATTGTTGTAGGCCTATCGTCTATCTATCAGTGTGTTCGAAATGGGCAAGGTGAAGGAACTTAGTTCCAATCTGAAGGATGTTATTACAAATTTGATTCTTAGAGGTTATTTGTTAAGAAAAATTGGACAATCACACACCACAGTTCAATACATAGTAAACAAATTTAGAGAGGAAGGTTCAACACAGAATGTGCCGAGAAAACAAAAAGAGAGACGGTTGAATAAACGTGATGAACGCTTTATTTTAAAGAGAGTGCGAGATAACCCCCAACTAAGTGTTCCTCAGTTACGACCGTTAGTAGAAAATGTTGCTGGCAAGATGATGTCCGATCAAACTGTCCGACGTGCCTTGTGGAAGCATGGATATCATGGCAGAATACCACAAAAGAGGTCGTATGTAAATAAGGTGAATCTCAGGAATAGACTTTCATTCGCGAAAGAACACACCCACAAGGACCAGGTATTTTGGGATAGTATCATATGGTCAGACGAGTCCAAGATTAATACATACGGGTCACATGGGATAAATAGGGTCTGAAGAAAATCAAATAAAGACAATGATCACATTAACACAGTTCCAACAGTTAAACACAGTGGTGGGTCATTAATGATTTGGGGCTGTATGTCGTCCAAAGGTATTGGTACCATCCAGTTTATTGATGGTATCATGGATGCATATGTTTATTTGGACATATTGAAGAACAATGTAAAGCAGAGTGCTAAAAAATGGACATGCCGCCTATCTATAGATTCCAATAAGACAATGACAGTAAGCATAAGGTGTGAGTTAACATGAATTGGCTAATATGGAATGTGCCCAAACTACTACAAACACCAGCTCAAAGTCCAGACTTAAATCCCATGGAACATTTATGTGCAATTTTGAAGAGGTGAGTCCATAAAGCAGACGTCAAGTCCAAACAAGAGTTGAAAACTGTTGTGCAAGCCGAGTGGAATAAAATAATCTCTGAAACATGTCGGAAACTGATTAATTCTATGAAGAACAGGTGTCAAGCACTAATTAAAGCCAAAGGATATGCATCACAGTCAATTTGCTCTGAATATACTTTTTCCTTTTATATTATTAAGTGTACGAATAGAAAAGTTGTACAAAAAATGGCATGTTTCTCTTTCAGTTTCATTTAATGTATTATTGTCATTGGTTATACAGAATTTGGGTAAGATTTTATGTTCCTAATGATATTAGTTATTGAATTGTAAAGAAACAATTTCAAAAGAGTGTATTTCCTTTCAGATATTTAAGCATTTTCTTTGAAAATGTGTGAGTACGAATAAGAATGTCACATACTGTATATCAAAATAGAACCATCTTAAAATTGCATTCGTAGCATGATGAAATCAATCGTAATAAAACAAAAGGAACTTGGGTCTCCAATCTTCATAAACCATGAATAATTTTCCACTTTCTCTCTGGTATACTGAGGGTCAACAGCACGAACCATTGGATAAGGGGATTTATCTCACTAATCAATTCAGTTAGAAATGCAACATTTTGCGAAATTTATTTCAACACCTTAATGCCGGCGCAGGAAAATCTGAATTATAAAGCAAATTCGAAAACGTCTATAATTTGAGACATTGTAGATTAGACCCCTTAGCGTGGAATGACCATAAATTGAATCACGCGAAACTCAACGTGGTTACAACAGAAAAAAAAATCGTGGACTATTTTATTGCCAGTAAGTATGGGCTTCACTAATATTCACTATTTCATACATATAATTTGTCCGTTCACTTACCCTCGATGTACTCCAAAAGTATATTCAGTTGTCGCAATCTTTGCAAAAGAATGCTGTACTTCTGAAATAACGATGGTCTCCCTCGCTTCAACGTGTCATCATTCTGTAGTTTGTGGATTGTGAAACATTTCTGAATTTGAAGACTCGTAAGTTGTGAAAGTATGCATACCGTTATGAGGTTATTTCCGCTCCAGCACGAGAGCATGGTTTTTGAGTTTCGATCTTGTTTAATGTTTACTTTCTGAATCAGCGTTGCAAGACTCATCATTAAAAACATGTATGTATTTTTTACTTCAGACATTGTTGTGAATTTAGTGTCTTGGATTATGTTTACTTACGTAAAAAGTGTTTGGATTATAAAACGGACGTAGGATTAAAAAATGAGATAAACAGTCAAAAAAATAATATATGACGTCAAAATCTAACGAGGAATCATTTACAGCAGGTTGGCAACACCCGTAAACAACAGAACTACGTTGAAGCGCAATGCACGTGCAACACATTTTTTGCTTTTATATTAATAGGCGGTGTGAGCCAAGAAACAGCAAGCAAGCAAGCTTTTATATTATTATTAGAATTACAATTACTTGCAACCGTAATAAGGCTCATTATATGAATTGGTTCGTTCCTTTCGTAATATGTGTTATATTAGGGTGCGAAAAGTAACAGGAAGGCAAAGGAAGTTCCGAGATTGTGCAAGGTAAGCAACATTTTCTGCACTGATTTTTTTATTTTATTTTCTGCTTACTTTGCAGATGATTTTCGTTGTGAGCTACATATAATACATTAACATGAACAGAACTCATCGTACGTGGAAAACCATATCACTGTAAGTACTTATGAAGATCTGCGATTGATTTAATTGAAGAGACAGATAATTCTCAGCGATGATTCTCTTAAAAAACTGATAAAACAGAAAGAATAAATTATTTTAGAAAATAATGGTAAGTGAAATACATTATTATGTGCTTCAGAAGGAGTGCGTGACTATCGTATGTTACACAAAGCCATAGTTTTTTACACGGAAAAAGGAGAAGATACATTGTAACATTAACGCAACCAGAACTAACTAGCCTAACCTACTCTGATCACATAACACATACTAAGTCAGGGTATGACTTGAGATGACCGGACCCCTATCCGATTTTCTTCATATTTGACATAGTCACTAATTGAGGTACCCTAATCACGAATCTGAAGTTAAAATTTGTCGGAAACGTCTAGAAACTGCGAACGATTGACGCTAGCCTCACGAACCATTGGCGCTAGCCCCACGAACCATTGGCGCGTGGTTAGGTTAGGCAAACATAGTTAAAATTTCGTGTCGTGGTAGTATCAGGATCTAAAAATTGCAAATAATTGCGGTAAAAATTTACTATCCTTCGGACACCTCTAATTTTTTCGTTTCGTCAATTTTTGACATTCGTACTTACGTATCTGCTTCGCGGAACATTCCTGAAGGTGTAGAACATCTAGAAATTGCAAAATAAGCGAAAATAAGGCGTTAGTTTTCGGAATGGAACCTGTCGATTTTCGCGATTTTTTTTGTTTCATAACCAAATATATATATTCCTGATACTACCACGACACTAAATTTTAACTATGTTTGCCTAACCTAACCACGTGCCAATGGTTCGTGGAGCTAGCGTCAATGGTTTGTGGGGCTAGCGCCAATGGTTCGCAATTATTTCCAATTTCTAGATCCTCATACTAACACGACACCAAAGTTTAACTATGTTTGCCTAACCTAACCGAACTAACCTAACCATGTGCCAATGGTTCGTGGGACTAACAAAACACAATCACAACACGTCATGTAACAGTCACGATGCATGATTTTGTACGAAGGTGTACGCACCAAATGCTATTCTCCGTTGGAGAATTAATTTTCAATAAACAACATGAATTTCAGCTATGAAACATTCCCACATCACACAAAACATCTTCCCGATGTTCGACAATGCTACAGGAACTTATTACGGTAAGTAGTTTCTTCTGTAAAAATAAATAAATGTGTCCGAAGAATAGTAAACTAGTACCGCAACTTCTAGACGTTTCCGACAAATTTTAACTTCAGATTCATGATTAGGGTGCCTCAATTGAAGAAAATCGGAGAGGGGTTCGGTCATCTTAAGTCGTTCCAAACATAGAACCTAGCAGGTATTTGGGCCCAAGTTCCATTTGTTTTATTCGCATTTCATCATGCTAGGAATGTAATTTTTACATGGTTTCATTTTGATTTATGTCTGTTAATACATACTGCGGAGTTTTAGCGATCACTTAATATTGTGTTTAATATACGCTTTCATGATTAGGTTAGGCAGGTATGGTTTGGTTCTCTTAGCATTTATATAAAGTCCCTAAATGCATTCTACTAAGGTTCCGATTTACTTCTACATTCATTCCAACTAGTCTATGATACAGTCGATTATCAACGGAAAGAACATTGTCCATTGGAAGCACGCATGCTTGCGTAATGTAATTTATTTTTTTTCAACATAAATAACTTTTTTTGGAATCCAAACAGTGCACATTACTTTAAGGAAGGTTCAAATTTCGTGTGGCAATGATTTCCAAAATTCTACGATAGTTAGTCTCTCTGCTAGGAGAATTTGAAAAAAAAAGGTACCAAGTTCCTTTTGTTTTATTGCGATTTCATCATGCTACGAATGCAATTTTTACATGGTTCAATTTCGGTGTACGTCTGTTAACACATACTGAGGAGTTTTAGCGATTGCTTAAGGTTTTATTCAATATATGCTTTCGTGGTTAGGTTAGGCAGATTAGGTTTGGTTCCCTTAGCTTGAAAATAAAGTCCCTAAATGCATTCTACTAAGGTTCTGATTTACTTCTACATTCAATCCAACACTTCTACGATATTTACTATCGCTTGTCGACGGAGAATATCTTGTCCATGAGAAGTGCGTAAGGTAATTTTCAAGTTGTTTTTTTGACCATAAATAACAATTTTTCGAGTCCAAACATTGCTCATTACTTTAAGGAAGGTTCAAATTTCATGTGACAAAGATTTCCAAAATTCTACGATAATTAGTCTTTGTGCTAGGAGAAATCATAGAAGAATCGGAACCGTTACCGATGACATTGATGAAGATACACAAAGAACACCCATGCCAGACCGGTATTCGAACACAGGATCGCTGAGCTAATCACTCCACCATGCAGGTCAACACCTATATTTTATAACAAATAAGGGTTTCTGAATTAATTAACTTTATCAGGGCACAACATTTCCAGGATATTCACTCTTTATTTCCCAACAAAATTAGGCAATCTCCCATTTCACTTGAAAAATTCTACATTCCTCTTCTCTTGTTTTCTCAATCCCACAAAGCTTAGGCAGTAGTACATCATCTATATGTGCCAAACAGTAAGCGACACAGTTACCTGAATTTTTTTCGCAAACTTACTTTCCTTCTTTACAATCAAAGGAACTGATTCATTGGCGACAGAAAGTGTGCACACTTCCCTCTGCCAGCCAGCAAGACCTCAGGACTAACCTGTCAATCAACTTGCTTAGTTAACACAACCATTACCCCTTAACCTTTTGCATCCCGAGCATCTCGATCGAGATCCTACATGTAACCCTTGCATCTCTCTCGATCGAGATCCTCTAGCATGCTCGTAGATATGACGTTATAATTTTGCTATTTTTAGCTGGATTTGTGATTTTCTTCTTTTATACATTATTGTTAACACACTTATTAAACAATTATGACTCTTGCACTTTTTGGTGTCAAACAATAAAGGTGGGAAAATGGCACCTTTTTTTGTGCTTCCTCACAAAGGAAAAATAATTCCAACAAACAGAGGCCTAATTTGTTAGCAATTCTTTTCGTCGCCACTGGAAACTAGACGGGTACCCAAGGTCACAAGGAATTTTCCTCATGTTGCCACAAAGGGGGGGGGGGGGAAGAGAGGGTTGAGTAAAACTGCACTATTACAAAGAAAAGTTCGAAAGCAAGACAAAAACGTCTTTGTTGCCAAGCATGCATTGTCTAAAAATAGAATGATGCCGCAGATGCAAGAAAGAAGAAGATTTGGCACACTTTCGTCACCCCTTTCCTGGCTATCATTCTAGGAACATCCCATAGCTCAGCGGTGGTGGTTTTGTGCGTGCATCAGTTGGTTTTTTTTTTTGTATATATTCTGAAAGAGTCAGTGGCATGCAGACATGTCGTTTTGGGGGTACACGTCGTTTTCTATTGATCATATGATAATAGTGCAAATATTTTCTTGTTCCTAACACTCCAGCAATTATTTTCATATGTATTGTTACAATGTTTTGTACTTTTTGTCGGGGAGAGGGACCGAAATCCCCATTTTTTCTTAAAAATGTTTGGAATTTTCAGTTACCTCCCCCCCTCCATCCATATATATGCCACATGTGCATAAATTTTATATAGTTTGAATCTATGGTTCATTCTGAGTAAAACAATATATCATTTGTCTGTCTATGGCAATTAGCATCCGATCTACAGTCATTTTTATAAATCTCTGCATTTTACTGAAAATCAGCTCCGGCTGCAAGGGGGTTACATGCGAAAAAGGCTCGGGTGACTAAAGGTTAATGGAATGCAAGAATGTACCTGTGTAAGAATATAAACATGCTTCCAAAAGTTAAACACCCAATGGTAAAAACAACAAAAATGGAAAAGTAAAACTTTGATTAACACAAAATTGCACATGAAGGTAGCAAATGTGTTTATGCATTAAAGTAAACAAGAATTGTGTACAATGATGAAAAAAAAAATTTACTTTGTGTAAGTTATATGATGACGTCACATTTGGGTCATTAACGTAATGATGTTTAAAGGCAAACAATACTTACAATAATATGGTATGTGACCACCTCGGACCTTCACACAAACTTTACAACGATTTTCCATACTTTCAATGAGATCATCAACCATCACAGATGCGAGCAATGGTCATTCCTCCATTAGGGCCGTTTCCAACTCTCTGAGACTGGCTGGAGGAGGTAAACGTGCCGAGACAGCATGCCTGAGGGCATCCCAAAGGATTTCAATGGGATTAAGGTCGGGGGGAATATGCCGGCCACTGCACACGAGAAATTCCTTCATCTTCCAGGTCGTCAAAGATGTATGGCTCGATGGAGATGGGCATTATCGTTCATAAGGAGGAAATCGGGACCAGCAGCTGCAGCATAGAGTCTCACAATGGGGTCTAGGACTTCATTTCTATACTGCGCAGCCATCACAGAACCGCCTTTAAAAATGTGCAGCTCGGGGCGATATCCCATTGAAATTCCAGCCCACACCATGATGCTGCCACCTCTGAATGCATGATGTTCGATGACGTTCTTGGCCTGATTGTGTGTGCCTCATTCTCTCCAGACCCTTGCATGCTTATAATCTGATTCCCGCGCAACTCTAGACTCGTCCGTGAACAGGGCGTTCCACCAATCTGAGACAGTCCAATTGACATGTTGACAACACCACTTTAATCTTGTCCCTCTGGCTTGGACAGTTAGTACAACACAAACATGTGGTATTTGGGCATACAATCCCTTCATGTGGAGCCTTCAGCGCACAGTACTGGAAGATATTGTCTTACCAAGTCCTGCTGCAACCATGGATGGAACAGTTGTTGAGGTTGCTCGTCGATTCTGCTTGGCTACTATAGCAATATATCGATCATCAGAGGGGAAGGTAACCCTTGGACAACCGTACACAGGTCTCCGGACAACTGTTTGGGTTTTTTGGAATTGTTTCCATAATCGAGAAATTACCGAATGATCAGCACCAAAGAAAATAGCGACATCTTTGATTGACTGTCCTGCTTCAATGCACCCGACAGCATGCCGGTGCTCACTATCTGTCATTCGTCTTCTTTCAGCCATAGAAACACTAATATTATCAAAAATAACCCTACAAAAGTTACAAACACTTCGTATCATCTTTAAAATGCACCTCAAACCCTTCAACGAAAGTGTGATGATTCTTGCATGAAATCCTCGCTTTTATGCTATTTCAAGAGCATAGATTATGCACCTAGGAACAGATGATTCACTCTCTACTTACAAAAAGGAAGCTTCACATAAAAACTGATATCTAGATCCAAAGCGATTTTCAGTCACTGAAATTCACATACGCTTTCGAAAATTTGCATTGCGTGTTTAACTTTTGGAAGGCAGTGTATGTCATTCTGGTGAAGTTCGGATGAGTCTAGTCTTGTTTCATGAGAAAATAAAAAGTGGATTGACGGATCATCCTGCGTGGATGAAGTGTACACATGGTCAAAACGGGCTGCAACAAGGCATGCTGAGGGCCGCATGCAGCCTGCGAATTTGATGTGGCTGCTCTAAAGGATAGAAAAAGAAACATTTAAAATATATTGAACTGAAATGTTATTTGTAGGAATATTGGATTAGAAAATAGGCAAATTACATATTTAATAATATTACATTATATCCTTAATTACCATACTTAAGGGGAGGAGATACAGTTATGCACCAATTGTGGATTTATTTCAATATTGCCCGAATCGGCACTGCTACTAGAAATAACCCTGGGTGTATCCAAGAGTTTGAATTTCTCTCAATGTTGCAAGTGGAAGCGTTTTTTTAATGTTGATTATTGAGCTGGACACGATGTTTGAAAAATATGATGAATAAGAATTTTCGGAATCCCATGTATTCCTTATGGGGAATCAACGTCAACATAAAGTTACGGCTAATGAAATGGAAGTTTTGACTTTTCTTCTTGTGAAATTTATCTTCAAACTGCCCTCTTCCAGTTTACATCTTTTTCTCTTCCCTCCATCGGAAGTTTCATATTCCCAAAAGAAGCAATCAGATCATACTCCCACATGATCAATGCTTTTCTCCTTGCCTCCTGGCAATGTTGTCAAACCTGATGCGCATAAAAGAACTAAATTTAACCACAAATGTAGTTAAAACTGACTTTCATGGAGCTAGATTTACGATGGCTGGATAAAGTGCCTCCTAGGGTAATGTTAGTTGTCAAAGGGGTGGGGGCACTGCTGTTATCGTTAACTCTAAATTGATGGCAATTTATTCTTAGTTTTCAATATCTAGATCTGGCGGCATCACCCATCTCAATAATCCACCGATGGTCATATGAAATCAAAAATAAAGAATTCCCTGATAACAATATTATGTCAATTTCACGTGAAACAGCACTATAAAGAAGTAGCTGGGGAGGTAAGAGAGAGTGGAGCGACGCAGCCAATATAACAATATCATGTCACGTGCAAAATGTATAATTATGACAAAAGTTGGTGTATGTGGGCCGGAACCAGTGATGGCATCATAGTGGGGCACAGGGGTGGGCATTCCAGTTCACAGCTGAACGAGTTCACAAAAGAGCCAGATCTGGCTCCAAGAGAGCTAAGTTGGCACACTGCTACGGATGGAAGAGCTTGGGAAGAGTTTTGTGGGGACTGTGTTGTATGCCCTTAATATAATTTGCTTCAAACCTTGAGCTAGTAATAAAATTTTACAATGAATAATGTGCAGGGTTGTTTTTTTTTTTAATATCATGCTTCATAGTGCTTTCAGATTCTTTCTTTTTCATTTACAGATTTACTGCAATGAGGAAAACACAACCAAGCCACAGTGGTGTACCAAGTGACTTTGAACAAAAATGATTCTTTAGCAGATTGTGTGTCTGTGTAATGCAAGCACAGAGTGGCTGATGTTGAACCTTAGAAAAGTGTTCTTGCACTGAAATTTTAAAATTTTTGCATGAAGATAGATAAGTGTCCAAGCCATAAATCGGAATAATTCCATACTAAACATGAGTATTCATCTTTCTTATTTACTTTCCAATACAGTCAGTTCCAGTAAGTGTATTGACAATCTGAAGGATGCATGGAGGTCCTCATCAGAATCAAACGAGGCACCAAGTCAGATGAGTATTGCCTATGCACTTCCAGAAGTCCCACTAAGTCAAAATAGTACTACCTATGTACTTCCAGAAATTCAACCAAGTCAGAAGACTACTGCCTATCTACTTCCAGTAGGTCCACCAAGTCAGAAGAGTACTGCCTCTGCACTTACAGAAGTCCCACTAAGTCAGAAGAGTACTACCTATGTACTTCCAGAAATTCAACCAAGTCAGAAGACTACTACCTATCTACTTCCAGTAGGTTCACCAAGTCTGAAGAGTACTGCCTCTGCACTTACAGAAGTCCCACTAAGTCAGAAGAGTACTACTACCTATGTACTTCCAAGTCAGAAGAGTACTGCCTATGTACTTCCAAGTCAGAAGAGTACTGCCTATGTACTTCCAGAAGTCCCAATAAGTCAGAATAGTACTACCTATGTACTTCCAGAAATTCAACCAAGTCAGAAGACTACTGCCTACCTACTTCCAGAAGTTACACCAAGTCAGCAAAGTACTGCCCATGTACTTCCAGAAGTTCAACCAAGTCAGAAGAGTACTACCGCCTATGTTCTTCCAGAAGTTCCACCAAGTCAGAAGATCACTGCCTATGCATTTACAGAAGTCCCACTAAGTCAGAAGAGTACTACCTATGTACTTCCAGAAATTCCACCAAGTCAGAAGAATACTGCCAATATATTTTCAGATATTGAACCAAATGAAAAGAGGAAAAGTTCTCCAGTGGACACACATAAGGGTATTGCTATCAATGTGCCTACATCTTTGTCACAGCACCATGTCAATAATATAAGTAAATTTACAGAAAGGAATGAGATCACCCTCGCCAGCCCTCTTAACAGGACTGCAGCTGCTGTTAATACATCTACTGAGAAATTGAAGAGTCCGTCTGGTGTCAGATTTCAAATAGAGAAAGAGTCAAATGGTGTAATTGTGCAAGTATTATTAGGTGATAACAGTAGAAGCATTCTTAAGAAAAATTACAATACTGCACCTTCTCTGCTAAGGAAACCACATGTAAGTAATACACACAAATTTATAAATGCAAATAAAGATGTTTCCTGTCTCTTGACTGAAAACAGTGCCAAAAGTTTTCTGCCAAATCAACAAGTACCTATGGCTAGTACTTCCTTCCTTGGGCTAGCACATGAAGATACTACTGTGAGTCCTACCGTAACTGAAGATAACAAAGTATCAAATATTCTAGTAAGTGATATCGAAACACTTCAAGTTGCAAAATGTGAAAATAGCGAAAAGTTGAAACATGAGATTCCTTTCAAAAGTGTGCCTTCAGATAATGCTGATGCCCTATCTGCGGTGATAACTGATCATGTATTGAATTTTCTTAGCAATGACATTGACAGACTGATAAGTTCTGTAAAGCAAGATCGTTCTGAAAATTGTCCTCCCTTGCATCAAGTGCAACAAACTCCAAACCGAAATACCGATAGCTTCAGGTCTATGCAGCCTAAAGCTTGTAGTGATGCTGGAAATAGTGCCAACAAGACTGTTGCTGACAAAACTGTTACAATACAAGAAGTGTAAGTATCAATTTCTCTCCATTATAAATATTGATGTAAAATGTTCTGATGTGAATAAGAGCCTGGATTTTGCCCTAATGCCTATCCTGTTCCTGGGAACAGTTTTTTAAGCTTTCAGTACAGAAATACAGTTCAAGGCACAACAATCCCAATATTTATTCATACTTTGGTGCAGTTAAAGAGGATGAAGGGAGTGTGTAGGTAAAATTTTTTATTCCTGTTTTGTTATTTTTGTTGTTGAATAAGTTTCAAAGGGCCACTGCCTTCATTAAACCTTCATGGGTAGTGCAAGAAAAGTTAAGTCGATGATTGTGTACGGTTCCAGAGACTGGGTTTCTTACAGGGGTTGTTCGCGTTATATCCGACCATTTTTGATGGGTACTCACCTTAAGAGATACCACACCACCACCACCAATCATGTTCTATTGGACCCCCAGCATTGTGGACTACCGCCCCACATCGCAGTTTCCATTGCAGCAAGCTCTGGCGCAGGACAGACATGGGAATTCTGTCCCACTGCTCCCTGCAAGCTTTCCATAGATCATCCAGGATGCACGGGCGGCGATGTTGAAGACGTCATTTCAACAGTCCAAATGCGCAAAAATCCATTGGACTGGGTTTTCACAGGAATGTCTGCAAATGGAATGACACGAATTTCTAATTCCTCTGCCATTTCCTGATAAAAACGTAGTGATGTTCTGGTGGTATGACTCGAAGCCTTGTCCATATGGATCATCACCTGGTTTGCATCCATTCCATGCAATTGTGGGATGTCTCTTTGATAGATAGGTGTCAGAATGGAGTCTTGGAAGTATCTGGCATTCACCTTCACGTTTTTGTCCACCTTGCGTTTCATCAACTTACCCTCATATCCAAATCCCATCACAACCATAAAGCCACGAGGGAAACTTTCCCTACACTGACTAACAAAGTTGCTGCGCACCTTGCCGTCAATGTCATGGTATGTGATCACCCGAATGTGACCACCAGCAGTGAAATGGACATATGATTCATCCATTGTGACAACTTTCTTCCATTTGGAACCCATCAGGTACTTTTCATACAGTTTCCTGCAGTTCGTCTTCGGCAATGTGACGTGGTAGAAGATGGTGTACACTGGCCTTCCGCACACACTTCAACCTGAGGCGCTTGCAAATTGTTTTGTTCACAGTTGACGGTGCGAGGTGAAATCTGTGGGCCATATCATGTTGAGTCGGGGGATTTTCTTGGCATGCCAATCGACGGATCCCCCTTAGCACTACGGGTGACACTTTGCTTGCAGCCCTTCTCCTGGTGGTTTCCGTGGGTGAATGTTTCACAAGGAGAGCCTGTTGTGTGTAACGGGCCACAATAGCTTTCGCAGTAGTCACCCCGAGTGATAACCCATTTTCCCGACACTGTTTCACAATGCATACATATGAAAACTTAGCATGGAAAAGGGCCATTACGTAACCCTCCCAATACTGGTTGATTTTCGGCACCATTTGATAACATTCACTAACAACTCACGCACCTACAAGGTCAGACACAACACTGCTCCCGCCAGCAGACCCATCGTTCCAGCATGATACACCAGGTGGCAGCACAGAATCGACAATGGTCGGATATAAAGCGAACAACCTCTGTAAAATATGCTAAATTAATGGTGTAAGATTTCAAATCCTCAATTATTATGATTAGATATTTTCTTTTGACAATTGAAGTGAAAGCAAGAACTACCATTTGCAAGCTGGTATTGAGTTTCCACTCGCAATTTTAGAAATTGAAATTATATGTTTTGTTCTACGTTAGCCAGGCACAGAACGGAAGACTGGTTTTTCAGTAAAAACTATACGACGCACGGTTTTAGAAGCGATATCGGGCAGAGCCACGGAGAGGGTGTGCGTTGCGACCAGCCAATGGCAGGAGTGCAACGTTGTACAGTTAGGAGACTGCGGCACACGAGTTAAACACCAAGTTCTGTATTTTTCTTGCGTGCAAGAAGTTTTCATAAAACTCGCCACTTTAAGGTTCCTCATAAGATGGGACACTACATTTTGAACCTGACTGTCCAAGTCCCATGAATTTCCGTCGCATACAGCCGGAGTTATCGTTTCTCGAAGAAACACGGGAAACAACACGTCTCTACACACACACACACACACACACAATGACCCTTTCGTTTTCCTTCCCTGTTCCGTCTGTTGTTTTTACGTTGCCACCCTGTTGACCCCGATGAGTTGTTGTGTCTTGATATAGCTATGGGTGTCAAACTCGGCTGAATATGCTGACAAAACAATGTGTGATAAATGACGATGCTCATCAGTTTCATCATATTATCACTCCTCCTCACCATCGCGATTAGCCAAAAGTAGCAGAAGAATGATGCTTAATAACAAATATCAAACTCACAAACTGTTGGTCATTTGAGGCAACAAAACATCAAAGTGGAAGCATGAAACTTTACATGTGTAATCACTATATGGGAATTCTATTGTTCATAAAATGGTCAGTCTTGTTAGTGCCCTCCTCTTTTTTCAGTCATGCAACATCTGAATCTGCTGTGTGCTCTGTCTTTCGATAATTTGACATTTTTTTTTGTGTTACATATGTAAGTACGTGATAGACAATTGTCATCCAAGCATGCGACTATCATTAACTTTGTAATATCATGTCACATAGAAGTGAAGTAGAACTATGCAGCTGAGCTTAAAACAAAGACAAAGAAAGAATGGTAGTGAAAACTGTTGGCATTGAGATATAGATCGGTATGAGTCTGTTTCCGGTATACACTATGTCCCAAGGATTCGTCTGGCTTGCGTTTGATGAGAATATCCAGGAACGGCAGGCTGTTGTTCTTCTCAGTCTCCATGGTGAACTTGATATTTAGGTGTCAATTGTTTAGGTGGTGTAAGAATTGCTGAAGAGTTTCTTTACCGTGCGGCCAGACGATGAAGGTGTCATCGACGTATCCGTAGAAGGCGGCAGGTTTCAGCAGAGCTGTGCGCAGGACTTTGTGCTGAAAGCTTTCCATGAAAAAAAAAATCGCTATGGCAGGCGAGAGTGGGGAGCCCATTGCCACACTGTCGGTTTGTTCATAGTACTGTCCACCGTAGCTGACGTAGGTAGAGGTCAGTGTGTGTTTGAACAGCCTGATGATTTCTGGTGTAAAGTGGCATTCCAGAAATTCAAGTGAATCTTGAAGTGGCACTTTGGTGAAGAGTGACACCACGTCGAAGCTGACTAAGATGTCATCTGGTGATGTTTTGATCTGCTGCAGCATCTCGATGAATTCTGCTGAGTTTTTCACACGGTGTTCACATTTCCCTATGAGTGGTTGAAGCTGGGCTGTCAGGAATTTGGCGAGTCTATACGTTGGGCTTCCAATGGCGCTGACGATTGGTCTTAAGCCTCGGCTGGATGTTTCTCTCAACAGCTGAAAACGGCTCCTCCTTCTAAAAATCTCCTAACACATGCCTCCAATTTCGGTGATACCCTGCAAGGCTTTTCTAGAAGGATACACAGAGTGATGTAATGAATAAAAAATCAATTTGGGATTCTAGTTTGGTGTACAAAAAATTGGAAATTCAGCATTAATTGGATCTGAAAGCAGCTTTAAATGGGGCGTTTGAAGAGTTTTAAACCATTTTAGCATTTAAGTTCAATATTGTGCATCTTAGTGTCGTGAATTTATATAGATAATTCCAAGCATTTGCACAATATCTTCAACAGAAATTACATAATTTTATTAAAAAAAAGACAAATATTTAGTTCCCACGCCTTCTGCAAGTTCGAGGATTTTCCGCTTATGGGGCTGCTGTTGCTTCTGGGCGAGCAACCCTCTGAATGTGTATTCTCCCATCTGCGGCACCGGTCATGTGCCGCTCAGAGCAGAGGAGGGGGAGGGTTTCACACTGCAATTTGTAAACTTATCTTGCTTTGACATCTGGTTTATGTTTTGTCCACGCAAAGACCTTGGAACTCAGAGAAGTGCATTCATTCCTTCAGTTGTGGCTACTTGCAAAATACAAGACAGACAGTCTTGCAAGTCGAGGAAGTGAATCGCCATCACTTAGTTTACACAAATTACATCGGTTCATACAAGTCTGATCCGAAACAAGAAAGCCAGTTACTTCGTTGACGTACTCTGTGATGCTCTCCGATTTTTTTTTACATATCTAGGTTATATGCATCATAATGGGAATTGAAGAAAATGTATAATGGAAGAGGGTGGTTCAGAGATTCCCATTTTTGCATTTTGACTTTTGTTTTTACCTAATACAATAATTATACTTATACTATACGGTGAGACCCAAGAACTGACTTATTTTAATTTATTGAGGCTCAAAGTAAATGATAAAATAAAAATTTAAATTAACGTTCATCATCATCATATTATTATTATTATTATTATTATTATTATTATAAAACGTAAAGTGCAAAATTTAATAGGACGAAACTGCTCTGTGAGTTTGCTGTGGAGTAACAAAATTTTAATAAATTTATTTACAAACCATGAATTTCATCTGAAATTAATGATCTCTCCGATCGCATAGTGGTAACGTCATCACCTTGTAATCAAGGGTTCCCGGGTTAGGGTCCCACTTTAAACTGTAGGTCCAATCCCAATTAGCCTATCTGTGCATAACATAGGACTTAATACAAAAAATAATGTAAGATTATGTAAAAATTGACAATTTTGACTGACGTGTCGGCATTAAATGAACCTAAAAATTAAAAGACAAATTATACAAAAATAACAGAAAATTTACGAAGGGGGAAATTTATGTTACTGGTTGGAAGATGTAGAGGCTGGGGAAAATGAGACAGGAGACTCTTTCCTGGAATCCCCTTCAATTTGAACAGTGACTTGACATTGGTAACATTAACTAAGGAAGCATTCATTCATTAACTGACATTCGAGCCTATAGGACTTATGACCTTGCAGTGCATCACAGTCAGAAATCTGGTGAAATCTTAATATTTAGTTTCAAGTGGGATCCAAACCACTCCTTCGGGAGCGGCGTTCCTTCACCGGCTATTGAACCCATGGCCCTCTGATTACAAGGTGTTACCATTAAGCCACCTGGTAGGCCCTCCTTAGTAATGAATAATATTTGAATACAATTGAATTGTGTTCCTTTTCCAGCAGTTTAGCGAGTAAAATTTTAAAATTTCGCTTACACTCGAAACTAGGGCGACTTTTTTTTTCGCCTCATTTTAGCTGGAAGGAGACTTGGGAGAGTCTAGAACTTGTAATACAGAAAACTAACTTTTATTTATAACTCTTTTATCTCTCTGTGTGTGTAAAACCATAGTATCTTTTTCAAGATTAGGTCTTGTTCCATTTTCCCTCCTGTGTTCTTTGCTCTCTCTCCCTGGCTCTTCAGATATAGAGCTTCCTTCATTTCTTGCCCTTCTCTTTCTCTCTCTCCCTCCACTTGCTCATTCTCTATTTCGCATTCTCTCTTTCTATGGATTTCTCTGTATGCCTCTCTTTTTGTTTCTCTTCCTTCCTTTATCTCTTTATCATTCTGTACTGTTTCTTTTCTTTGTTCCTTTTCTCACTCCATCGTGAGAAATGTTTATCTTCATTTCTCTCAATCCACCCCTCCCTCTGTTATTATAGTCTGTTTTGGTTGGTTTTCCTCTTCCTTTTCCTCTCTTTCAGTCTGTGTTGCCTCTTTATTTCCACTGGAGGCACATGGCACAGTGGTTCGGATCCCACTTTAAACTGTAGGTCCACTCCCAATTAGCCTTTCTGTGCATAAAGTGGACTTAAAACCACAAATCAATCAATCAATCTTTATTTTCACTTTCATTCTCTATCCTTTGGTTTTTAAGCATCACACTCCAACCTCCTTTAGCCTCCCCCACCCCTAGGGGTGCAGTCCTCCACTGGTACCTATTTATTTGAGAATTAGTGAACCCCAGAGTCACTTTATGAAGAGAGAGGGCCGCAAAAATCCGACCTCACAAAACACGCCCAGGAACCTAATCTTAGTTTCCAGCAGGCCAGTGAGACGCCCAGCCGACTTTACAAAGGGAAAACTTCCCTGTTATTGTCCTTCAATACTTTTTTTTTTTTTTTGGAAATCAACTTTAATCTCTATTTTTTCATTCCAAAAAGAATAGTTTCGGAGAATTAGAGATTATAAAAAGGAATTCACCTTGGCTTTTCTGTCACTTTTGAGCCGAGGACTATTTAGGGGAGGGAGATGCAGAGGGCACTGGCATATGCAGAGGGGGTGCTAAAGGAGCTACAGCCCCCCCCTGAAATTTTTAGAAAATAAAAAATTCAAATGAAGGTAGTAATAAAGTCGAAAAAACTCAAAATGACCCCCAATAACCATTTGTGTGTTTGAATTACTGTTAAAACGAAGGTTTATAATTGTAATTTGAGCTCATACCAAATGAAAATAAAACACCAACACTGAAATTGATTTACGGCAATGTATTCTATGATTCAACCAAATATTTAATCTCCCTCTGTTCAGTAAAGGTTAGATTCATGACACGGAACCCGCATTCACATTCAGTTGTAGATATTGGTACAATTTCAATTGAATTCACATAATCCTTGACCTTGAGTGAGGTGAAAATGTGTCTTGGCTGACATGATTTCATAAAACACACGTTCTTAATCGTCTAAATGCCATGTGTGTGCATTTAATAGGACCATGTTAAAAAATAAACCTGTCTTCAAAGCGGCCATTCATACTGTGCAATTAAGATTGAAAACAATGCTTTCAAACGTATGGTTTTCCTCGATCGAGGACCACCTCGACTTATTTTTATAAAACACAACAAAATACTACAGATCTCAACAAGCTCTCGAAGAAGATTATATGACCAAGCGACTCAACATACGTCAGAAACGCCGCCCAGTTTTAGTGTTCGATACAAGAGTACGTGTGAATCACCAGAAGTCTGAAAAATACCAAATACATAGCATTTAAAAGAGACAGCCAGGGGTCCCAATTTTTCAAAAACACTGGGTGGGCTCAAAAATTTGAATTCACAAATCACATAAATTATTGGGTGGGCTCGGGCCCCACAGACCCGTATAAATTGGTGTCACTGTACACAGTCACCATAAATTGCATAACGAAAATTTTTTGTATGTAGCTATGGTGTGGTAAACTTAATTGAATCCAAATGGAACACCATAAGTACGATATAGTTTACAAGTGGGTTGGAAATAATGATCCCCAGTTGAGATGTGTCGTTCATAACTAGAAATTTGATGTTTCAAAAGAAGACGTGGGGAAAATCCCTCCTATTGTCCCTTCAAATGACACCCTGCATTAAAATTAATAGATATTAGCTACTTTCAAATGACAAAATTCTGATTTTCAGTTTCATCCTCTTCCAAAGGAGAACAAAAAGAGTTTTATATGTTTCGAAATTATCTGTTTTTAAAATAACCATAAATTCTAAAAATAAAAAAAAATGTATTTATTTAAAAAAAAACAGGAAATCTGTGTGTGCTCTTCTAAAATGGAATTTTCAATGCCCCAACTTTATGTGCGTGTGTGTATAACACACACACACACACACGCACGCACGCACGCACGCACGCACGCACGCACGCACGCACGCACACACACACACACACACACACACACACACACACACACACACACAGAGAGAGAGAGAGAGAGAGAGAGAGAGACATATATATGGAGGACAAATTTTGTACCTTAAAGATGAAAAATGTTCCTGCGCTACTGTTTATGCACCATCCAAGTTCACAAGTTCAGCCCCCCAAAATAAAATATATAGAAAATTATAATCTCTAATTCTTCGTACGCCAGTGCCAGAGGGTATCAAGTACTGAAATTAAATAATAAAAATATATGTTTTTAGTATTTGTTGTATAATCGAAGGTTATTTATTTCTGCGGAACTTATTGGAAGGCAATGATTAGCTATATTGGGAACATACGGTTGTGAAGGCCAGTGTCAAAGACGATTTATGCACACTGAAACTAACCAAGAAATTTACTTTTCGTCTACTGGATCCAACCTTCTTTTTTGTTATTCAATAAATATTCGATCCTTGATCTATTTGACATTCATTTCCCATTGAATTTTTTTGCGATATTAACTACACCTAAGCTAGATAAAGAATATGTGTTGTTATATCCCTGTTCTTACACCGTCTTTTGCCTATTCAAGTAATAATAATAATACATTATTAATTAATTTACATATTTAATTAATGTCATTAATCTAATGTGAATACTTTAATTTCATCATTTATATTATTATTATTTCTGAGACTTGGTTCGGACTCCCCCCCCCAAATATATTTCTTGATACGTGCCTGCTTTTGACTAATCTTGATTGATTGATTGATTTGTTGGTTTAAGTCCACTTTATGCACAGGAAGTCTAATCGGGACTGGACCTACAGTTGAAAGTGGGATCCGAACCACTGTGCCATTTGCCTCCACCGGGTATCAGACAGACTAATCTTGAGTAATAGAGGTCCTGAGTTCGGCGGTTATGCACAGAATGGTATTTGAAAGGGAACGGGAAGTCCTCCATCTGCTTACTAATATTTGGTTATTGTGGCGAGACTATATATGTACAATTTATAATATATCGATGCTTCAAGAGTAGTTGCTGGAAATTTTGCAAATACCTCACTCTTTACGTGCATCTATCCATTTTGGACACATCAATATCTCCAACTATTAGAGCACAGGCAATTATGATTGTGAACTAATAGCAAAAAGTTTGTTTGTTAAACTTGTTTTAAGACCAATTTATGCACAGAATGGCAAATTGGGACTGGACGTATAGTTTAAAGTGGGATCCGACCCATCCCCCCCTCCCTGCAAGTAAAATATTGAGTGGCCCCCTTAGTGCCAAAAAAAATATGATGCCAGAATGGGAGAGAGGTACAATAGTTAGCTAGTTATCTGCCCTCCCCCCTTCGTTGTACAAGAAATTAACTTTTACCTCAAATATTATGCCTTCCCATTTTTTTGTTATCGACTTATATCACTGTAGTACCTTCTTGGAACTAAATCAGGATGGTCTGAATCTCTGAAAAATAACTGGAAGAAGAATCTGGAAATATTTTCTCTACTTCAACGCAGGGACACAACCAGGAATCACTTTTGGAGGAGGGGGAAGCTTCCCGCTGCCAAATATTTTGTTCTTGATGCTTTGTATTTTTGCTTGAAATATTTTTTTTAATGAAGTTACATATTACACAGATATTAAAAAATACTGTTTTGGTGGAATTGTAAAAAGATAGTAAACACTCCTCTTTTGGACTTTGAGGTGGATGTGCCTTCAGCCCCTAAGCCATCCCCTGGTTCCTCCAGGTCAAGATTCAACGTAAGAGTCGCTCATATTAGCCTTCTAATACTGATTGAGTAATATACTCAAGCAACAAACTTATCCTTCAGTAAAGGGGGTTGAACCGGATATCTAGATTGTCGGTAGTAACCTATCACAAGGTAAATTTCAATCTGCTACGAAGAAATAACTGCGGACTCTAGTCTTGAGTGATAGATAATAAAGCTGTGAAGGAACTCTATTCACTGAAAATTTGTCACTCCATGAAATGCAGCTTGGAAGGACTGACCCCCCCCCCCCCAACAAAATTAAAGAAGGTTGCCACAGGTTAGTAGACCTCAACATCATTATTCATAATTTTAATGCTGCCATTCTTTTTTCGATAGACCAGTGATCATACTGTCTTAAATACTTTTTCATGAAACAAGAACCTTTTTCTTAATAGACCATCAGTGCTCGAATTTGCATAATAATTCTCCTTCACCTACTGCATTATCTTCAAGTTGTTCCACACAAGGATCCTTCCTTCTATCCCCAACACAAACAAGGAAATTTGCAGCAAGGAATTTTCCCTTCGAACACTGCAGATCAAAAAATCGTAACACATTGGAAAATAAGAACTAGTTATACAGAAATGTCCACAAAATGCCAAATTGTAAGAAAAATGAACTTACAAAATTACACAAAATAATGGTCACATTTAACTCATACGTTGTATACCCTGCGTGGTAGAGGATGGGATAATGATTGTCTTTACAGCAAAGGGATAATTTACTATGGCTCCCACCTTTAACTGAGGTTTTCGTCCCCTTTGAAGTAAAATGCAACTAGTGTAGACAATATGGGAAATTCATTTCAGCTCTTATTTCAATATGAAAAGAACTGGGACCCCCCTTGAAAATATTAGGTGGGAAGTTAAATTTTATATATCACGTGTAAAACTAAAAGGTTACGAATTAAGAATTTTGATGTTTATTGTAAAATAAGGATAGACTGGGTGAGCAACTGAATATTTCTACTGGATTGATAACTGTAGACAATTGACACGCTACACTACGTTTACGACAAACTGTGTAGATACAAAGGTATGAGATGAGTGATATTTTCCTATCGATGGACATCTGCGAGCAAGTAAGTTAATTCTGCATTTCGGAGAGGGACCCATATGATAAGTTACTGGGGCCCCTCTGGGTGAGATAATGCGTCACTGCTTGTTATCGCAGACGTCATATATGATGTTACTGGTAACCAGATTTCTCGTTTCGTAAATCGATTTTTTTATAAGCGACACTATATGTGGAATTTCTGTGATTATATAAAAAAATTCAAGAGCGCATTGTGGGGCTCCTACACCCCCCCCCCCCCCATGTTGCGGGGATTGCGGGGGTGGCTGCTACGCCACTGGAGCCACTACGTCTCCACCGAGTATTGAATCCGGGTCCCTTGATTACAAGGTGACAACGTCACCACTATGCCATCGGAGAGGCCCTGATAACACAAAGTGTGAAGCTTCTTGTACGAGAACAGTAACAACAGAATCCTGATTCCAAAGCGGAGAATTTATATTTTAGGTGTTTTACTACATAATCTATGTTAGTTGGCCATTTTACTGTAACAAAATGAATGTACCGACGCAAGCAAAAAGAAACATGCAGCTTCACAGTGCATAGGCTGGTGATCTCTCAGAACGATGCGTAAGGTTTTTTTCAACTAAGGAAAGGAAAACAGTTATTTTTCAGGGTTTCGGCACATCTGTCAATGGCCAGTGGGAACGACCATTCATTCTCCCCCTCTCCCTGCCAGATTGTAAAAGCAGCGAGGTCGGGTTGCTGAAACTGGGTAACGATGGTAAGAATATGGGAGATTTGTGACTGGGAAAAAAGGAGAATTTCTTGAAAGCGACGTCAGCGCCTCCCTCGTGTTCCCTTCGTGCTGTTGTTAGAACGGAACTAACGACACCCTCGAAATTTGGATTTCTTTCAACATCCAGCCGAGGCTTAATGGCACTGCAGTCTTACGTATTTTGGGAAGTCCGTACAGTCGTGGCGGTATTGTTCTGTCCGGTGTCAATTTGTCCTGGATCGGTTTTGGAAAAGGTGTTTTCTTTAAAAGTACTCTGGTCTTCTTTCAACTGCTGCTGTGGGATCTCGGGGGACTTTTCTGTATGTAGAGTCTGCTAGAAGATCTGAAATTTTCTTGTTGTATATACACCGGGTTGATGCTCAGAACTGCACTTGTACCATGAAGATGAGAGTGATGTTAGCTCTCGAAAGCTTGTAATCATTTCCACAACTCACCTGGTCAATAGCCCAAGAGAATCTGTTCATCATTCGTCGCCAGGAAAGCTTCAAGTCTTACTTATGTAAGATGTTAGTTCTCGACTCAGATCAAACGAGGCTTATCACACATAAATACTTGCTTAAGAGTTTAAGGTTCAGTAGAGTATAATATGAATTTTATTATAGGATTAAACAGTAAATTATTAAAGGATAATGCTCATAATTTTTTCCTTTACAGAGGGACAAGCCGTGTGATCCACTGCCCAGTGTGTAGAAAGGAATTTACATGGGTGAGAATACTTTGTGGCCACATGATGAGAGAGCATGGCCGTAAGCGGTATCAGTGCGGTGACTGCCCTAGTAGTTTCCACAAGAAATCCAAGCTGCGCTACCACCAACGGAAACACACTGGTGAATTTCCATACCAATGTGAAGTTTGCAACAAGAAATTTCACGAACAAGGTGTTCTAAACACCCATGTGAAAATTGTTCATGAGAAGTTAAACGTGCTAACGAAATGTACATATTGTGGACTCGTCCTCCTAGAGGGTAGTTTGAGAACACATTTGATGAAGCACGAGGGACATACGCCATACAAGTGTGACATGTGTGGTGCGAGCTTTACCTGTAAACGTATGGTGAAACGTCACATCGAAACACACGACACTAGTGTTGTTCCGTGTCATATTTGTGGAAAAGCTTGTAAAAAAAGTACTTTGAGGAAACATGCAAGAACGCACAAGGAAAGAAGATTATTTCAGTGCGAAATTTGCGGTTCCAAACTGGCAAATTCAGGTACATTGAAGTTTCATATGACTGTACACACTGGGGAACAGCCACATGTGTGTGAAGTGTGTGGTAAGAAATTTGCCCGTATATACAATTTGGCAACGCACTTAAAACTCCATGCAGGTATCAAGCATATTGTATGTGAAATTTGTGGGAAAACGTTTTCACAGAAATGGAATCTTCGTAAACATGTAGAATCCTGCCATAAGTGAAACATTGTAATTGTTTGTTCTTTGCTGCTTCAGTTAAAATAAAGTCATGAAAATAGTGAACATGATTTTTCCTTGCTAGTAGCTATGCACTAGCCTATAGCAGTGAGCGTGGCAAATCTTTACCACCCATATGTATGTACAGACAATCTGTGGCCCAAACCTCTTAAGTACCTTAGGGTTTTTCGTGAAATTCAAGTACTGTGCTTAAATTCAATTAGTATGCTTAACTTACACTTAACTGCATCAGCAAAATCTTAGAATATTAGTGTGATGCAGCTGCATGGAGCAACACAACTGTTAAATTTCAAAATGTACCATTGCATGTTTTTGACCAACCTGACAAGCAAGACACCGTTATTATTCGGATGTAAGGAGTATTCTCAAGACATTCAAATGTCAATCTCACTTCCACATAGTACACCCTGGACTGCATTTTGCATACCAGCATAATATTTTGTGGGGCTTATGTTGGGGGGGGGGTTTCTATCGAGGTGTATTTGTGATTGTTCCTTCATCCATTCCATGTTGTCACCTTTCATACGTCTTCACAATTAGCTAAAAGTGGCAGAAAAGCAGAGTAAAATAATAATAATAATAAAATGAGTCAATCAATCGTGAAGGAAGAACGTAACATAAGCATTTCTTCCTACCAGTTAGTTTCCCAAGAGTGCATACTTATTATATTTGTGCCAAAATGCACCCTAATATTTGTTATGAAAAGAAATGTGTGTCCACTCCTATGTAAGTGGAGTTGGGGTAATTTGAGTATAAAAAACAGAATTTTTGAAAGTTTCATTGCTCATAGCATTGTACAAAATTATTATTATTATTATTATTATTATTATTATTTTTTTGTGTTTGCAATGGTACTTAAAATGTTTCCATGCATATTGCTTGAATGGCAATAGAATAATTGTCTGTACCCAAATTACCCCTGGGTTGGGAGAATTTGAGATTTTGCATGTAAAACCTACTGGAGAACCTTGAAACCTCAGGGAATTTCAAAATAAGTAGAATCTCATGGAAAATCATTTAATTGATCAATGAGTCCTGGTGAAGTACATTTGAGGGACCAGCATATGCTTCTGCCTGTTGATAATAATAATTACATGTATAACTAATATATGCAAACATGTGTAAGAACATGCATGTTTTAATAACAAATAAGCAAAGTGTTGCCAAAGGTGGTAATTTTTTTTTTTCCAAATCGTGTGTATTGATGCACAGAACTCACCGAGGTAAATTATTGCAACATTTCACAATACCAACAAACAATTTGGATGGCCATCTATTGAATTTGACAGAAAAAGAACTTTGACGAAGTTTCAAAAACATTGCACAAGGGAATAAATGGGGTGTTCCAAAAATCGATATTTTCACAATATTACGAGGGACACTGGCAACACTGTCGCTGTCACGTGTCACTAACAGACTTGTTTCACCTCAGGCTATCACACTAAGGCACTTTAACGACAAAGGAGAAAGTTGGTTATTCTCGAACATATGCAATAAATTACATACACCTTGCAACCCTGAAATGTGGGTATCCCTACAAATTATAGCAAATGTTCGAAGTGTCCACCATCTTCTTGGATACATAAGTTGGTTCGCTTGATCATGTTCTCAGATACCTTCCTGAGGGTTGCAGCACCGATATTATCAATTTCCTGTTTAATGTTTCATTTCAGCTCCTCCAAGGTTCTGGGTCTCGTTTGGTATACTTTCTCCTTTAAGTAACCCACAGAAAAAAATCTGCAGATGTTAAATTGGGGCGAGCGACTGGGCCATAAATCCTTGGATATTAGACGATCTCCAAAAAATTCTCTCAACATACGAAGAGATTCATTAGATGCATGGCAAGTTGCTCCATCTTGTTGTAGCCAAGCATCACGTTCGTCTTCTTCCAGGAGAGCAACGAATTGCATTATGAGATCCCCGTACACAGCGGTATCCACTGTTGTCTCAAAGAATAACGGTCCCACAATACGATGTCGCGATATTCCACAGCGTACACCGATTTTCGGAGAGTGCAAGGGTAGTTCATGCAACTAATGTGTTTTTTTTTCCCCAATGCCTGGAATTTTGGCTGTTGACATACCCATCCAATTGAAACCTGGTTTCGTCGCTAAAAACAACTTTATTCGGTACATTGACACCATTTTGTCAAACGAATGATTGAAACCAATTACAGTAACGCAACCGTGCCGGGACATCCACTGCTTTCAATTCATGAACAACACAAACTCTAAGTAAAATTTCAATTTCCGTTTAGCCGTGTGAACAGTTGACTTGCGTAAGTCCAATTCTGAGGCGAGCTTCCAAACAGACTTTTGTGGCGACGTCACCATTCTTTGTTCAACACGCTGCAGAACATCAGCTCCTAACAGAAGGGAACGTTGCCTGTCATGTACTGACCCAGTTTGGTGTAACCTTTGCACAAGACGAAAAATTGACGACTTATCTGGAGTGGGAGTAGTCGGAAACTTGGCACTAAATGCTTGTCTTACGACAGAATATGATGATGTTCGGATATATTCTTCAACAATAAACACTCTTTCCTGTGTAGAATATGGCATTTTGAAAACACACACACGACATCAGCATAAGTAGACACAATCTGGAATGCCATTCGCGGCAAACAGCAACCACCTAAGGCACAGAAAACGTAACAATTGATACACGTTCCTCGGATACTCACATTTCAGGGTTGCAAGGTGTATATGTAATTTATTGCATATGTTCGAGAGTAACCAACTTTCTCCTTTTTCATTAAAAGTGCCTTAGTGTCATAGCCTGAGGTGAAACACTGACACTTGTCAGCAACAATGTTGCTAGTGTCCCTTGTAATATTGTGAAAACATCGATTTTTGGAACAGCCCATTTATTCCCTTCTGCAATGTTTTTGAAACTTCGTCAAAGTTCTTTTTCTGTCAAATTCAATAGATGGCCATCCAAATTGTTTGTTGGTATTCTGAAATGTTGCAATAATTTACCTCGGTGAGTTCTGTGCATCAATACACACGATTTGCAAAAAAAAAAAAAACTGCCTTTGGCAACACTTTACTTATTTGTTATTAAAACATGCATGTTCTTACATATGTTTTTCTCTCTAAATTTTCCCAATATACAGGGCATTCTCTTGGCAGAAAGCGTTTCTTCTCATTCCGTTTCGCTATTCCGTTATATGGTCGTAAACACTGGGTTGCGTGAATTTTCGGACACTGTATAATGCAGGTTAAGAAAAAGGTTACTCGAACTGAAGCCTGTAACCTTGGTCCTTAATCATATGCACAGAGATGTTATTTTATTTTTGAATATTTATTGTTATTCGTGTCAGAACATGTTGACATTAAATTTTTGCCAGAACCAACAAACTACTAATATAAATTTTACAGATATTTGATATTCTACTGAATAAATATAATTTTGCATATATTCCTTGAATAATGGTTCTTTCACTTCCTTTATTAATCATGTAAACAAGTGACTGCAATGAATTTTGGCTTTCAAAAACAAATTTTGCCTTTAAACCTTTACTTCACAAAACAGTGAGATATGAATTACATGATTTTATTCATAAAAATAATAACAAAATGCTGTAATATTGAACTAAATTTCTGGCTATTTATAAATATAACCTCTGACAATAAAGTTCGGTGAATGATCCTGAATATCGAAAGTAGACGAATTCTTAATGAAACCTATCTTACTGTCCTTCGAAGTAGTCCCCTCCCATGGCTATGCACCTTTGAGAACGGCTGTACATGTCCTGGAAACTTTTAGAAAAGTCTTCTTTCGGGATGGTGTTCAAGACCCTCGTCACGTTCCATTGGATGTCCGGAATATCCTTAAATCTCTGACCTTTGAAAGCGATTTTGAGGCGTGGGAAGAGAAAGAAATCTGGAGGATTCAGATCCAAATTTCTTGCAATGCATTGCTACAGAGGATGAGAGCTGGTGTGCGAGGTACGACCCTAAAACGAAATGCCAAAGCATGGAATGGCGTTCTCCTGCATCACCCCGTCAGAAGAAGGCCAAGGCAGAAAAATTGTTGTTCCCTCCGGCAGGAATTCCTTGTGGATCATGCCATCACTGTCAAAGAAAGTGATAAGCATCGTCTTGATGCGTGATTTTTACGCTTTGACCTTCTTCCGACGGGGTGTTGCAGAAGAAGGCCATTCCATGCTTTGGCATTTCGTTTCAGGGTCGTACCTCACACACCAGCTCTCATCCTCTGTAGCAATGCATTGCAAGAAATTTGGATCTGAATCCTCCAGATTTCTTTCTCTTCCCACGCCTCAAAATCGCTTTGAAAGGTCAGAGATTTGAGGATATTCCAGACATCCAACGGAACGTGACGAGTGTCTTGAACAACATCCCGAAAGAAGTTTTCTAAAGGTTTCCAGGACATGTACAGCCGTTCTCAACAGTGCATAGCCTTGGGAAGGGACTACTTCGAAGGACTGTAAGGTAGGTTTCATTAAGAATTCATCTACTTTCGATATTCAGGATCATTCACCGAACTTTATTGTCAGAGGTTGTATATCAGTTTGGCAAAATTATCAGTAAAATATACAGATATGCTTATATTGGCCAAAACCATCTGTAATAAAAAAAAAAGTTGAGGGAGAATGGATTTGGTTGGTTGATTTGTTGTTTTAAGTCCACTTTATGCACAGTAAGGCTAATCGGGACTGGACCTACAGTTTAAAGTGGGATCCGAACCACTTGTGCCTCCACCGGGTATCGAACCCGGGACCCCTTGATTACAAGGCGACGACGCTAGAGGGAGAATGGAGGAGTTCACTGTATAACCTATTCAAAATACTAATGTACTGTGTATTAAGTATTCTGCAAGAAAATTGAGAATTTGAAAATTCAAGGAAAATACATTTAGAGTTCATGTGGGAACCCTGTACTTTGAACTCTATGTATATCCAGATTATGCATGCTACAGGCAAGTTGTACTGGTTGTCTAGCATAACGCTCAACATTGCATTCTGAATAATTTTATATGAAAAACTATGCTACAGGCTTGAATGATAGAACTGTAGAAATTTAGTCGTAAGAGAGATTTACACCGAGTTTGCTGCATAATAAAACCTTATCCATTGAGATTTTTCAATGCTTAACATTATCAAGTTTTTGCCGTACAGAAAATTACAAGATGGCCACCAACAGTAGAAAGCTGTCGAATCGCGGTCTTCATAAGATTAGCTTTTCTGCAACCTCAGTTTATTTTTTTATTGTGGTACTTTGCAGGGAAGTTCAGTAAGCTATTGCTTTTGAACAGGTAAGCCCTCGCCTCACTGGCTCTTGCACTTTCTTTTTCTTGTGCTGTTGTGTAGGGATATTAAGCTGAACCCAGACCCCAGGCCAATGGAAAACAAATTCAGTGCATACTACCATAATGACCAGAGCATAAAAAATAAACTTTCTGATTACAGTTCGAAATTGGGAGAATTTATGGAGCAGGACTGTATTGCAATAACTGAAACGTGGCTCAACAACAATGTACTAGGGATGGCCAGATCCGGATCCAAAAATTTTTCGGATCCGGAATTTTCAGATCACACAGATATAGTGTGTGTGCGCACGTGCGGGATTTGTAATTAATTAATACACTTACAAGGGAGGTCTAAGTCTCCCCCTTCGATTTCCATGAAACTTGGCAGGTGCATAGAGCCCCCCCCTCCAAATGTCAAGATGAGGAGAAATTGAATTGGGGATCTAACCCCGAAACCATGTAAAAATGGCATAGGAAGAAACAGGGGGCATAGGGCCTCTCTATACACCTGTCAAATTTCATGGGAATCGGAGGGGGACACAGGGGTCAGATGATCCCCACGTCAATTTGTCCTCATCTTGACATTTGAGGCGGGTTTTGCCTCCTAAAACAGTTTTTTAGCCGAAACAAAAAAAAAAAAACATATTTCTTCATTTGGGCCCCTCTATACACCTGCCAAGTTTCATGAAAATCGGAGGGGGACACAGGGGTCAGATCCTTACTTCAATTTGTCCTCATCTTGACATTTGACGGGATTTTGCCCCCTAAAACAGTTTTTAGCTGAAACAAAAAAACACGTAATTCTTCCTTATCTTGACATTTGAGAGAAGGTTGCCCCCCTAGAACAGATTTTTAGCCGAAACAAAAAAACACGTATTTCTTCATTTGGGCCCCACTATACACCTGCCAAGTTTCATGGAAATCGGAGGGGGACACTTAGATAACCTCCCTTGTTAGTCTTACACTTTGTAATTATATAACACTGCATATATTATAATGTTTTATTTTAATTTGTAGAACTGTAACTGTAGAATTGTATAATTTTTGTATAACATTTCTATCTTGTTATATGTGTTAAAGGTTTCATCCTGGAATGGAATGTCTCACATTTATGTGTGTTTTCATTTCCAATACATTCGAATGAATACATATTCATTTCAATGGCATTTACAAAATCACCTCTGACATTTGTGCACGAGTGTGTTAGCCGATGCGTAGCAAAGTATTTTAGGAACAACACTTGAAAAAAATTCTTGTAGGACTAATGAAAAATTTCTTTGTAATCGAAGATCATAATACCTTTTAAGGTGTGGTAATATTATAATGGGATTGAGATACGAAATGGATCCAGATCCAGATTTGAAACTTTCAGATCCGGAACTCTCGGTTCCAGATCCAGATCCGTAACTTTTGTATCCGGATCTGTTTGGCCATCCCTACAATGTATTTGATTCTGAACTGCCATTTTCAAAACAGTTCACTGTCTACAGGAAAGAGGCAGGTGAGTGATGCTTTGCATAAATAGCAAATGGAAAAGTGTAGTGCGAAGTCACCAGGATCATGTTTTGGGTACCTAGAGGAATTTCAGGGGGGTAAATGTAGCCAGGTGCATGGTGCTGATCACATCACCCCCACCTTCAGCCTTGATAAAGAAAGTGTGCGGCCCTAACCCCACACCCCTATACGCCTTCATGCCGTGGTGTATAACACAGGGGAGCACTTTACCTTTTTACCTTTAAATTGGTTCAGGTCACAGAGCTTTAAAGATAGCCTCAACACCTAGAAATTAAATTAATTTTCAATGATGAAGGAACATTCACAAAGAATACCCATGCCAAGACTGGGATTTGAACCTGGGCCCCCTTGCATCGTAGTATACTGTGCTAATTACCATTTTGCCACAGAGGTCAGCAAGAGAAGAATGGAGTTCCTGTTCAAATTTAATAGTCAAGGTAAGAAGTTTATTATATACGTATTTCATTCTCGTACGTAGGCCTACATAAATATTTCACAATATGAACATCTATATTTTATAAATAACCATGACATACTTGAAATGCTTTCTGTACTGTTTCTATATTAATGATACTGTGACATTTCTATAATTATTTGTAAGGTATGAATTTTTAATCACACTATCACATCACGTCACAATCCCAAAAATGAAGTGAAAAAGAGCCTCACCACCCATCAAATCTGTGTCCATTCCAACATTATATGAAGAGATGGCCCAAGTTTTGAACTCAGCATACCCACTAATATGCATGTGTGTATGTGAGTATGTCATTATATTTTATAAATTCTAACATGGACCCCTGAACAGAAAATCTGAGGAAGGCAATTATCAGTAGTCAATGTCAACAAAAACTGGAAAGCACAGAAGATACGTAAGTAATTTCATGTATGAACACTTTCTGTGGTTATGACAATCAGAACTTAAAGTTTTTGATTGAAAATTAATTTAATTTCTAGGTGTTGAGGCTATCTTTAAAGCTCTGTGACCTGAACCAATTTAAAGGTAAAAAGGTAAAGTGCTCACCTGTGCTATACACCATGCCATGAAGGCATATAGGGGTGTGGGGTTAGGGCCGCACACTTTCTTGATCAAGGCTGAAGGTGGGGGTGATGTGATCAGCACCATGCACCTGGCCACATTTACCCCCCTGAAATTCCTCTAGGTACCCACTTTATAAGATGCTGGGTGGGCACCGGAGCTGGTTGAACAAGTGGAAAAAATCCCGGGGATCGAACCCAGGTCTCTCACATGGTAGTCAGACACCCTAATGACTCGGCTACCGCGGCTACAGATTTACAATTTAAAGACATACGTCATTTGGAGAACTTGAGACATGAACTTCGAAACAGTCCAAAGTGGGCCATCCATTTACAAAGAAAACTATGCTCCTAGCCCATTGGCGAGACCCTGTGATTGCCAAAAGCTGGAGTCAAATAGTTACACACTTGCAGCTGGAAAATCAATGCCGCTCATTTTTGTTGCATTTTCTTGGCTTTGCCCATCCATTGCATTCTGTCAATTTCTCGCAGCAAGACCTGTATCCTATCCTTTCAAAACACAGAGCTGCTTGTTTTGATGTTATTTTAGATAATGCTCTTTTAAAAAATAAAAGGTATAGATTGTTTTTTTTTAATAATAATGATAAAAATATATATGTAATATGATGATAATTTAATATTGTGAGCTAATGCACCACAAACAATTCCAAATAACCTCTGAAATATGCCCTGCAATTTATTCAGTTCTGAGAACAAAGTACAGGGTGTCCATAAAGTCTCCGATATTCGATGAAGCACGTCCACTGCAAATATTTTGCATTTTGGTTTATCATTGGGCTCGATGGCATGCAACAGTTGCACTTTATATGCAATCAATCGCAGGTTGTGGTGTAGGACTTTGTGCATCGTGATAGCTGTAACTGTCTGGCAGCAGTGGGAATGGATTTCTTTGAAGAATTAACAAACGCTTGTCTTACATGTTTGATATCTTCCTCTGATACTCGTCTTCTTCCACTTCTTGCTTTATCCAAAATTGTACCGGTCTCCATGAATTTCCTGTGCCATTTACGAATTGATGGATGTGCTGGTGGTTGTTTTCCATACCTAGTCCTGAAGTTTCCCTGAGTCTGAGTGTCAGATTTTGTTTCAATGAACCACGCCACACATTGTGCCTTTTCTTGCAGAGTAGCAATTTTTCTTTTGAGGACCTCTCCTCTTTCTTCACAATGTTACCGGAAATACACAAATTGACTATTAGTACAAAATTTAATAGTAAACGAGTACAATAAAAAAAATCACTCAAATATCTAATCATTTGCATTTGTAGTGAATTTTTGAAGTTGTAAAAGGATTTTATGGACACCCGGTATTTGAAAGTGTGTTAATTACTTTTGCATTCACATATTTTTCTAGGCCTGTTATAGGCACTCTTCATGAGCAACATTAGTAGTGCTAGATTCGAATCACGTATGAGGTATAGATATTTGCATCGTGTAGCAGAGTATGATGAACTTCATGACCATATATCAATTTTTGCTATCTGTAATCCTGGGTTCAAATATGATGTGCATGCTGATTATCGCTTATCCATATAATCAAATCAACATATTTTCCCTTCACCACCCTTCCGGCACCAGCGTAACTTGGGACTAATTTTGAGAAGAGGGGGCAGAAAATGAACATTAGGTTCCAAAAGGTTGTTTTTTTAATGCTTGTGTGTGTGTGTGTGTGTGTGGTGGGGGTAGAGAGTGCCCTCCCTTTCACCGTGCCCTGTCAAGTATTACACCTATGGGTTCCAGCATCTCACTGCAGCACCCTTGGTAATATATATGAAAATATATTCATTCATTCTTCTTGTGCTGTATGCTTATGCAGGATAAATTTGCAGTAAAATTACAGGAATTATTTGATTTTCTCAGTGGTTTTGTTTCAACACATTCCATGAAGGAATATAGGGTGATGTGATCAGCATCACACCCAGCTACATTTATCCCTGAGGTACCCATTTGTACAAGCCTGGGTGGGCCTCAGAGCCACGCTGAAACAGGGAAATAACTGGAAAATTTCATGGTCCAGATCACTTGCCCCATAATTCAAACCAGAGTTTTCCACGTTGTAGACAGATGCTACCATGTGGAAGAAAATAGTGGCATGTCCACTGCTACTCCTGGGTAATTCCCTGACAAGTTTTATATCCCTAACTGCATTAGCTGGTGAGACAGACCCTTATCTAAAAGGGGTGTCAGTAGTGTTGCACCTATAAAAAAAATTGCCATTTTCAGTAAAAAAAAAAAAAAAGTAGTGTTCCATGTGCTTAGCACCACGCCATGAAGGTGTATAGGGGTGTGGAGTTAGGGCACCACACTTTCTTGATCACGGCAGGTGGTGGGGGTGATGTGATCAGCACCATGCCCTGACTACCTTTGCCCCCCCCCTCCTGTTTTCTTCAGGTACCCACTTTATACGATGCTGGGTGGGCATGGGAGCTGCTTGAACAGGTGCAATAAATCCCGGTTCTCCCCCACCGGGGATCGAACTCGGGTCTCTTGCATGGTAGTCAGACACCCTGATGATAAAATTGAGACTAGATTAGTTAGAGATAATAGCTGGTAGTCATATAAAACTTTTTACATATAGGAAAAAGCAGCAACAGACAATATTAATATGCATTGCACTTACACGTGCTGCTATATTGGTAAATTTCTGGCTTTTGAATACACAAGACAGTTCACAATATTTATTCAGAGTTGGCATCATGACTGCCCCTACTTTTCAAGGCCAATTAACCTTTAGTAGATGACTAGATTCCTATGAAACCACCACCACACAGCAGAAATTAACATGTCATTTCTTGAACTATACAGATAATAATTCAGCTCTGCCCTTTTTTTCTTTTTGGCTTATTTATATACATATGGAATGATATTATAGTATATTTATTGTTACTATTTTTAACAAGCACAATTTGAAAATGTCTTATCTTTTCTCTCATAGTATTTTGGGATGTAACTTATGAATGGGGTGTAACTCTTCAACCACTCCCTTTTGCTGATATAGTTTACTTTTACATGTAACAATGAAAACAAAAATCTTGTTCAGAACCTACAACAATTAAGTGTCCAGCGAGAGACACCGAATTTTCAAAATTATGCTCTAAAATTTTGCAAGTTTTTTCTTATTTTTTTCCAAAATTGGAAGACTTTTCTTATATGTCCTCAAAGCCATCTTTTGTCATGCTTCCCTGCAAATTTGGTCCATCCAGTATCTATAGGGCTGACACTAGAAGTGATTAATCGGAATGTTTTTTTCCAGAAGGTGGCAACAATGCTTTTTCTTATACATTGTTATTATTCTTGCCCCCATTAAGTATCAGCCTATTTTCATTGCAACTTTGCATTTTGGAGGCTATTTTTCAGCATATAGGTATAACATTATTGTTTCTATGAAGATTAACGTTTTCTGAGCAAATATAACAAATTATACAGACTTTTACTTTCAAATTATCCAAAGACTCATTAACTAGTGAGGTATATATATTTTAAGTGAATATACAAGAAATGCAAAATGTGTCCGGTTTCCGATAACTTTACATGCAAAATTTTCTTTTTACTCTCCAAAATATCATACCATGGGTATATTGCATCATTTTCTATCAAGGGGATCTGCAGTATTAGAATTCATTATTTTCTTTTTACGAGTTAAGCTTCTTATACTCTCACAACTTCACTTTACCATTGTTAATTCCTGTGTGCAACATTTTACTTCTCATATTGTGGCACACTTTACCAATCAAAACCACCATGTGGAATCTTGACCTGTGCATGGTAAAATTCATTACTTTTCAAGGTGAATTAACTTTTAGCAAACATCTCGTTTTGTATAGAACCATCCAAATTATGCACTTCTGGTTACAAACACAACATTAAAACAAATAACTTTATTACATCTTAAGTTTTTATAAACCAAGAAATAGCATACACCCCCCCCCCTTAATTTCTTCCTTTGGTAGTGATCTCTGGTCTCAACTCTTCGTCACTGAAACCATTTTCCACAAGGACATGATGTATTATTCCATTGGTGCTGTGGTCTTAATTAAGCCAAAAGTGACATAAAATGCAAGGCTAACCAGGACTCAAAACGTGGGGCTCTGGATACTGTGATGGTACTCTAGCACACTAACCCTTGTTTTACGCAATCCACAAAGCAATTGGGCTAAACTAGGGCTACTTCAGTAGCTTCGTTGGAAGCACAATTGCATGATATGAAAGAGACACAGGTTTGAGCTCTGGTCAAGCATGCAGTTTTCATTAATATTTTCATGTAATGTGTCTCCATGTGTGCCATATTATAAGGTAATACTTTCATACATTACAATTTGCTTGAACAAAGAATTTCTAGAATTACTGAATGGGTTGATCCCAAAGGTTTGTTTTCTGTTCATTTGACCCCCGTCCCCGAACTGAAAAGCAATAAGTTAAGTTTTCATGCATCAACTGCATATGAATATGTAAAAATAAAGATAATCAATGCTTTAAAAAATATTTAATGTGAGAACCCATATTACAAATCACAACAAAATAAGCACATTATCAAATGTGTTGCACTGGTAAAATTAATGAAGAGAAATATCATAGTATACTATCAGTTTGAAACATATGCTCATAGCTGCTAATAGTAATGAAATGAAACCAATATTGCACATCAACAGGCCACCTGTTCTTGACCCAATATATGTGGCATATGTTTCTCGTAGAGTTTCATGACATGAGTAAGATCTCTGTCCACGTCCAAAACAAGCACTGGTGCTGGGGCTTTGTGTGGAGATTGGTGAACCAGCCACTTCTCATATGACTCATGCAGAGACTTCAAATACTGAAAGGTAACACCACTCTCTTCTGACCTATTTCTCTTCTGCACTCGTTGATACACAACCTCTGGAGTAGTTCTCAGGTACACTGCAAAGAGAAATAAAATCATTTGGTTTATATGTACAGGGTGAGTTATAAATATGGCTACATGTTTGAAGTAAATGTACTGTGATACTGTACAATGTGGAGGGAAATTGTGAATAATGGTATGTTAAATTTGAAACTTCCTTTTATCATTCCAGATAAGTCACATGCCTGAGTTTACATCACTAGCCAAGATGGCGCTCAATATGCAGAGTGGTCGATTCTCTATCAGAATGATCGTGAGACTAGCGAGAAGTGATTTTAACGTAATATTATTGCCGTCAACTTTGGGAAAGTGGGGAAAATGACTGCTTACACCAAATTTCAAATTGTTGTTTAGTTTAGTCCCACAATCATTCTGGTATGCAATTGCCCATGCTGCAACTGTAAATTGTTGCTGCATATTCAGCGCCATCTTGGCTAATGACGTAAGCTCAGGCACGTGATTTATCTGAAATGATAAAAGGAAGTTTCAAGTTTAATATACCATTCACCACTTCCCTCTATGTTGTACAGTAACAGACTATATTTACTTCAAAAGTGTAGTCATATTTATGACTCACTCTGTGTAGATATATATTAGCAATTCAAAGTTACTTGTGCTTTTTTAATTATCCAAAAGTTGTATCTTAGGATATGCATTGCTTGCAACATGAAATGATTAATTTTTAACAAGTGAGTGCATCTGACATGAAATGAAAAACAGAGAAATAGAATATTTTACGCATGATAATAACACTGACTTATTTTAATTGACAACAAGCTATTTTTTTCACTCATGAGTCATTCCATGCCAAATCAACACAGATATGTGCAATTTCCAACCTGACCATCACGAAATTTGGGGAGTTGAAACTATGCATGGAACTCAGTAACTATGAAAATTTTTAGTTTCGTGCATCTTGTAATTGTTAAATTATTCAAGGTCAAAGTTCGCATAAATTGCCTTTTTTGAGCCCGCTTAGCTGTACTAAATGTGCTGTAACTCCGCCCCTATTTTGCGTAGGAAGATAAAATAAAGCTTATTGTACAGGGAATTGAACAAGCTTTCCAGTGATATATAACAAGCCTACATTTGGATAAAAATATAATTTTATTGCGTGACCTTGACCTTTGACCTTTAATATCTCAAAACATGTCATCACCACATGAAAAGAAATATATTTGGTCCCTCATGGCATACTCTAAAACATATCAAAATATGATTCTGGGACTGCAATGGGATCAGAAGATAAAATATAATATGTGTAACTATGTGACTGATAAAAGCCTCATTACATGAACTATGATGAGTGAAATGTCCCTTAACACCCCTTACAAAATGATCATGAAAGAAATAGGTTAAGCACAGGGAGATCCCTAGCCGTGTGTGTCAAGCGCAGGTCCGGCATATTATTGACCGCCATATTGAATTCAACGAAAAATTTCGAAGGAAAGGGGTGATGTGATATATCAAATCAGGCTAGAATTTCACAAGAAATGAAGTGACTAAGGTTTTTCCAACATATATTTAACCAGCAATAAGTTATACGCATATCTTTCACTTATGATATATGCACATTATAATGTTGTCAATGTTACTGTGAGCACACTCCTTGACGTATCTCACACTCACACAAAACATTTGGCAATGTAGCAGGTGCCACATCATCGCAGGCAGCAACTATTCCTTCTCTCAGATGGTCAATATCATGGACTTCGAGTGCATGCACCATTCTCTTCAAATGTTTTTGAAGGTAAAAGTCCTCCTAAGGTTTAAGATCTGGGGAATGTGCAGGCCTTTTTAATAGATCCCTGTGTGCCCATCAATCTACCTAGAAAATTACCATGAAGAAATTGCCAAAATGTCCACATTGTGTGGTCAACTCTGTCCTGTTTCAAAACTCTGGAAAAATGCCATATCCCATAAGCAAGGAAGAAAAACCTGTTCACTTAACAAATCTAACAAGCCCTCACCATTTAAGGTTCCATTGTTAAATATGGACCAACCATTCCGTTCTCCATACACTACAGGGTGAGTTATAAGTCTCCATACAAATGGTGAAAATGGTGACTAATGTTTATTTTTCCTTTTCAGGCAGGCGAACCAATGAGAGAGATATGCCACTAATGAAGGAAGAACGGATTGACATTATTCTGTTGGCTGGGAGTGGTACCATCCGTCATGTAGCACGTACATTCAATGCAACCCACAGAAAGCAGATAACCCATGACACCGTGGCCAAACTTATCAAGAAATTCAGAAGGACAAGTTCTGTCGTCGATGAAAGCAGGCTTGGAAGACCGAAGACAGCAACACATGAAAGGGGGTAATGCAGGTGCTAACAGCGATGACCAGGAGTCCGACAAAGGGACCCGACGCCTCTCTGCGGAAATTGAAATCAGCCAAAGCAGTGTCATGTGCATTTTGCAAGTGAAGAAGAATTTCTTGATAAGTTTGGCAAAAATGTCATGGGTTATCTGCATTCTGTGGGTTGCATTGAATGTATGTGCTACATGACGGGTGGTACCACTCCCAGCCAACAGAATGATGTCAACCTGTTCTTCCTTCGTTAGTGACATCTCTTCATTGGTTCACCTGCCTGAAAAGGAAAAATAAACATTAGTCACCGTTTTCACCATTTGTATGGAGACTTACGACTCACCCTGTATACCTCATCATTAGCTTAACAGCACCAACCATTCCGCTGGGATAACAGGTATTGCATATTATTTTTATTAACTTAACCGTGAACCAAAAAATTAGCCTCGTCACTGAAGATTTTTTCATTCCAAAGGAAGTGTTTGAGATACTTTTCCCAATAATCTTCACTATTCAACTATTTGGTGAATGTCGCTTATTAAAATCATATGCAATGGGGCGTACCTAGGTATACTTCTTTCTCTCCCAAGATGTCAGCATGATCTCGATGAGTTCCTAACATGTTAGGAGCATTTTAGTGCTTTGTTTTTAACACCTCGAAAAGGAGAAAATGGTTACAAGCATGCAGTAATAACTTCTTGCTGGTTAAATATATGTTGGAAAAACCTTCGTCACTTCATTTCTCGTGAAATTCTAGCCTGATTTGAAATATCACATCACCCCTGTCCTTTGAAATTTTTCGTTGAATTCAATATGGCGGTCAATAATATGCTGGACCTGCGCTTGACACACACGGCTAGGGATCTCCCTGTGCTTAACCTATTTCTTTCATGACCATTTTGTAAGGGGTGTTAAGGGACATTTGACTCATCATAGTTCATGTAATGAGGCTTTTATCAGTCACATAGTTACACATATTATTTTTTATCTTCCGATCTCATTGCAGTCCCAGAATCATATTTTGATATGTTTTAGAGTATGGCATGAGGGACCAAATATATTTTTCCATGATTTTTGGTGATGACATGTTTTGAGATATTCAAGGTCACGCGATAAAATTATATTTTTATCCAAATGTAGGCTTGTTATATATCACTGGAAAGCTAGTTCAATTCCCTTTACAATAAGCTTTATTTGATCTTCCTACGCAAAATAGGGGCAGAGTTACAGCACATTTAGTACAGCTAAGCGGGCTCAAAAAAGGCAATTTATGCAAACTTTGACCTTGAATAATTTAACAATTACCCAAATTTCATGAAAATCTGTGATGGTCAGGTTGGGGCCTGTGTTGATTTCGCATGGAATGACTCTCACGCAAATTGAAGTATGGTATTTGCTGGCAAATGAATCTAACAATGTAAACATAAGAAAACGTGAGTTATTTCTACCTAACAGTGAAGCCTCAAGTTCGCAAGTGCATGGTGGCAGAGGCCACCAAAATTAATAGTACATTTACAAGTTAGTTTTGCGGAAATAATTTAGTATCTCACTTACGTCTTTTTTATTATCAGCCATGTTTTTTATTCCCCCTAACATGAAAAATGTAAACATTATTATTTACAGACAAAAATTGACTGCAATACTACAAGAGGTCATCAAAGATATTCTTAAATCCTTTAGTAAACTTTTGTAAATCTACATATTACATGGAGCACTTTACACTCAAACAGTAACATGGGGTCAAACTGCCACAGTGTTTCCCTTTTATACACTTGTGACCACATTACCAATGAAGAGTTAACTTTGTGTCCAACAATAAACTTACCTATTAGATCAAGATTTATGTTGAGATTGTTTTCAATGAAGTCATACCACCGGCACAACACTGCATAATCAACTTCTGGTAACATCTTGCTTTCATGAGCCAACTCCACAAAACAATATCTACATTGGAAGACATTCAAAATTAGATTAGACTGTACAAATGGATAGCAGAATTTCTCCAAGCTTAACCAATCATTTCATAGCTACTACATACAATTTTTACGAGGGTCACTATTTATATTTTGAGCCTTGGCAACACTGATTGAAGTTAGGCGTGATTTGACGTTTGCACGGAATCGTCTGGTATTATTGACCATAACTTACTTCAAATGTTTTGTCAATAGCTTCATTTGTGTTGTTTATGTTGCCTTGGAGATTGCGCGACAACAATAAAATGGAATTAACTCGTGAACATTTTTGTGCGATGATTTTTTTCGATTTTCGACGTGGATTATCAAGTCAAGAGTGCATCGATCAACTTACTTAAACATTTGGCGATGAAGCCCCATCCTTTGCCACTGTGAAACGCTGGTATAACAAATTTAACTGTGGCCGCCATTCGCTCACCGACGAGATTCGCGAAGGTCGTCCAAAATCAGTCGTTGTTCAAGAAAACATTGATGCTGTGCAAAACCTAATACTGCAAGATCGTCATGTGACATACTGTGAGATTGAGGCAACCATAGGCATTAGTTCCACCAGCATATATAAAATATTACATGATCATTTAGCTGTGAGAAAGGTATGTTCTCGTTGGATCCCACACAATTTGACAAAAACTCAAAAAGACGCTCGCGTCAATTGGTGCAAACAAATGCTCAATAAATACAATCGTGGTGCTTCAAAAGACGTATATAAGATTGTAACAGGTGACGAATCATGGATATATGCATATGAGCCAGAACGTAAACAGCAGTCGACTGTATGGGTGTTTCAAGATGAACCCAATCCAACAAAAGTTGTTCGCACTCGAAGCACATCGAAACAAATGGTCGCCTGTTTTTTCGGGAAAACTGGTCATGTGGCAACTGTGCCTTTAGAGGAATGTAGAACGGTCAACTCTGAATGGTACACAACAATTTGTTTGCCAGAGGTCTTCGGTCAAATACGGAAAACAAACAAACGCCGTCGGATCATTCTTCATCAAGACAATGCCAGCTGTCACACATCTCGTCTAACAACCGACTTTATGAACACTCAAAAAATCGAATTGATGGGTCATCCGCCATACAGTCCTGATTTGGCACCCAATGACTTCTTCTTATTCCCGAATGTCAAGAATAAATTGCGTGGACAACGATTTTCATCGGCGGAAGATGCCATTGATGCGTTCAAAAACCATATTATGGAGGTGTCTCAAGAAGATTGGAAAAACTGCTTTGACAAATGGTTTGAACGAATGCAAAAGTGTATTGACCATAAAGGAGAATACTTCGAAAAACAATAAAGCAGTTTTCAATGCCAAATTCGTTTTTTCATTGTTAGGCTCAAAATATAGTGACGCTCGTATCCCTGTCAAACTCTAACATACATTACTGATTGATGGCAAGCATTCAAACTTTACAGAATACAATGCAAGTTCCGATTGTTCTGAATCTGCAATTTTTTCATGAATTACATATCAGTGTCATAATACAGAATACAAGTAAAGAAAATTGTCAATGTGGAAACAAAATAGTTTTCTGTTTGCCAAAATATATGGACTCTGAAAATATATTACTTTTGCAATACAAAAATAATAATAATAATAATGGCTTAAGTTATCAATTTAGTTCCCCTTCCGCCACACACACACACATATTTGGACACTACTGCAAGGCTAAAAACACAAAAAGCAGTGCAAGTATTTTTTGGAACAACTCTTGTAACCATTTTCTGCAAGTAATCAACATGTATTGTCAAGACTATAGGAATTTGGGATCTCTGTAAACATTTGGAAGCTTCAAAGTAAATCCTCTCTCTCTCACCTGTTGTTCTGGATGGATCGCTCAAATATTTGAACCTTCTTCTGTGTGTTTTGGGTCTGTATATCAGCTCTGCTCAATTGTACGTAATGTTGGAACAGAAAATTGTTCCTTTTCATATCTTTATAGAAAACATCTAACAAATTGTGTCCGTTCACATTCTGCCATAAATGTAGTGGTTCCTGCAACAGAAGAAATTGTAAGGCTGTAAAAATTAATTATGAATATTTTTTTTAACAACTTCATGGATATTTTTTCATAGATTAAAAACAAAAAAATTTACTTAAACTAGTATTGGGTAACTAAAATTGTTTCAAGAAAAATTTAAGTATAATTTTAAATTTTCAACTGGAGAAAATATGATGGATGCAGACCTCATCTTGTCCCTTAAGTTGTAGACATATATAGAAACTAATGAGAAAAACACCACACTAAAAGACTACTTCACTTTCTAAATTTTCAAATTACACAAATATACTAACCATATATGGATCCACATCAGGAAATCTGCTAAAATAATTAATCAATGTGGACTTTCCACAGCCAATATTCCCTTCGATGGAGACTCGGAAAGGTTTTGGATGCTTGTTGCTACTTGTGGAATCCATCATTCTGTACAAAGTACCTTCTATCCAGCTTCTGAGATGAACCAATCTAGCAGATGAACTGGAGAGACATTTTGGATAAATCATTTATTTTAATATTACCAAATAATAACACTACAATTACACCACAGACCTCTATATACAGACTGGAAATGATGTGCTTTTGTTTGAAGCCACACATCTTCACTTGTGCATAGCCAGGGGGATAGAAATATGGCAGAGCTGCACATTATAGCTTGTTTTCATATTTATGAAGAAATTATTTGTTCTCACTTGTGAAGTGGAATATGTAGAGTTGTATCCTTCCTAGTAAACATAAAAATTGCAATTATGTGTGGTGCAATGACACAATCTTCAAAATAGTCGTTACAAGTGGAAATATGAAGGTATGCCTGCAGATATGATAGTATCCCGCGGCTTTGAAATTTTTGACTTCAAGTTGACTCATGTTATAAGGCTTACATTTCCAGTTTGATATTTAGAGGCCCGTGAATTAAACAGTTCAAACTTAACATTCAGTTCAGTAAACTATTACTAGTTTTATTTTTGGAAGTGGAATCGTACAGAAATACATTTGTAAAAGAAACAGACAGATATTTTGTATTCCAATTAAGTTGGCAAGTATGGTTATTGAAAGGGGAGTTCCTAGTTTTATTGTGATTTCATCATGCTACGAATGCAATGTTAACATGGTTCAATTTCGATTTACTTCTGTTAACACACACTGTGGAGCTTTAGTGATTACTTAAGTTTTATTCAATATATGCTTTCGTAGCTAGGTTAGGCAGGCCAGGCATTCAAATTCCCTAAATGCATTCTACTAAGGTTCCGATTTACTTCTACATTAATTCCCACTAGTCTACGATACTTAGAGTCGCTTGTCAACGGAAAATACATTGCCCATGGGAAAGCATGCATGCTTGTGTAAGGTAATTATTGTTTGTTTTTTTTCAACATAACTTTTTTCAAAATCCCAACAGTACTCATTACTTGAAGGATGGATCAAATTTCGTGTGACAATGATTGTCAAAATTCTACGACAATTAGTCTTCCCACTAAGAGAATTTAAGAAAAATCATACAACAATCGGAACTGTTACCAAATATGTATGGCTGCAACTTTCAGGTTACATGTGAACTTTGTGCTCCTTGCAGTTTGCATGTGGAGCGTAAAGAACCATACGCGTGGTGAATATGGATTCATTGCAATTTCCATTTATTAATGTTTTGTGGGGTGACAAAAAATTTGATTTCCTTAACCCTGCGGTACTCATGGGTAATCGCGCAGGCTACTGCTGTAGCCTACCTTTTTCTTATTTTCCTATTCCTGCAATATTGTTATTTTTTGGCCACGACTATTTTCACCAGCAAAAGTAATTACCTGAATCATACCATAACATTGTATTTTATCTTATTTTATTATATTCATTGGCAGTGTTGCTGAATTTACTGTTAAGAAGTTATTTTACATTAAAAATGGGTTCGACTATTACTGTCACCAGGTAGTGAGAATAGCAGAAAGTGCTGAAGACCAGAAATTGCATGATCAGGTGTTTGGGAGTATCTACATTAGTAATTCTGGTACCCTTGACCATCTGTACCCCCCTGGAGAAAGTGAAATATTTCACATGGCTTATGAAGATTTTGTTGTTTATGAAAGTTTTCAGTTGATTTTAGGATAAAACTTCGATAGCGTCCCAACACCTCTCACTCGTTTATTTCGTCATTTTTAACATTCGTACTTACCTATTCTGCATTGCGAAAGATTCTTCAAGGTGTTATTTTGCTTTCTTTCACGAAAAAAAGTTCAATTTTTGACATAAAATGTAACGATTAAACCATTGACGTTAGCCCAACGAACCATCACGGGGACGAGGCATGCCTACAAGGTTAGGTTAGGTTCCATTAGCACTCATTTCGTTCAATCTAGGACATACGGACAACATCGGTTTTTCTCGATGAAAGGAAATACCAACAAGAACTTCTAAATGCTACAGAAACTCATTTCGGTAAGTAGTTTCTTGTGTAAAAATGAAGAAATCCGTTGGGACGCTATCAAAGTTTACCGATTTTAGCTCTCTGAAACGTGTTATTGTGAAGTTAAGTATGTATGTTACCTTAGCATGTTAGGATACTTTACTGTGAAGCAGGGCAGCCCAAAGGCTTCGCGCAAGAGAATATAGCACCCAAAACGACTTTCCACAATAACAGCTATAATTTTACGTTAGGTTAGGTTCTGATAGTTATTTTCGACATGTTCTTACGCTATTTTAGTGTGCATACAAACAGTTTTTACTAACAAATAGCGTCGAAAATACTCAGAAATTGAAGGTTTTAACATAAGTGTGCAACTTTGGGATCAAATATCTCTTTTATTTGTGCTTTCCTAATGCTGGAAATACTTTTACATTACGTAAAACATTGAAATCTGTCGATAAAAAAAAACTCTACGTAATTCTCGAGGAGGTACAGTAGGTAAACGGCCCCGTAATTCTAATGCTAATAGCCCTAAATCTGACCTGCCTAACCTAACAATGAAAGCCTTTAGGAATGTAATACCCCTTCATACTTATGTCACATCACATACTAGCAGCACTAGTGCAAAGGAGAACACCTCGTGGTATTTTTCCAACTACATTACATGCAGAAAAAAAGGGAATTCAGTCCTGCATGAAAATAAATGCACACCGACGTAAGCTTCATACACAACAACTAAAGAATACACACATCCGTGTAACAGGCCAGGTTGTAGATCATGCACATACAATTTAAAATCTGGTGAAAATAGCTCGAAAGCTAGTTTCACCACCTGGTGAAAATAGTCACTCCGTTCTTATTTATGACTTGGGCATAGAGAAAACCCAAGCCATTTCGATAATATAAAATAAAACAAGAAGTTATGTAAATCTCGTACATTGACTTTTAAGTTTATGTTAAATATATGGTAAGTACCAACATAAACTGATGTTTAGAAGAAACAATAGCTATACATACCATGTAATAATATTTTTTAAATAAATATTTCCCGCCAACACTGTACGCATTAGTACCTCAATTAAAATAAAAAAATTCAGTTTACCACTGGCGCGTAAAACATCGTCAGGTAAGGTTATCGGCCAGACAATTAGTGATGGGTCGTTCGTGAACGAGTCGTTCAAAAGTAACGACTCTCTCTTGTGAGCGGTGAACGACTCGTTCACCAGAATTGAACGACACGTTCAAAGAGTCGTATGTGTGCCACGACTCCTCCGCCCGCCAAGCAACTATTATTCCATTATTCCCTCTCCTTTCCACGAATTTTGCGAGGAAGGCGCATGCGCAAGTGTATACTCGCCTGGCGGCCGGAATTTTTGAAAGAAAGCAAGTCGATTCTGCGGGCAGAAAATGGGGACTGGAGAGGAGAGGGAGGGGGGGGGGGTCCTCTCTGTTCCTTTTCCCTACCCCTAGTTGAGTGAAGCGGGCAGAAACGTGCCGTGTACGATGAGAGGGGAAGGAGCATGCTCGCGAGTCGACTCTTTCCTTCGTTCAAAGAGTCGCTAAAGTGTGCCACGACTCTTTGAACGAAGGAAAGAGTCGACTCGCGAGCTCGCGACTGTTGTTTGCAGAGAGAGAGCGCGCAACCCCAGCCCATGACGGGCAGCGAAGAACAGCCAACAAATTTGTCCTGTAATTTCAAGTTCGGCCAAACCATTAGCGCTAAAATTACAAGAAATTAAATGTTAGTAAAAAATATTAGGGGAGTCTTGTAAAAATTTTGGGAAGGTGTTAGGCACAGACCTCTTGATTACAATATTCCGATTAGCCTATTTTGAGTTGTTATTGTTCAAGTCCACTTTATGTGCAGATAGGATAGTCGGGACTGGACCTACAGTTTAAAGTGGGATCCGAACCTCCACTTTGTATTGAACACGGTACCCCTTGATTACCGGCGACGTTATCACTACGCCATCGGGGAGACCCGATTAGCCTATTGGAGCATAAAAGTGGACTTATAACAATTTTTGCCAAGCAAAGCATTTTAATACATAACAGCGTTAACCACTATGCTATTACGGTGAATCAGAAAAGGGGGGGAGTAATTTATAATTTGCAACACAAAATACTTAGTGTGGAAAGCGATTGTTACTTTTAATTATTTTCTAAAGCGCCGGCCTCCATGGTGGAGTGGTTAGTACACCTCATTACTCATCCTGATCTTCGCGATTACCCAAAAAAAGTGACAGAAAAGCGAAGTAAAAAAAAAAAGCTGTTGGCCATCTGCGGTGAGCCTACGTGTTAAGGTGTTTTACTAGTAGAAAGAACATTAAAAAAAATACATACGTATAATTTGGCCCGCTTTATAGAAATTCGATCATACATTATGATATTGGCAGAAACTTATATTGAATGACTGTAGAACAACAAAAAGCTATGGACATGGATATGGGATGGACATGGATAATGTTCAAGAGCGATATATATTTCTTAAACACAGCTGTTAGCCATCCGCGGAGAGCGAGCGGGTGAATCCTACTCTAAACTGTAGATCCAGTCTGCTGGCGAGACTGCCGCCGCCGCGCCTTGTGTAAGAGAGCTCGCGACTCGTGAGCGAACGACGAGTGAGCAGAAGAGTCGCTAAGGCGAGCGAGTCGTTAAGGTGCTTAATGACTCTTCGTGCCGTCTCGAGAGTCGTGAACGATGAGGGAGGAGAAGAGTCGCTAAGGCGAGCGAGTCGTTAAGGTGCTTAATGACTCTTCGTGCCGTCTCGAGAGTCGTGAACGAATGATGGGGAAAGAGTCGTGGGACTGTGCTGTGACTCTTCGTGCTGTTTCAAGAGTCGTGAACGAGCGATGCTCGTGGAAATGCAAGCATGTGTCGCAGCGCAGATCTGGAGTGCATTTTGTTGACTCGCTTTCTCACATTTGTTGCGATATTAAAACCAGTGATCGAATGCAAAAAAAGGAAGAATGTGTAAATGCACGTTATTACTAATAAAAGGTTGATATAATTATATAGCATTTCTGTGTATGCTATCGTACTGCATAATTTGCATTATCCGCAGCATGAAATGTAAACTGAAACAAGATACAAATATAGAAAATCTCACTCTGAGGCAGAGTAATGAAAACAAGTATGTGCAATAAATTTTGTTTGTGCGTGTGTGTTTACTGTTTACACATATGTATATCCACACACACAGACTCGTATTTGTATTTTTCTTATTTTATGCCGCTTTTCTTCAAATTTTAAGTAATCGCGACGATGAGGATGATGCGTGATGATATAGATGAAGGGACACTCATAAAGAATATCCTTGCCCAGACCGGGACTAGAACCCAGGAACTTCTGTGACAAGATCAAATGTCGATTACTTCAGAATCTTGGCCATCTAGTCGGCTACACGCACACACACATACACAAAAATGCAATACAATTGATTAATCTTGAAGGACAGAGGCTGATATATTCCGTTGTGTTCGTTTATTTAAATACAATCATGTGCTTCAACACCTCCTACCCCCCTTCCTCCTCTTCAGGCATGTGTTTCGAGAAAAAGAAGCTTGACGACTCTTTTGAACGACTCATTTGAACGACTCTTCTCAGTGAGCGAGCGCTCATGAGTCGACTCGCACAAATGAACGGCTTGAACCCATCACTACAGACAATTCTGCGGCGGCATCCACATCGCAGTGTTGCCACAATCAGAAAGTGCAATTTCCCTTTTATCAAAATTTCCTTTCTTGTCCAACATTTTCCCTCCATGCAAGAAGAAAAAAATGCAATCGCGATCCCAAAACTTATTAATTACTCTTTAGACGTATACGGGATCCCAAAATGCCGGTGTGCTGGTAAAAAGTATCCAATAAACAATTTGCCCATTGTCAGGAATAACACCATAGATGATAACACATGATAACACTGCTAAAAATCTTGGTAATGTAAAGACGCAATGTAGGAAAGCTTATGGAACACTCAGGAACCTGAATCGTTTCCGTGACCTCCTCCCTGTGGTCCTGCTGTTGGTTGGCCTCTGGACGGCTTCTGGCCGGCCCTGTAGACGATTCTCCCCGTCCAACACTCATGGGCAGAGTTTTTCTTTCGTCAAACTGTACACATCAATCAAATCGCCTAAGACCCGCTATTGCGGCGCAATTACCGCACATGCCATCATGCCAAACGTCAAGATTTGCGGTATGGCTTCATAACAAAAATGCAGTAACTGAACTTAATCATGTGTTATTTTTTTAGTCTTTTTTTAAAGTTGGGAGTTGGCAAGCCCTCCCTGGCCCCTCCAGAACTCCGCCTATGCCGGCACTATCGCGATCTCGTGTGACCCGATCTCGATCCTTGCCGTGCTCGTTGGCTTCTCCTCCTCAGGCAGGTTGTTGACCCCATTTATAGTGCTCTCGGGAGTTAGGAAATGCTTAGGATAGGTTTTCCGGGTATGGCCGGTAACGGTAGGAAGTCTCGTTATTATAAAGCAGCGAAAGAAAATACTTTAATGCTTTAAATGTTAGTTTTAATAATCCGCCAATGTTGTACTAGGTTTGTGTTATCGCCGCCTCCGTGGGGGAGTGGTTAGCACAGCGCGCTACGACGCCAGGGGTCCCTGGTTGTAATCCTGGCCTTGGAATGGGTGTGCTTTGTAAGTGTCCCTTAATCAATTTCATTATATCATCAATCATTCTCATGCTTGCGATTAGCAAGTGGCAGGAAAGCAGAGTAAAAGGAACCAAACAATGAATAATTCAATAGGGAGCTTTTGAACCACTTTGTTTGTATGCCAACGCCTCGTCCCGTCGTTGAAGAACAGCAAAGGAGGTTTCCGGTCCCCAGCAATTCCTTGTTCCGGTTGAGGAACGAAGGCCTGCTTACCCCTCGAGGAACCACCAAGGGTCGTCGGGAAATTGACAGAATCGCAGCGGATGTCCGCCACTTATAGAGCTGCACGCACCTTGGCAGTCTCTAACGCCTACACTGACCACGCCTGTCTTTTGAAGCTCCCACAACTCTAGCAGGGACGACAATGTTGTAAAGTTGCATCCGTAGCGAAAATCCATCATTCTATGTTTTAGATTTAAAAATACTATATGATGCCATATTTACGCATCTATAAACGCACACGTTTTACAAAGTCTTATTTAAATGAAAACTTTGGTGAGTGTTTGAGTGCTGCAGGAAGAAAATTTCACTAGAGCGTCAAATAGTTCGCAAGGAGGACGCGAGGTAGCGTACGGAATTGAGAGCTCGCCATGACGTCACGAGTGAAAAACGCTCGAGCGGACCAAACGAGCGGTATACGCTCGAAGCCTGGTAGAGACGTAGAAACGCCATTTTTCTCAAATATGGATCGTGAGGTAAAAGACGCAGTGAGAATAGTTATCATCTCCATGTTAAAATGTAGTTTAGACTATCTTACCAATACAGGGATATATGACAATAAAATAGATGTTTGTGGGCTGAAACTGCCAGAATGGATATTTGACATACGATTATTGTCACATTAAAATGATAGCCTATTCCATTGTATACGCTCGAGGGTAGGAGACTAGAACGAAACGAGCGAGCGAAAGTAGTAACATGCAGTAGTCTGGTATACATGTTATACATGAAATAATTCCGACAGCTATATGAATCCACATGTAAATCGACGATTCCAAAACTATTTGTTACCTACGAGAACGTTTGCTCGCCGAGCAAAGTGAAGGAATTCTGGCGGGAGATCGAGCGGTATCTACCGTTACACGGGAGCCGTGACATCGGCATTTGACACGCGAGAAAGTCAAGGACAGGCCGTGTGAGCTACAATTTAAAGTACGGTACTAGTTTAAAGGCACAGTGAAGGTATAACTTTGGGTACAGTAAACCGGCAATATAAATGGGACGCTTAGATCTTGAAATACTCGCATCCTGAAAGGCGCTGTGTGTGTTGCCTAACTTTACGGCGGCGTTAGAAGTTGCCACTGAAAATCCACTCATCGCTGTAGAGACAGGCAACACATGTAGCGTCTTGCCGGGAAGCGAGTATTTCAGAATCTAAATAAATATCCCATTTTTATTACCGATGGCTTAACGTTTTGTAGTAAAAGCTAAAATAATAACGCGGAATTTTGGGAAAATAAAACCAAAAAGAAAAAAATATAAAAAAAATTGACACTTAAAAATCGAGTTCGTTATGGACAAGCCATGCAGTAGGAACTCCTGCATCTGAATGCACGAAGGGGTTTGTGCAATGGCGTGCCCAAAAGAGGGAAGGGGGTTGATGAGGACATAACCTCCCTTTAACCCAGCATTTATATAAAAAAGGAACGTCAAAGGAAGAAAAAGATGACAAAATAAGGGCTAACCAGGCTGCGAAATTCTGGGGGGGACAGGGGGGGATTTCCCCAACCAACTTGTCACGCGCTGATTTAATAACTAATTAACTCAACTGGACGCAGAATCACTCGCCTCACCTGCTGGGCGAATTAAACATTACATTAATTATAATACGGTCAGGATAAGTGCCTACAGTCGGAGTTACCGAGAATAAACCTAGGAGGATTTGATTCATGCACCTGAAATGACGTTACATAATACTACGGTGGTTCTGAATATACACATATATTAAAACACAGATAAATACACAGTACATCTTGCCCTCTTTCACTCGATCTCACATTCATACACTCATTCCATGGCATATTGCGACAATATGACAATTACAAAGGTTAGATTAATTAGTACTTTGACTATACTCATGCTATTTCTTGGCAACATTGCCGTTTACAATTTACCGTTTAGGATTTTAAGTATAAAGTGAATAATTGTTCCTTGTGTGAACCCCTTTTATCTTTTCAGAAGGTATAAATATAATTCAATGAACTATTGTTTGCTGTTAACATAAACTCTGATCTGTAACATTGATTACTCCGCCGGAATAACGATGTCTACGGATGCCATAGCACTGATTTAAGTTATGCAATGATTTGATTCGCGGTAGATTGGCGTCATCTCTCTCACACACGCACATGGTTGGATCTTACCTTTGCTGCATTCCCTCTGACCTGGGTTGGGTGAAAGTGGTCCTACAGTTCTGCAAGACTTCAGTGTTGCACTTCGCGGTTATCCTGGTTGGCGAAAGTGGATCAGTCGGCAGCTCCATCTGGCATCATCGGATCCTGGCTTCACTCGTTCACTTCGCAGGGACGTCCATGACGGTACACGTACACTGTCGACTCCTTACGACAACTTGGGCAATAATAGGTCAGTTCTTCGCGGTCACTCGTAAGTACAGATACGTGGCTTTGGCGATGAGCCATTCGCGGTTTCACATGGATATCAAATGTTATTAACTTTTACTACTCAGGACGTTGTTTCGGACGATTGACACAGGTGGACGTGTCTGGCGTTATTCTCACATAACCACACGTATGTGCACGGATGCGTTGACGGCGAGGGGGAAAACGACCCCCTGGTTCTACTCTGCTCTACTCCATGGCTCTAAAACACTCACTCGAGGAAGAAACAAATCCAGACCACGAGTCTGATCGCGACTCCGAGCTAGGTGGTCGCACATAGCTCACACTCCGGTGGCGATTGTAGTCAAACTGTTTCTCGCTATTCCAAATCATCCCTTTTATTCCAGATTTGAACGTGGTGACGCTCTACCCTCTATGTTTAGGTGTCAATTTATTGTTTCTGGTGCTTTGACCGTTGTCCTCCTATCCTGGTCAACGCTCACTCCGGTCCTTAACCTCTGGTAGCAGCCCCTCGCGCAGATATTAGGCTAAATCCTCCTCTATTGTGTCAGTCACGGATAGCCAGGCCAACTCAGTAGGGTAGCGTCTCCCATTCAATTCAGCGATGAATCTTTAATAATTCATAACTCCCGTAGTTCTGTTCTGATTAAGCTCAAATCTTGGAATCAGTACTTTCAAGATGTGGTCTTCCGCTGGTTAAAATCTCATCCAATTCGGTCCATTGGTTTAGAAGTTGCTCTTTTCCTGCTATTCCCCATAAGAATGCATGTAAATCCTAATTTGGGCGAAAAACGGTGGTTGTGCAAGCTAGTGTTGGCTATGACAGTTGCTAGACACCTGTATTCGCGACGGATTTTAATATTATCAATTGTAATTAATTCCTAATAACGGGCAATTAGATTAATTACCTGTTAGTCAATACTTGACCGTTATAAACTATGTTGGTCTCAAAAATGCCCTCCAACAAAAATTTCTTGGGTGGAGAGTTTTTGTTGTAATAGCAAAAGATATTAGGGTGGATGAAATTAAAACTAAATAGTGGATGTATTGGGTTATATTTATGTATGTGTGTGGCGACAATCCTCATACTTTAATAAGGATAATCTAGAAAAGATTATGTGCTCTCTCTTCCTCTCTCTCATGAAACCATTAACATGTCTACGTCAGCTGTAACATATGCACAATTAAAGAAAAACAAAAATTCAAGACAAATATAAATACAGAAATCTAATTAAGTTTAGTTTATGTTAATTATTAATATAAATCAAACTTTCATTTCAAGTATTATGTTTGCTAGCCACCAAAGGAATTACTTCCTACTTTATAAATAGCTGATATTTTTACATATATAAAAGTAACAAATTAATTCCTATTTAATTATAATATATTTTTAAATATGTAGTAATTTACTCTTATATTCAATAACTTTATAAATATACTCAGTCTGTCCTTCGGAACTTTCTGTATACTTCATTATAAATACTTTAAAACAAGTAAATTAATGAATAGATTAGGATCTTTCTCTCCTCCACCAGTCTTCAATGATTTCGCACCCTGGGGCTGACTACTAAGAAAAGTATACATACATTAGGGCTACCATATTTTGAAATGCTAAAAAGAGGACATTTTCTTCGAAAGCCACACACACACCATCAATTTATTCACAAACACGAAAACATTACATACATACAATTAGTCACCATTAAATAAAATTACTTTATTTTATCTTCATGTTCACTGCCAGGTTTCGTGAAAAACTGAGTCAGTTTTGTAGATGAAGCTTCACCTCTGACGGCTCTCTGTGCTTTTCGCACTCCACGTGTGCTTGCAAGTCTAGCTCTCCTTTGTTTGCCACAGACACATTTTGTAGATGGCTAGGGATGGGGGTGCAGAACGTTTGCTTCCTGGTGTACTTCTCGTCCGGTTTCCTCCGTCTCCTGGAATGCTCCGTATTGCAGAGGAGAATTCCACATGAAACGGAGGTTGCAAAGTACAGCGGAACTGGCTACTATATAAGCGAAGGGTGCCCTGTCACCAGGCCTTATTTTCAGTTGTAATCAGTTGGTAGTAGCAGCCAGTGCCGCCGCCAGGAAGCAGAGGTAAGTGCTGGCGCATCCCTCAGCCACCTACCCTTCTCCTCCTACTCTCATTTGGTTAGCTGAGTAAACTGAAAAACTCCATCTGACCTTATCTCATTTCTCCCGAAGTAAGTGCTCGATCAATATGGTAAAGAAGACGATTTAAGTGGTGGAGGCTTGGCTTCCCGGTTTTTAAACCTTTATTTTTCTCTCTTTTGGCATCAACCCCCCCCCCCCTCAAATTGGCATGTCTATTTCCATTTGCCAAGCAATGAGTGTTCAATGGATAGGCTCAATGAACTCGAAGATGAACTTGATCGCACCCTCGATGAACTTCATTCATTAGCTGTTTCGTCTACCCCACTTCCCCACACCAATCGGCGAGTCAGGCGCGTGCCCAGAATTTTCGTAAGGGGAGGGTTATGAATCCAATACATTTTCCAGTTCACAGGTCAAATTTCTTGTAATAAATTAGATAATTAATATACTTGGATTTTACCCCAATGAACGCAATCAATGTATTTGCTATGGATGCTTCATGTTTTTATTGCATCATATAAAAGCACCTGCTTGTATATTTCCAAATTATTAATATTGTATATTTAATTGCTCAAATATAATTTTTAAACAAAAAATATGTACACTCAACATTGTAACAACATTAAAGAGATTAAGACTACTTGATGTCTTAAAGACAGTAATAAATAAGGTACCATAGTTCAACAATTTAAATTCTGAAATTTAGGCATCGAGGTATCTGTGCGAGTTCTGACAATATGTCATCACAAGTAACTTTTATATCCCGGTGAATGTTCAGAGCAGCTAACCTATTTAATCTTTCTTCGCAAATGGTATTTCGAAGATAGGTCTTCAACGTCTCAAAGTTGAGAATGATTTATCATTTGATGTTGTTGTTACCGGGATTGTACATAATATGCGCAAACGTGTTTACCCAGGGAAATATTACTTCACTGCATATATCAATTGCTTCAAGAGCATTTACTGGACGTGTTTGCATTGCTGCAAGATGACGATACCACAGTTTCATTTCAGTGTTAGCGTCGTCGCCTTGTAATCAAGGTGTTCCAGGTTCAATACCCACCCGGTGGAGGCTAATAGTGGTTCGGATCTCACTTTAAACTTTAGGCCCAGTCCCTATTAGCCTTACTGTGCATAAAGTGGATTTAAAACATCAATTCAATCAACATTGTACTTGTTGTGGAGATGGATTTGCTAAATATTGTGTACATTTTTGGCATTGTATTATTATATTATTGGTCAAAACATTTGTTTGACAGTCGATAAACAAATACGAACCCCTTCAGTAATTAACATTTTCTACTACAGTGTCATTAATGTGTCATATTCATTTTCATATTAGGTCTATGAAGAGGAATTGTGTATAATGTTAACGTTATGGAACTGCGAAACCAACTGTTGAAGGGGCCACTCCCCCCTTCCCCTCCGAAGCCCAGTACCGCACCACAGGATCTGTCACTGAGCCCGACAAAATCTTGCCAGACAGTGCTCGAAATAGAAATTCGTAGCCGAAAAGGGAGGGGATATTTGATCGATTTTGGAAATACGATGGGGTACATCCTTGTATGGATCAACATGGAGACAATACAGTAGGTGGAGGATGCTCAATATGAAAATTATTCTAATTGGGGGTATGATTTGTGAAACTTTCTTAACTGGAGGCAGCATCACCTACTTCGACCACTGATGCCAGAAAAGATGCTTTCAGAAAATGAATTTATTACTGCACACGTATATTACTTATTGTATTTGTTGCGTTTGTATAAGAGAAATATTCAGAAGATTTGTAAGGAATATTTACAGTTAATAGGATGCCTATCTAGTCTATCCCGTGTCGTAATACAAATTTTATCCCTTTCCTACAAAATAATAAAACTGATTTTATAATGTGGTTGCATACATATACACTGTATAGTAGCACCAAGCTTTCTGGGACCTCGGAAAATACGTGAACCACAGGCTTCCCCGTGGCTTTAACTAGCGACACTAGTGCCACTGCTCCGACGCCAGGGTTTCAAATGCCTTGGTGGATCTATAAGATAGGTAATATCGTTTTTCGAGGGTTCGTGAACAAAACAAAAAGTAAATGATTGTAAAGTCCATTTTATATTCAGATACGTTAATCGGGACTGGACTTAAAGTTTAAATCGGGATACGTACCACTGTGCAATGCACCTTCACAGGGGATCAAACCCAGGACCTCTTTGATTACACCACCATCGGTGAGGCCCCTGAAATCATTGAGGGAACTTGTTCATCTTCATGTTCTCTCGCCCTGCGAAAGTTTATTGGTGATATAGGGTGACATCCTACACACGTCTTCCAGACATACACACGCGGGCACCCCCCTCCCCTGCACACACACGATTGTATGCTTACAGCACATGCTGTGCCCTCCCAGAAAAACAATTCTAAATCCGTCTATGGATATATCTGCTATCAAATAATGAACGTCACTTACCTCGACAGTTCCTTGACATAATGTTGCAACAAGGTTTGCAATATCTTCTGTTATGCCTTCTTGTTGAATATCAAGAGTCTGAAAGTTCGCACGTTTCACTCTCGCAATTCGGATGGAATTCCTCTGAACTTAAATCGACCTTTTCTGACGTTCTATTTGTGGAAGGTGAAGCTTCAACTTCCATTTTTTGTTTCTTTTGGAAATAATCTAATACGTATTTCTCCTCTTTTCTCTATCCATCTTTAGTTCCACGTCAAAAATCTATTACACACGCAGAAACGTAACACACAACACAACCACTTCAACTTGCTACCTTGCAGACTGCAACTCGCTACAACCCCAGAGAACACCAGGACTTGGGACAAAGATACCGGGCGGTCGAATGTCTGAAACATGCATCCAACTTGGTCCAGCTCAAATTACGTCACCAGTGTTGACAGCAACCAGTAGTGTCAGTAGTGTTGGCAACTGCTAAATTATTTACGCACAAATTCAAGTGAGATCTTTCACACATGTTACAAGAAAATTCAATAAACTGAAGGCTGGAAATTGGTTGAGAAAAAAATATCTAATTTGTAAAGAGCACAAGAGTAAAACGTATAATATTTTGGCATATTAATTGCTTTTATTTTGTTTATGAAACTGACTGGGCCAGTTGCGCTATATAACGCATCCCTCCCTCCCTCCCGGCATGCTAACTAACTAACTAACTAACTCTCTAGCCTTCTTAAACCCGAAGGTTCATGGCTGCAGCAACACAGGCCTTCCATCTGTCCCTATCTTGAGCAAGATCTATATACTCTTTTCCATCCCTACCGATTTCCCTTAGGTCCATCTCGACGTTGTCCCTCCATCTTCGTCTTGGCCTTCCTACTGGTCTCTTACCATCAGGTTTCCCAACAAGAATCCTGAAAACTCCTCTTTCCTCTCCCATTCGTGCCACATGGCCTGCCCACCTAAGTCTTCTTGATTTAATTATTCTAATAATGTCTGGACATGAATACAAATTATGTAGTTCTAAATTATGTAACCTTCTCCACTCACCTGTCTCCTCATCCCTTTTAGGTCCAAATATTTTCCTAAGGATCCTATTTTCAAATACTCTCAATTTATGTTCCTCTTTCAATGTAAGGGACCAAGTTTCACACCCATATAATACTACACGCAAAATTACGGTTTTGTATATTTTAACTTTTAGATTCTTAGATATTAAACGAGAAGACAAAAGTTTATGAAGAGAGAAGTAACATGCATTTCCTGAATTAAGCCTACTTTTTATTTCCTCTTTAATATAATTTTCATTTGTTAATATTACTCCTAAGTATTTGAATTTGGAAACTGGTTCAAACGAGTTGTTATCAATAATTAGATTTTGATTATTACCTAACACTTGGTTTCGGCCTGTAAGCATATATTTAGTTTTCTCTTTGTTAACTTCCAAACCTATCTCTTTAGCAGTTTTGAAAAATATTTTAGCATTATTCTTAATGGTATTCACATCATCCCCCAGTAAGTCTACATCATCTGCATATGCTAACAACTGAGTCACACCATTTAATTTTAGTCCTTCTTTAGTTTCTTTTACCTTCCTTACAGCATATTGTAAGGCAAAATTAAAGAGCAATGGAGATAATGCATCTCCTTGTTTTAACCCATCATGAATTGTAAATTTGTCAGACATATTAATACCCATATGAATTTTACTTTCTGTTTCACTGGTGCATACATTTATCATATTAACAACATTCTTAGGTATTCCAAACTCTACTAATATATTATATAATTTATCTCTTTTGACCGAATCATATGCTTTTTTGAAATCAATGAATAGCTGATGGACATTTTGATTATATTCCCACTTTTTTCAAGTCTCTGTCTGATGTGAAAAATTTGATCTGTAGTTGATCTGTTACGTTTAAATCCACATTGATAATCACCTATAATTTCATTAGCATATGGGGTTAGTCTTGTTAAAAGAATGTTAGATAATATTTTATATGTTGTTGAGAGTAGAGAAATTCCACGGTAATTATTGCAGTTCATTTTATCACCTTTTTTAAACACAGGAACAATTATGGATTCTTTCCACTGTTGAGGGATTTCTTCTTTATTCCATATTAAACAAATTAATTTATGAATTTGACAAATTAATGAATTTCCACCATATTTAATTAACTCAGCTGGTATTAAATCAATGCCAGGTGCTTTGTTATTCTTTAGCCTTTAAATAGCATCTTTAACTTCAGTCAAGTTAGGTTCTGGAACTAAAGGTTCTGCTGTGTGTACTTCATTCACTTCTGATTTATCTCCTACATGGACATTTAAAAGGTCATTAAAGTAGTTCTTCCATCTATTTAGAATATCGCTTGGGTCAGCTAGAAAATCACCGTCTTTATCTTTTATCAAGTTTACTTTAGGTTGCCACCCCTTTCTAAACTCATTTACACCTTTATATAAATCTCTGATATTTTTATTTTTGCTGTTTGTTTCAATTTCGTTAATTTTGTTTTTCAAGTAGTCTCTTTTTTTACTTCTAAACGTGCGGTTAACTTCTCGTTTTATTCTATTATAATTGTTTAGATTTGTATCATCAGAGTTATTTAACCACCTAAGTCTAGCCTGATTTCTTATTTCTATTAGATTATGACATTCATTATCAAACCATGGCTTACTTTTTCTCGGTTTATGGTATCCTATACTTTCTTTAGCTGCTGATTCTATTGCATTACGTATGTGCTCCCAATTCTTATTTACGTCTGTTTCATTTATATTTTCATCATCATTTAAATCCTGCAAAACATCAAATCTATTTGACAGTTTAATTTGGTAATCTTTCTTAATTCTTTCATCAGTAAACTTTCCTGTATCAAATTTTAGAACTTTTAGATTTTGTTGCTTATGATTTATCACTGAGAGTCTTTCTCTTAATTTAGCAATTACTAAATAATGGTCACTGGCACAGTCAGCACCTCTATGTGTACGAACGTCAATTATACTAGTATGCCTTCTCTTATCAATGAGAATATGATCTATCTGATTATGAGTTTTACCATCTGGAGAAGACTAGGTATATTTATGGATATCTTTATGTTTAAAAGTGGTACTTTTCACAATTAAATTCTTTGAGGTTGCAAAAGTAATCAATCTTATACCATTATCATTACTTAATTACTCCCGGCATGCTATTGTACAAAACATCGCTTGCCTCCTTCATAAAACCATGCCTCGCTACTGCCTGCAACAATTATTATTATTATTATAATTATTGATATTTTGAAATAAATATGCATCCAGGTGCGAAATAAGATTTTGACTTACTTTGCCTACTAATTGTAGTGATTCAAATCTCACAGAACTTTGCTCTGCTGGCATAAATGGTATAAGAAGGGGAAAGAAAGAAAAGGGAAGTTAGCAGCACTGTCGTAACAGGAAAGGGAGGGTCATTCTCCTAAGAGGGTCATCGTGGGTGAAAGAAAGGGGAGGAGGGATTCCTTCAGTTCGCATTCCAAGGGTTGCGGCTCTTTTCTTGACCATACTGAGAAGGAAATTCTACTTCCTTTTCAGTGACTAAGGAATGAATGAATGCTTGTGCATTGCTGTAACTCAACTCCAATATTATCAAAAGTAATTGAAGAAGCAAATACATTTCTCATTGCCAAATGTAAACATTTTACAATATTGGCGATTTATGAAATAAAATGTATTTCTGCTTTGAATTTTTTTAAATGACGAAACCAATGGGGGGGGTTTTAACCCCCATCAACCTCCCCCCCCCTGGGCACGCCACTGAGTATGCGCATGCCATTAGTTGCCATTTCCCTTTAACAAATGTAGGACCAGTTCTGATTAGTCAGCATGGACGTCCGGAAGGGGAAAAGGGGGCCGCCCCCCATGGAAATTGAATGTAAACCAAAAATTATATATTACACGCATATAATTTAATTTCAGTCACAGTATTTTTTGGTAATTATTATAAAAGCGTTGCAGTAACTTCAGACTGAAGGAGTGTTTTTTGCTCCTCGTGGGGAAAAAATATATTACTTGCCCCTACTTGAGGACGTCCATGATATTCCAACAAAACTCAACTTTTTTTCATAAAGGCACAATATATTGTAGTTTCAGCCCTAAATTTATTCGCACACCCCTACAACAAAACCTTATACTCCCAGATAAAAAGAATTCTTGACAAAGCTTTTAAACCCTCCCCTATCCTTTTGTTGGGCGAAGAAAGTATATTTTGCGGAAAGTGAATATATGTCACATCACTTCAGTGAACCCCCGGGTAAATAATGCACGAGCCGCGCCTGATATATATATATATATAATAATTAAAGAGCTTATTATATTGTATTGTTATATTTATATATTTATTACATAAACAATAAATATATGGTTTTTGAATATATGTATATCCACAGTGGCGATGCCTCATAAGAGATAAAAGGAGAACCAGAGGCCTCTATTATCGACTATTTTATTACTTATAATTCCATTTAATGGCGCTTAATACAAAGAAACTAACATATTATGTCTTACGATAATTACCGCAAATTTCCATCCTTGCCTGGTACTATAGTTCGACCACAAGGGAAAAAAAACCTTCCGTCAAAAGCGTTCGCGCATCTTCCCTGCCGTTATCGGTGCTCGGGGCAGTGTTGCCAGGTCAGACTTGAAAAAATCGGGAGATTGTTCCTTGGGAAACCAGATTTGCAGCAACATCCGACGATCTAATAGTAGCGGATGAACGACGTTCTCGGGGGCAGGGCGGCATAGGCGTGTGCACTGGGGGGAAGGGGACGTCCACAGATTTTTTCTAGCGAGGGGGAAACAATATATTTTTATCAGGCGGGTAAACGAGGCATATTACCCCGTAATAATGTTGCCCTCTCATAAAACACCACTGGAGTTTGAAATTATCACGTTCCTACATCCCTATTATCAAAATGGATGTAAATGACTGTGACTGAAATCAACTCATACGTCTGAAATAATAGGTACTTTAATGTCAACATTCATTTTCCACAATCTTTCAAGTCGAATGCTAACAATAACAAATCAATTTGCCTTCTACTGGTGTTCGGTGTACAGCTATCGTTAGGGGTGGGCACGCGTCCTACACCATAATGAGAACCATAATGCATTACGTATGTGAAATATATTTGGTGAATTAGACAGCATGTCTTCCTCAATAATTCAAGATAGCAACGCATATGCTAGGTTGCAACCTATCCTCCCCATCTTCTAGAAATAAATAAACACACACACACACACACACATACATGTATAAAATAATTTGACCACGCTACGAAGTCAGTGTTTCTACCTAGTAAGGGAAGGACGTTTCACTGTGTTTGTGTTACTTCATCTATTTCATCAGTTTTTCATTCATCCACATTGTCGTACTTACCCGTAGAGGCACAAAAGCGACGTAAAATAACTAAAATAGAAATAGGTTTTCGGGTGGGATAAAATACAACCATCTAAAAATAGTAATAAAATAATAATAATATCCTAGCACAATTGAGTATCGTTTGGCATAATTTCACAGTTCAAACAGCACTTTTCATGGCTGAGTGGAGTTCCACTCTATCTCTCCCCTCCATTTTCAAGTAAGATGAGCATGAAACGTGTTTTTGAGCAGGCCGTTGGAGGTTCCATAGCAATAGTTTATTAAGGAATTCTCCCGAGAAATCAATAGGTCTGGCAACATTGACATTGGCCGCGCCGAAGGCTCCTTCTCCCTGTCCTTTTCCCCACCCGCCAGCGCGATGAGGTTCTGCGCAGGCTTCTTTCCTTGTGGTTCCACTATAGATCTTCGCATGCAGTAAGGCATGATGGTATTGAGGCATTCCTTTAGTGATTAGTAACACGTTAAAACACGTTAGTTTTAAAAGGGGACCACTTGAAAACGTATTAAGAAAATCCATGTTTTTGAAACTTTCTGATCGATGTGTTGCATTTACCATTTCATCATTTTATAAATCGTAGTATAATTTTAACACAAACGTCGCATACTAAATGATAATTACATTAATGAAAGAGTTAAAAAAATAATTTAATGATGGATTTAGTTTATTTTACTTCACCTTTCTGCCATTTTTAGCTAATCGCGAAGGCAGTCGATGAGATTGAGGCACTATATTTTTCATATTTTAGCATATAAAACATTTCTGTTTCTAAAATGGCGTACAAAAACGATTCTTTCACCTTTTACTGATATTTTGAAATCTCAGACTGCTATTCAGAGATTGAGATTAAGAAATGAATCTATCAGTAATTTGAGAGCATTTGCTAGGCTTAAGATTTGCAACGAAAACTTTCAAATATAGTGTATGGTTGAAGAGGGCCGAGGTGTCAGATATGGGGCAAGTCACTACGCTACGCCAACTGCTTGCATTTGAATGAAATCAGTCTGAACTTTACCTATCTTTTCAGATCAGTGACCCTTCTCAGATGTTTCAGATTTTAGAGAAGAACCTATGACTGAAGGTGAGAAAGGGGAATCGCCCCCCCCCCCTCTCCGAGAGGTCTAAAATATCAATCACGCTTCGACCTTGCCCCCTAAAACTAAACAATTACCCACCCCTGAGCATAAGAATACAGTGTTACTTCTCTCTGAGGTCTAAAACTAAGCCATCAGTCCTGAACATGATGTTTAAAACAACAGTAAACTTTTTAAAAATATAAATGACCAGTGGCGCAGGAACGTTTTTCATTTGGGGGGGTACAAAATTCAGCCTCCTATATATATATATATATATATATATATATATATATATATATATATATATACACACACACATACATACATACTACGCATCTACGCATATACTACTTCGAAGGTATACTACTATAAGTATAATGTGAAGGCATCGGAAATATTCCATTTTAGAACAGCACACGAATTTCCTGCCTTTTTAATTAAAAATTGGCATAAATAATTTTTATTTCTATATTTTCCTTAGAATTTATGGTCATTTTAAAAACAGATTTTAACCACATAACAAATCGAAAAATATAAAGCTCTGGACCTTATTCATGGGCTCATTTTGAATTTAACGAAACGGAATATCAGGATTTTCGAAATGTGAAAATTTCGAACAAAGATACATCTATTGATTTTAATGCAGGGTGATATTAAAGGGGGTGAGGAGGATTCCCCCTCCCCTCTATCTTCAGCCATCCCAACCAGAAATAATCGTCTCTCACCAACTGGATATAGAAACCATATTACTGAATATATCATACTTATAGAGTCCACATCAGTTCAGTTCATTTTAATTTTAAAGTCCCATAGCTAAGCATAAAAATATATTTAAACAATTTATGGCAGATGTGTACCACGTCCACATTCAGTGCCTTTTAGAAGCCATGTATTCGGTATTTCCTCAGACATCTATAGGGTGCTGTATTTTTTAAAAAAATATTGAGTCTAATTAAGTTTGGAATATTTGTAAAACATTTGACAAAGCATTTATTTGTAACATACCGGTAACTATTTGTACCTAACAACGTTCTTCAAGCACTGAAAGTACTATCATTACATATACAAAACCGAAATCCTTCAGATCTCAGAGCAAGCAAGGAAAGATAAACGCTCGAAAGTTGTTTTATTTCTCTTTCCAATCTTCGGTGGATAATATAACGAGCCGGCCAAGGTTTCTTTTCGTATTTACTAGTATTAAATTTATATACATGCCTGTTTTAAGGTGACTTGTCAATTCCTCGTTTACGTGAAAAGGTGAACTTTAATGTAAGCAAATGCATGTGCGCATCACAGTTAGATTTTCGCATGTACAAAGAAAATTCAAAACACATTCCTACCTCGCCAGCCTCCGTGGCGGAGGTGTTAGCATAGCGTTCTACGATGCCAGAGGTCCCCGGTTCGAATCCTGGCCTGGTTATGGGTGTTATTTGTGAGTGTCCCTTCATCAATTTCATCATAACATCACTCATCCTCATCTTCGCGATTAGCCAGAAGTGGCAGAAATTCGAAGTAAAATAAACCAAATCACTCAATCAAACATTCCCATCTTGCTCAAAGACCTTGTGAATTCAATCCAAAATCTATCAATATCTACGATACCAGCCGAATGTGAAATGTCATAAACCTAACCTTAACTGATTAGAAAAACAATTAGAAGTTTTAAACATACTTTTACTTATACCCCCAGTGCATTGTTTTCATGCAGAAAAAATTGTAAGAAATTGAATGAAGTCTAGTCTAGATAACACAGTGGCTTTGACAAGCCAACTGGCAAACCATAGGACCTGCAGTGAGTCTCATTTATCCCGTGCATTCATTTGACTAATGTAATTTTCTTCCAGCTTGACTTTAGGGTTTAAATTCAAATGGCGTTGTGTTTGTGTTGCATTCGATATCAAAATTAGATTTTAAGCGATTAATGTCCAATTCTAAGTACTATTTCTAATAGCTACTTAGGTAAAATTAAGTTGTCGTCCTCTGATAAAATCATATATTGCACCCTGTTCTAATGTCTAGGAAAGGGGAACCTTTCATTTGACCTAGGAATGACATCGAGATGAGACGAGTCGAGAATTGTCACAGCCTCATCTCGTCTCCTGTGTGGTGAGGTCCTTCTCGTTCTTGTTCGGTGTCCACTCAGAAGTTGTTAAAAGTTATTCTATGTATATTCACTTCATGGGCTAATCGGGACTGAATCTGCAGTTTAAAGTGGAATCGAAAGCCATGTGCATGTGGGACCCTTCAATTACAAGGCGAGATATTTCGTCCTGACCCACGAAATGTTTAGTATAAGCAACACGTACATTGTGTCACCACTCAAAGTTTCACAACGTATATGTCATTAAAGCAACACTTTTCTTAATAACGTTTTTCGGCTTTATATCTTGTTTCGATGAAGTGAACCGTCGAAATAAGGAATTATATTATAAATAGATTATACCGGGCAGCACAGGTTCGTAATTTTTACTAATGCATTAAATTTGCAATTACAGGAAACAAAATACACGGCATTTTGAAAAAAATGAAGTCAGTACGTTATACGCTTGGTATTTTGGATAAGACCCACAGTAATTTAAATTTATTTTTACCAATTTCTTCAAATATGATACCAGTGTGTCGAACGAGATCATCTCGGACATCAAGTATCGCCTCGCTTTGATTTTGCAGAGATTTAATTCAGTCTCGTTTCGAAATTTGAGAGGAAACACAGACTTTTCTTGTGCCATCTCTATGTTCAAAATCTCTTAATATATAGGTTTAAGTATAGTTTTCCCTCTTACAAAGTTATGAAGTACAGGAGTATATTGTACCCCCCAATGTCTCGTCTCATTTGTGTAAGTATTTCGTTTCGGAAAATTCCATTTGAAAAATTCAAAAGAAAAAGTCAGTCATATACTCTTCTGATGAAGATTTATATATTATTTTTGAATCGACGCGACCACTTCTTTAGAAATGTGTACCCCCCTTACGCAAAGGAGCATTCATCAGGAGCGTGATTTTCTGAGAGTAAACTTTATCTGATTCCATCGTTTCACAGAAATTTTACACAATTTTCATCTCCTTAAAGAGGTTTCCAAGAACACAGTTCAATGAACTAGCTATATAGTAGCAAGCACAATGTAGTAGAATAAGTTTACAATGGTTTCAATTTCTGTGGTAGTTAAGTAAGATAAATTAGATAATGCTTGTAAGTTATAAACAATATACCTAAACCTTTTTTATTGAGCGAATTGAAAATATGTTCCTTTAACAGTAGCACCTTGCGTCTGTCAAATTATCTAAGGGGGGTACAGGGGGTACAACGGGATTTACGGATTTAGGGGGTACAGTACCCCCCTTCAAAAATTTGAGGGGGTACAATGTACCCCTGTACCCCCCCCCCCCCCGTTCCTGCGCCACTGTAAATGACCAAAATATAAAAGTTCCTTTCTTCCCACGAGAGAATGTGGTTCATTCACTCCACAGCGTTGAGTAGCGTTAAAGCCGTAAGAGCAGAAAACTGATGGTTTATCCAGACGATACTTGTATGTCTCTAGTCTCCACTTTTTCTGTCTTTTCACACAGAAAATACAAATTAGTAATAAGAAAGGTAAGGAGAGAAGTACAACTTACCAGTCTTTTGATTCTACATCAGACGACTCAGTGTGGTGATGTTCCGACGCGACCTTGCAGTCGTGTACTTTCTGCAAATGATTTACGTGTACAGTGGTGGAAAAAAGTTCTTCCCCATAAGACTTTAATGGCTGTAAATAATGCCTGAAAGGTAGGCAACACACATTGCACCTTTAGGTGATCGGGTGATTCTGACTGTCTCAAGGAGCAACTCGTCTTTCATGGAATAGCCAACAGACACAGGAAATGTAGAAAAATCACGTGACATCAGGTGGAATGTTGTTCGTCATAAAATCGCCTTTTCTCAAGCCAGGTCGCAGAACCGACAAGAATTATAGCCTATGCCCGAAAATGATTCCCCTAAAATCGTTGAACGAAACGCTAAAATAATTCTTGCCTTAATTACAAAGGCTACTAAACTATATGTGCCGCGGTAGCTCGGTCATTAGGGAGTTTGATTACCATGCGAGAGATCTGAGTTCGATCCCGACTGGGGAGAATTGGAATTTTGTCCACCTGTTCAAGTGGCTCCGGCGCCCACCCAGCGTCGTATAAAGTGGGTACCTGTAGGAAACTTAAGGGGGGGTAAAGGCGGCCAGGGGGTGGTGCTGATCACATTATCCCCACCACCTTCGGCCGTAGCAAGAAAGTGTGGGACCCTAACTCCGCACCCCCTACACGCCTTCATGGCTTGGTGCAAAGCACAAAGTAGCACTTTGCTTTTTCATTTACTACGACCCGATTTTGTCGGAACAGAACTTTCTAATTTCTACGTGGCCTTTCTTTCAAGTTCCGTAGGGATGTGAATAGGCTCCAGTTTTTCTTGACACAATTTATCCATGTTATATTTCGTTATAAAAACCACGGCCGATATCCTGTGTGTGTATGTGTGGGGGGGGGGGGCTATAATTCAAACATGTGAGGTGATACTTTTCTCACTACTCCGATTCTTCGTGTCAGAAATAAATCTTAATTCCACACACTGAAAATGTAGCATTTCCTTCATCTTAGCATGCAAATATCTAGCAGCAAAGTAATGTGTAGGCACATAGTGGTTCGGATACCACTTTAAACTGTATGTGCATTCGCGATTAGTCTTACTGTGCATAAAGTGGACTTAAGACACCAAATCAACCAACCAACATAATCCCGTTACTGTCCAGATTATCGAAACCAGAAGCTTCGTCGCGAATAACATAAGCAGGAAGACAATTTGAAATTACCGAACAGAAACAGAACCTAAATCCTACAACGGATAGATTGGATTAAATCGACGATACAGCACGCGTTCTGAAATGAAGAAGAATACGAAAGTTGAAGGACCTCGACACACACACACACTTTTCCTCCCCTCAATGGTAAGATATCTTTCTTGCAGAGAAGCCTTTACGTAGGCCTTCAAGACCACGACGAGAAAGTGTTTTACATGCAATGACGGGACCAAAACACTGGTCTAGTTTGATATGAAAGCTGTGTTCCTCCTTATTTCGTATGTCATTGATAACAGGAACACGGGCTTCGTCTGCTAACCCTTGTTTCGTAGAGCAGACGCCTGTTTGCCACCCTTTGGTTCAGTGACCTTCGCTCGTAGTTATCAAGAGTGAATGACTCACCAGATACCTGTTGCCTGTGAGCTTATACAAGAATAGATATTTCGTTAGCGTCTGTAAGTATTGTTTCGTCTGCAGTTGTATCAGTTAACGTTCGAATTGTTTCCTAATGGTTACGTTATTTATAAATTAGTTCTCGAGAGTGAGCTTTCTATCTATTTGTATGGGGGGGGGGTATACAGCCTGCATGTATTATTTTTTTCACGAAACAAGAAGAAATTCCAAGACAAAAAAAGAGTCGTAGAAGAGTAGTTAACAAAAAAGAAAGACGAAAACGAAAATGTAAATGTTTAAATAAATTATTGTATAGATCGAGTGAATAATATTTTCTCCTCGATGGCGTAATGATAACTTCGTCACCTTATAATCAAGGGATCCCAGGTTCGATACACGGTGGACGCACGTAGTAGTTCGTATGTCATTTTAAACTGATGGTCCAGTCCAGATTAGCTTATCTGTGCAGAAAAACTAAAAAAGAAATTGTCACAGAGTAAGAAAATGTCATGTTCAACCACATACAAAAGGGAATAATTTATTCCATGTTGGAGTTCACATTTACAGTATAGTATCTAACCAACACAATTATGGATCGCAACGTATTTTCTCAGATCCATTTTAATTATACGTGCATGATAAAATAACAGAAGTTGAGGAAAGAGAAAGTCAAGCGAAACACAGATGCCTTCTCCAGAATTTCAAATCTCGTTACGTAAGGTTCTGGGTTGAAGTCCCGGGCAGACATGACTTTCTTGTTCTTGCCCTTTTATCTGCTTTATTTCATCATAAATCGTCGTTATGGTTTACCTACAGGGGAAGAATAATGACAATTGCCAATACAAAGCCAATAACGAACAGACCAACAACTCAATTAGGGAGATGTCAAGAAAGAAACAAGACTTGACAGTGTCTCCGTCTCTAGGTTTCTCGAATTGAAAATTGCTCTCCCGTTCTCGGTCAGTTAAATATAGAAATCGAAAAAGTATGTGAAGATAAATATATTTCATATATCCCGGTTTTATAGGAGATTTCGTGAGAGATGAAATAAGTACTCTTCGATCATGTTTATTTTTATTGGTTTTGTTACGTAACATCAATTTTCTTCCTAGTCGCGGACGAGTGACCATTACATGAAATTAATGACGAAATACTCAAACACCTGTGACAAGGACGGTTCTCAAATCCTGGAACTTTGGTGACGAGATCGAATGTTGACCACTTAATGAGCTTGCGCACCGAGTCTGCTTAATGTTCCTTGTGTCAGGTAATTCGAAATAACTGTCAATATCCCACATTCATTATCATTTGTTTCATAATTTATCTTATTGATGTTATTAACCTGAATTCGAAGAAATAGTTGAAAGGCAATAATGCAAGATTGAATGTCTATGATGTTACTTCGTGCCGAATAATATGACGTGATATTATGATATGAATATATTAATAATATAATATGCCTAGTCATTCCATTGATTGATCCCAATTGCGCACACAAAATATGGTATAATGTCCACTCCTAAGTAACCTCCGTGGCGGAGTGGTTAGCACAGCGCGCTACGACAGCATGGATCCCTGGTTCGAATCTCGGTTTGGCTATGGGTGTTCTTGGTGAGTGTCCGTTAATCAATGTCATCATATCATCACTCATTACTCATCTTCATCGTCGCTATTTGCCAAAAGTGAAAGAATAGCGACACTAAATAACAAAAATCCAATCAAATGGGACATCTTCACCGATTTAATTCTTTCCGTACCAAATTCCCAGTTTATTACTGCTTCCTGCTTCATTTTACTGCATCTCAATTGTTTTCCGATTCGAAAAAAATTGGAATGTTGAGCAGTTGATTGTGCATTGTTTCGTTGTTTTGATTGTTTAATCAACGTCGCATTAATTAGTTTTAGACCAATCGTGACAGAGGGAATCGAGAGCACAAAGGAAGGGGAAAAGACAAGTTAGAGATAACGGCTCCCTTTAAAGGTAGGATTCCTTGAACACGACTGAAGTGACTGCAGAATATTATGGATAAAATTTGTTTCGCTTTTTCCTTTTATTTCTGTTTCAGTTATTTTACTTCGCTTTTCTTCTCCCACTGGCGTTAATCGTGTCGGTGAGGAAGAATTATCGTGAAATGGACGATGGGACAAAAATATATATGCCTCTCCCACGGTTCGAAACTGTGACCACAAAATATTGTCTTATTTTTAAAATTTACGCCAAATATGGTTTCACTTGTCTCTTTCTCAAGGCGTTCCATTGCCTCTCCGATGGCGTAGTGGTAACGTCTTTGACATGTAATCAAAGGCTTTCGAATTCAATACCAGATAGAGGAACATTTGGTTCGGATCCCACTTTAATCTGTAGGTCCAGTGCATAAACTGGACTTAAACCATTAGCGTGTGGCATGTGGCCTGTGATGAGAACCATCATTTCATGAACCTTCTTGACAATGACTAGTATCACTCGAAGAATATTTTCTTACGAGTAGATCTTGTTAAGAAACCACTTGCTGAAATGTTCTTCTTGAGGCCACGTAGCACCCAGCTGTTGTTTGTTGTTGCTGGGGCATGACTCATGCTATCAATGCTCAATCCTTCCCGAGAACTCAGATCCACCAGACAAACTTAAGCGAATAATTTGTTATTTGGGTTGCATAAACAACAGGCTTTAAGACGTTACAAAATTCTAGGTCCCGTGGCCCAGGTAATTCTTTCTCCGACTGTACATATGCACAGTTGTATCGCTTGGTGTGGAAGGAAATCCAAACTCATCATTACAATTTCCAGAGTAAATGCTGTAACACACATTCTCCGGTTATACTACTCTGTGACGTCAGCTGGGACCGCACTGCAACTTGATGTATCACTCCGCGCCAAGCATGAACATGAAACATTTTCTCCGTCACATTTGCATCTCGGAGTCCGCAGGTAGAAGGAGCGGAACGTTCTTGCGTGCATCTGTTTCATGCGGAGAAATGTCAATGCTTGGCGCTAACGAAATACGAACACGAAAAAATAAACAAATTACAAAGTTAAAAATATATTTGGACTGAGAAACTAACGGCCTTTAAATGTTTTGAATACGTGTAATAAACGAAGTACTGACATAAAATAAACTTTGTCTTTGCCAGTCTTCCACGAAAGCCACTCTTGAAGTACTTTTTGCTCGAAGCATTGTTTGGTGCATTCTCATTGCGAACAGAATGATACGGATAATCCATTATCCATGACAATTACGCTATTTGGTTACAGTTTGGGTAGAATATCGATGAACCACGCCTCAAAACGCTGCCTCAACGTCTTCTCGAACGAAACAACAAATAAACACTTTCCACAAAACCATCTTCGCTTCCTACATACACTACATTTTTAGCTTAGATCTGAACTCTGAGCCTAGACTGAAAGCATACCAAAGTGACAGGCACGTATCTAGAAATACATTTCGGGGGGGACCAAGTTTCTCAATAATGATAATAATAATATAATTAGAATAATTATATTGAATTAAAATAATAGTAATTGAATATGTAAATTTATTAATATTGCATTATTGTTATTACATGAATTAGTAAAAAACGGTAAAAGATACTCCCTCTGTCCCATAATTATTGTCCGGTACACCTTTTGTTGTCTCATAATAATTGCCTGATATTCAAACTGTGACATTGGTGTATACAGAAGAAGAACATGAAGCAAGGGAATGAGTCATACAAATTTACTACTCAAGGATCAGTACAAATTGTGCTTTCCATCTGCCTCTTCGTCTGTCATTTCTGTACTACCATTTTGGCATACCGGACTATAATTATGGGACAGAGGGAGTATATAACAACATCTATCCATTATGTAACTTACGTGTAGTTAATATCGCCAAAATTTGTGTAAAAGCAACAGCCCTGGCAAGGAAATTTATGTCAAATAGACATAGAATTGGATATTTATTTAATAACAAAAAAAGGACTTAGATCGTATTGTAATAGGCAAAAATAATTGTACTGTGATCGCTTTTAATTGCCTATTGGAATTGACGAAAAGTAAGTTTCGTGATTAACATTTCATGCATATTATCATACGTAGTAGTGTGTATATATATCTTTGGAAGCTGTATGAGCCAAATTCCTTGTCTATCAATAAGTTCAGCGGGGTATAACCATCGATTGTACAACAAATGCTAAACAATTTTGAATATTTAATTTTAGTATTTGCTAAGTCTTCCGGGGAGTGGGGGTCCGATTCCCATGGACCCTCCCCAAATGCTTGCAATGTGAAACAACTGCTGTGCCCTCCCAAGCTTTGTTTACAGAATGGTCGAATGCGACATTAACTCATGTCTCATTCTTTCACAGCAAACCGATATCGCTTTATTGGCGCAGATATTGGTGGAGCCAAGCAACAATATCGTCTACGAATGCTTAATTATCTCAATACAAACCCAGGTCGTACAAAATACGTCTCATTGTTGATGTGCTTATGGACCACGATCTCAATCAATTGCGGCAGCAACTTTTCCCACTGTTGGAAATTTAGTTTCCTATTGCCCCTAAACGTTTTTGTGACAATTGAAATCGGCGTTTCATCAGAAGTACATCGGTAATACGAATACGTTTACACCCCCCCCCCCCCCATATGACTATTCAAAGTTTTCCCTTTACAATACGATTTAAAGTAACACGCAAGCGATTGAAGCGGAACACTTGACCGGATCTCGCTCGCAGAGGCAACCTGCAACCAGTAGACAAATGTAGAGCCGCCCTTACCCTCACTTCGGCCTGCAACCCTGCTCCGAGATTCGGGTCAACGAACCCACGCATATTTTTTTTTTAAATTTTGAATTGCAGCAAACAATCGTACCAGATAATCTTCATTTCAACGGCCTTTTCAGAATCTAACATCTTTAAAAAGCATTTCTATGTGCTCTATACGATGCAACGCATGGCCGTATTTAGAGGGGGGGTTTCTAGGGTTCAACCCCCCCCCCGAAACTTCTGACATGTTGGATTAATGGAAGTTCAGAAACCAAAATCTGTAACTCATTTTCCAAATTTTTTTTCGAAGCATCACAAAATACAAGGAGACAAGGTTGAAACGATCAAGCTAGAATTTTCATACATTTGGAATTCTGAAACTTGAGTGAAACAGGATTTATTCTCAGAATCGTAGCCCACCCACGACCCCTCCATTTTCACTTCTGCTGTTATCTTTCCAGTGTTGCTCCTGCGTCACAAGGAATATAGACTGAAAATTCACTTTTGATTGTCCCAAAGTTCCCTTTCCAAATTTGTAATTCTCTGTTCGATAAAGTTGAAAATCCCCGTGATAGGAGTTCAAACCTAGGATCTCCAATTTCGTAGCGCATTACATTCGCGATTGAGACAATCCATGCACCAGGCTAAGTTTTTTTAAAAATAATAACTGGTTCCATACTTTTCAAAATTCCAAAAATTAAGTTTTAAGGTCAAACAACAAAAACATTGTGACTAAAATTTTCATCAGACTATTAAAGCTTTTTCTTGAAGGTATCTAAAATTTAATAACAAACTATAATAATTGTGGATTTCAGTACACACTGTATGAAACGAAAAAAAAAAAAAAAAAAAAAAACAACTGGTGCTGGATATTCACTCATCTGCTAGATTGAGTAAGCCCCGTCAAGGATATAACAACAACAGGGGCGGTTACAATAATAATAATAATTATTATTATTAGTATTATTATTATTAGGCCTATTATTATTATGAAATTTTAATTATTATTATATAATTATTGTTATTATTACTATTATTCAAATTTCTCGCGACGCCCATGGGAACAATAATGGATGAACCCCCCCGAAAACATTTCCTGTCTACGGCCATTGCAACGTGCTTCAAGTAAGGAACTATATTTTGGTGCTCAAGTCTCGCGAACTTGCCGTTCGAAGGCGCGTTGCCATCCCGTATTCATTATCTGAATCCAAATCAGTTTCATAGAGTTTATTACGTTTATGTATCGTGCTCATTTTAATGGTTATTTATTATATGTTATAATGTTCTGCAAGAATCCTCGCATTGTGACATTTTGAAATTCCTTCCCTTGTATCTTAATCTATTGAATTTCATTCCCTTGTTTTTTTCTTTTTCCGAGTGCAGACAGTGAAAGTATGAACGCTGTAGCCTAAGTTTGCAATGCTGTTACGACGTCACTGTCAAGTTAGGTTGCACCTGAGTATAAACAATATTGTCATCTGACCAAGTTTAAATTTGGAGAGGGAAGGGGAGATTAGCGTAGACGAATTTCCAAGAACTTACAAGGTGCACCTTTGCTCATGGCCGATGACCAAGAAACCTCGTGTTCGGAAAGTGCACCGGAAGATTTAAAGTTAAGCTGTCTTCTGTGCCCCTTCCGGGTGTATTGTTACATGCGAGCGCATTTGTAGGTACAAAACCTGGCAGGCTTCAAAGCAAAACATGAAACAGAAGCAGCGAATTCCTACTTGATTTGTATAGACCTGACTGCGATGTCACGTGCTTCTTGCTGTTAACAGAAGCTTGAGTGCACGTTCACAAATCTAGTGCATTTTTATTTTTTTTGCAAATATTCGGGGAGCAAAAAGACAATCTTGCCCCTCTGTGATTTATTCATATCAGGCAATACTAATAGCATTTGTGGGTAGAGGCGGATGAACCAAGGCAGGAACTTTGGTCTCTTGGCCATTTAGATTTATTATTTTAAACGTCATGTTCAGGGCTGATGTCTTAGGTTTAGACCTCAGAAAGAGGTAACACCATTTATTTTTATGTTCACGTGTGATTATTATTATTATTTTTTTTTACTCTCACATATAGCACCGTGCCATGAAGGCACATTTAAGGATGGGTGGGAGGCTAGGGCACACACATTCTCGATCTCGGACTTTGGAGGTGATGTGATCAGCACCACTCTCCGGACGACTCCCCGGGTTGCCCCCATGTACCCATTGATTTTAGGCTCGATGAGCCCCAGAGCCGTTTTATGTGGGAACAATGCTGGAAAAATTCCGACCCTAGATCACCCACCCGGAAATCGAACCCGGGTCTCCGCATGGCAGTCAGACGCCCTAACGACTAGACCATCGTGTCGTCTTGCATTCGTCTCGAATTTTTTCCACCTCCAACTTTTTACCTAGAATGGTCAAGCTTCACCTGCACCCCCTGGTTCGGAGTTCTTGCATCCGTACAATATAGTTGTAGGTGGAAAAGAAGAGATATAAAAATAAGCTGCTCTCTGCCCCCTTCCCATCGGGGTACGCTGGGTTTATCGTTTCACATCGACCGCACCTGTACGTACAAAACTTGTTAGATTCAAAGGAAAACTGGAAACCGAAGCCGCGAATTCCTAAGGGGATAATTGCACCTTACACTTGATTTGCGGAGACGTGGATGCGATTCTTATCTGCACATACTTCTTGCTGGTAGCGAAAGCTGAATCCACCTTTATTTTTAACTAGTGCAAAAATATTTTCCCAATTTTTTTGTAAACGAACCTACACGGGAAAAAAATATAGTCTAACTTTTAGCACACGACAGGGGGAGGGGGCAAAAATACTATCTTGCCCCCTCGATGATTAGTGGGGGGCAAGTCGCCCCCCTGGCCCCCCGGTTCCGACGTCCCTGACTTAGACTGCGTAAATAGGTTCTCATAATTTTAAATTTAGAAAACTGTCTCTCTGTCTTTTACTGTGAGAGGAACAGTAACGTGCAGTCACCGACAATTAAAATGGCACGCCTGTAGGACACCAACTAGTCGGCCTATCTATAGATCCTGTGTTATGTGTGTTGCTTAAATCTACGGAGATAGTAGAATTTCATATTAAAAAGTCAGCTGATCTGCGTAGAATTCGGCAACACACATAAGGCATTCCATGGAAGCCAGTATCACAGATAAATTATAAAATTTAATTTCTCTGTGCCAGTATTGCAGGATGTAGGTGTCCCATTTTTATTTCGGTGACTGTACATGAAAGAAGCCGTGCACATATCAGTATAATTGAAAGTCAATTAACTCAGTTTTATCACAAGAAGATGAGCAATCTATTTCACATCATTCATGTCCCTTATCTTGTGTTTGAAAGAACTTTTGGTAGCATTTGTGACTGAAATAAAGGTTTGGAAATGTTTTTTGCAATTTTGTCAGGTTCTTTACGAAGCTCCGTGTCTCTAGATCTTGTCAAAAAGAAGATTGTATCACTTTCTATGTGTCTACAACTGCTTTCATGCCTTTAAAACGGAAGCCCATTTGCGACCAAATTTATATATCGCCGTGTAAATTACTAATAATTGAACCAGTTCTCTCGGTTGGCAAGTATTTGGACAGAGTTCGTCAAAGTGCTTCTTATCTTTTTAATTGTTTTGTCAGAGAATTGACTTGAAATCCTTCAACTTGGCATATATTTTCATAATTTTAACAAGTGATTCACATGATCCACGAAACTCAGTAATTTCTAAGAGAGCGTTCCGTAAACGATCATATGCAACTTTCAACCGTTTTTTAATTTTGAGATTTTTTTGCGATTGCTTACTTGTTTTCTGATTTTACTTCTGCTTTGAATATAGTACCCTGCTTCGGCTTGCGAGCTCTGGGTTTATGGTACCAGACCAACCAGTCACTCGTAAGTCTTAAGTGCAAATTTGTGTAACAAGAAATAAACCACTGATATCTAATTTTTACCTTGTATTTGAAAAATACACCTTAAAATCCAATAGTCACTACATTTTACAAAACCGTGGTATCAACTTTTCTTCTAATGCTGTTCTTGTGCCAGAGAATGTGATGTGTGATTATAAAATTATTTTAGCGACGCTCGTATAAAGTTTTATCAATCGCGGATAACTCGCAACGCGACGTCCGAAGGCACTACTTCTAACCGAGGAAATCTTTCCGCAACGAGAATGTTGATGTTACTCCTTTTCTGTTCCTAATCGCACTGTTCTCGTTCATTTTGCATCACACACTCCATTGCAACTCTAAGGCTGTGATTAGTCTTTGCATAATCACACCATGCAATGTTAACCAATAGCATTCAAGCTCTTACCCCCCTAGCGACAGCTTCTATTGCGCCACTATGCAAAACACGCTCACTGTAATCCAACACTCTTCCTACGCACTATTCCTGTTCCTCGTAATCACCCTTTCTTCCTACGTGTGCGTTATTTTACGTGACCCAAAATACTCGGTCACAAACTATATCTAAAGAATCTGCTTGTGAAGTGATATTCATGATTGAACAGTCAATAATTAAATTAAAATGAAAGATTCAATTTTCCCTTCAAGGCAAATAGCCCCCACTTCTTACATATTTGTTAATATTACAAAAGAAAAAAAAACTTTCAAAACGTGAAAAAGCCTCCCTTTAAGAGCATACACAGCTTCTTATCTTCCTGCCCGTCGTGATGGAATAAGCGTTTTGAGAGTTGGGTTCGGCTTATTTCTTGTTCAAGATTTTAACTCTTGCCGTTACTGTGTTATCAGAAGAAGGCATTCAAACATTCAGATATTTTGAACTGTTACAAAAAAAAAACAAAAAAAAAAAACAGAGCTCTTTCCAAGTGATTTTCTACATCTTTAAGCACAAAATTCAAATTATGACTAACGCAACGTTGAGATGCAAGTTGTTGTTGGTGTATACGTACACAGATCTCCCGGCAAGCCGTGCAATTCAATAATAATAATAACCCGTGGTGCTACAGCCCTGGAACGGCCTTGGACTCTCTCCCGACTACCACTCTCCCTCCCACAATCCTACCTAGAGGCGTGACAGTGGCAGCTCCTGCAACATTTTATATACTCACAGAAATTCATCCAAAAGTATCTCTTATTAAAAAAAAAAAAATCGATATACGAAACATAAATCTGGTTCCCAGTAACGTATCATGTGACGTCTACGATAATAAGCAGCGTATTGTCCCAGCCAGAGGAGCCCAGGCAATTTGACATGTGGACCCGCTCCGAAATGCAGAATTAACTTACTTGGTCGTAGATGACCATCGATAGGAAAATACGCTACGCAGTTTGTCGTAAACGTAGTGTAGTGTGTCAATTGTTTACACAGTTATAAATAAAGTATGAGCAGTGTTCAGTTGCTCAACCAGTCGATGCCTTATTATTTTACGAATTTTTCCTTAGCTGGGGGATAGCATACCCCCTTCGTCTCTCCCTCCCACACATACTTCGAGCACTGATGATCTATTAATAACGCGGTTCTTGTTATATGATAAAGTCTTTAATAAATATATGTTCAGTGGTCTATCGAAAAGAAATGGCATTGTTTAAATTATGAATAATAATATTGAGGTCCACTAACACCAAAATTAAACACAGTGTCCGTGTGGAAACACCTTCTTGGGCATTTAATTGAGTGACATATTTTCAGTGAATCGTGCCCCATCGCCACTTCATTATCTATCTCTCAAAATTGGAGGCCGCTGCTATTTCTTCGTAGCAGATTGCAATTGGCCTTGTGATGTTAGGTCACCACTGACAATCTAGAGGTCCAGTTCAACCCCACCAAACTTTGCTTGAGTATATTACTCACTATTAGTATTAGGAGGCTAATGTGAGCGACTCTTACGTTTAATCTTGGCCAGGCGCAGCCAGGGGATGGCTTTGGAGTTGAAGGCGCATCCACTTTCAAATCCCAAAGAGGAGTGCTTACTATCCTTTAAACAATTTCCCCAAACATTTTTTTTAAAATTGAATTGTTGTTTTAAGTTTTTAAGTCCACGTTATGTACAGATAGGCTAATCGAGACTGGAGCTTGTTACGTTCCTAGCAACTTTCCTCACCCTTTACTCCTATAGTCGGGAGCATGGAGTCTCTAAGGGTCTACACTGAAACCTATCTTCAGGGTAGGTGCAGAACAAATCCAACCAACGTCGTGAAGTTTTAATGAAAAGTTTATTTACTGCTTGAGTATTTACAGCCAGTGGTTAGGTAACTCGTAACTGGAACTTGGAGGTCAATTGTTAATAGATAATTTCGAACTTACTAGAAAGGTCAAACTAGGGTGGCCCAAACCTAGGTTTTACAGAAGAGCGGCATACACCTATTCACTTCTTCCTAGACTTGGAGTTATCACCCGAGATTGCCAATTTAGGTTTTTACAGAAGAGCGGCTTGCACCTATTCACTTCTTCCTAAATTGGAACTTATATCCCATTCGGCTAACCTAGGTTTTACAGAAGAGCGGCATACACCTATTCACTTCTTCCTAGATTAGACCGTTCCTATTTGGCCAGTCTAGGTCTTTAAAGAAGAGCGGCTTGCACCTATTCACTTCTACCTAGACTGACACCAGAACAGACCTCCTTACGGACCAAACTCCTTCGTATTTATACCCGAAGTTCCAGCCTCGAACACCGGTCTTTAGGTAATTTCTTATTACAATACTCTAAATTACAACAGAAAGATATTTGAAAAATACATAGTTTGGCAATTAATAATTTACAAAGAAAGTTTACATATTCATTTGAGTTAACAATTATTTCTTTAACGTTGATAAAATCTTACATTTTGGAAATATACAAATTTAAATGTTCCGCCATTATTTAATTACAATTAGGTTAGTTCATCAAACATGGATAATCTTTGATTGGTAAATCTATATTTACATCATAATAAATGCTGTCTTCATTTGATAGTTACAGAAAGGTGAATACATTAGTTCAACAACGCCTTGATTGGCGCGTTCATATTTGCGTCACAACATGTAGTATCACGGACATTAACAATGACTTGAGGTAACACTATATCAATTTTTCTTTTTAACACGGCATTGCAAAGTTACAAAATAAGTAAGGTCGTAACAAGCTACAATTTAAAGTAGAATCCGAACCACTATGTGCCTCCTCCGGCTTTAGAACCTGGGAACCCTTGGTTACAAGGGAAGGATTTTACCACAACGCCATCGGGAAGGAAGAATATTTGGTGATAGAAGTTAAGAAAAAGATAAAAGATTGTAGAAGAGATACTGTGAACAAGTCGAGTTGGAGAGAGATTGTCTTTTGTCTTTGTTGAATGTTTTTCATGTAGTGTTTTATAACATGAAGTTATAAGTTAAATAAATGTTGTTTGATTCCCCCTCCCCAGCGTTACAATTCAATCTGAAATTTAAATTTCAGTCTGTGCGAATTGTCTTAAAGTCACTGAGAAAAGTTAAGCACTGTATCTGGAAAAGAAAAAGTTCACTGAAAAGTTATTTTCACTACACATCACAACCGTCTCTCTGAAAAGAAGAGTCTCGTTTTCACTTCACTAAATATCCTATTTCCACACGGTTTCTTCCTCCGGAATCCTGGAATCTCCTGGACATCTCGGTCATCTGGTCATCTGGACTGCTCCCAGGTGCAGACGTATTCAGCTCCTCCACCTTCCAAAGAATATGTCCGGCTCCCGCTCTAGGGTCGACTCAGCCTCCTTCTCGGTCCATCCGAAGAACTCCCGGCTCCTTAGTCCCCTAGTCCTTGCGTCTGGGACTTCTGCGGTACTTGGTTCGACTCCTGCCGAATTTCAGCTTCAAATGCTTTCAAAAAGTTCTATCGTTCGATCATACGACCCGACTTAAAAATGGCTTCCCCATTTTTCCATCTATAAGGAAACTTTCCCTTCCTTTTCCGGGCATCGAACTGCCATCCTTCATCATTCTCTTAGCGATGAAAATCTCATGTCCTTGTGTGCAAAATATTCATCTACTTTTATCGGTAAAAGGTTTACCTAACATAAAATCCAACAGTCCGTAAATTAAATCTTACATTCACACGAAATAAATTTACCAGGACACTAATGTGTAGCGACAATAAATCAGGAACTTAATTACTACTGTACAAACTAGAAGTCGGTCACTCGGCTTCCTTTCCATCATTTTTTACAGCCCTTCTACCCCCTCCCCTTGAGATGGATTCTCAGGGTAGAATTTAGGGACGAGTGCTTTCCCTCACACTTCTCAAATTTCTTCTCGGAATGACCTTCAGCTGGTCAACGTTAGCCAGAACTCTCTTCCCCTCACCTTCCCTTTCCAAAACAACATTATTTGGAGTAGTGAAATTCAGAATTCTGTAGATCCCTTTGAATTTCGGGAAAAAGCACGCAGTTTGCTTATTAAAAGCAGACGATATTCTATGCTCTTGAAGCAGTACTCGATCTCCGACACGAAGACTAACCCTTCTTCTGCCCTTATTGTAGGCCTTTGACGCCTTTTGCCTCGTCTTATCTTCTTTTTCTCTTGCAAATTCGAAAGCCGCGCCCATTCTTTCCTTTAACTTTATGACGTAATCCATCTCTCTCCGCCGTGACGTCTTCCCCGGTTCCATCTTCCCTCTGAAGCTCCATTTTCCGAGTGTCATGCGGTGTGTACAAATCACGTCCAAAGAACAAGAATGACGGTTTCAACCCAGTCATCGAATTCGTCGCATTATTGATAGCAAAACTTATCGCGTCCAAGTTTTCAGCCCACGACGGGTGTTCTCTGCAGAACTTTCCAAGTGCTTGCTTGATTATCTTAATAGCTGCTTCTGATTTATTTCCCTTCGGTCTATATGGCGTAATATAGACCGGCTTGCAATTCACAGAACGCAACGTTTGTGAATACAGTTTGCTTCGAAATACACTCTGGTTGTCACTGACAACGTATTTCGGGAAACCTGACTGAAAACAGTACCTCAAGAATGCTTGCGAGATCGTCCTCGCCGTTGTAGTTCTAAGCGGTGTCAAACTAATGTGCCTTGAGAACTCATCTTGAATGACCAAACAGTACTTGTATCTCCCCTTCATACTTGTAGGCAGTGGTCCAAAAATGTCCAGAAACACTTTGTATCCAGGCGCAGTAGCTTTTCTCGAGTTCATAAATCCCATCTTTCTGCTGTTGTCAGGATTATACTGAAGACAAGTGATACAACTTTTGCAATAGTTACTGACATCTTTGACTACTCCGTCCCAAGTATAATTCTCTAGAACCTTAAACAATGTCTTTCCATGTCCTAAGTGCGCAGATAATAAATCATCATGCGAAGTTTTAAGTACTTCATTCTTTAACTTCTCTGGTACCCACAGCTTCAATCTGGAGCTAAACGGTGGATAAAGTCCAGTGTTTTCGTCAACGAAACGGTAAAGCAGTCCATCATCGTCGAGACAGGAATGTTGGAGATAAAAGTCAAATTTTCTCTTCTCTCGAGAATCCTTTATTTCAATTTCTTCTCCATTTAAACATCCAATTAATTTCGATAAATAAGGATCACTCTGTTGTTCTCCTTTCCACATTTCTTTATCGTTAAGATCTACGGGCGGCGAAGTTTCTTTCTGTCCGTCCGTCTGTCTTCCATTTACAGTGTTGCCAGCTGCATCTGTAAACATCGCTTTCGTTTTCCTTTTCTTCTTCCGGTCGAATTTCTTCTTTTGCTCAGAAAGTGGCCTAGGTTTCGCTCGGAACGGCTTCTCGTTATTCACATCCAAACGAACCTCGTAATCCTTTGCTAATCCCGGTTTATCTTGAAAAACATCAATATGCCGTCTCAGTATGGCATTCAATTTCGGCTTGTTTTCCTCTGAGATATCGGTACCCTCCATCAGCATGGCAATCCTTCTCTCTTCGTCAACCCCCTCCCCTTTGATGTCGCTGCTACGTGTCTCCGCTCCGCAAGCAGAAACGTTCTCTCGGACTCCTTCGACTCCATCCGTGGTCGAACCCAGTCCCCTTGAACCAACAGCATCAACGCTGTCACGTGTCGGCGGCGAATCAAAAGGCACGATTTTCGAAAGATCAGGCTCAATTGCCCACCCGTTACGATGAATCATGGGTATAAGTCCCAGCTTAGCCATTAATGTCCTTCCCATTAACATTTCATGATTAGCATTTGATAGCACAAATATCTGATCCCGAGCCTTGTGTCCGTGAAACTTAATATTCACGTAAGCACTCCCCAGAGATTCCACATTTCCTTCCGCAAGTATTACTTTAGTTTTGTAACTCTTCAATTTCACTCCATTTGTCTTCATTTTCTCGAAAACCTCCAAAGACACAAAGTTATTGGACGACGCCGTATCAATACATGCGTGTACTTCCACATTAGCCACGTTGCATAAAACGATAGGTTCCCTTACGTCTTTTACATTTACGTTGTGAGGTGAAAAAATTTTCCTTCCGCGTAAAATTTGCAGTTTCCATGCCACGAACTTGACAAATTCGTGGCGACTCTAGGCGTTTTTTGTTATTACTTGCTTCCCACGTTCATTAATCTTGTTTTCCCTACGGTGATTTGAAGCTCTGCAACCTTTCTGTCCACAAGTGTAGCATAATTTATTTCTCTGGCAATCTTCCTTCGAAAAGCGGTTCTGTTTGTTTTCATCCCTCACCGCAAGCCGCGAGGGTGGAGGGCGTGAAACCACATGTTCAACCCTCAAGCGCTCGACTTTCGGGCGGTCAAAACCAATGCTCACAGGGTCCAAGAAAATATCAGATTTCTTTCTCCCCCTCTCCTCTTCGCATTCCTGGTTAAATGACTTTCTCAAAGACCAGTTGCGAATTTCATCTTCTGAAACGAAAGATTTGAATCTCTGCCTTTCCAAAAACTCCGTTTGTAGTTCTAGCGCGTACTCGCTCATTTCTCTCATAGAAGTGAATGTCTTGTTGTACAAATAATCCCTAAATACCGGATTGCAGTGCGATTTCACAAAGTCAATTCTCTCCTGTGCAGAAGCCGAATTCCTTATCCTACTAAAATGCCTGTCAACTTTGCGAACGTATTCCGCCAATCCCTCGTTAGCAAGTTGAAACCTTTGCGACAAAAATAACTCTGCTTCTCTTTGATAATCCAATCCATGAAAAGCCTGCAAGAATTTATGCCTGAATTGTGAAAAATCACCGAACGGTTCCGTGAACAAAAACCACTCCCTCGCTTTATTTCGCAACGAAAGAGGAATAAACTGCTTCAGAAGATCATCTTCAGAAATTTTCAGCGTTCTCGCGTAATCTTGAATCCTATCCAGATACGAAAAAGCATCTTCCTTCCCTACATTTCCCTCAAATGTCGGAAGCGGCAAACGAATTTCCTCCATTGTCACTCTTGGAACGCACCTTTGTTCCTCAACAACAGAAAGCTCTGACACGGTCGGGCTGGACCTGCTCGAGTTACCAAGCGACATTCTTGTAACTTCCCCTTTTCTGTTTCGCAAGATCATCGGTTCGATCCTCGTCCGTTTCTCTCCTTAACTTTCAAGCAAAAATCTCTTTCAATATCCTGCGACAAGACCTCAAATAACTAAGTTCAATCCCGGACGAGCCCCCAAATAAATATGTTACTCGTCTGTCCCCCACACTTTACCTCCGCACTCGAGGTTCGGTGCACTTCGTACTCGGCTCAGATTTGTCTAGGGGTATCTTTCTTTGTACGACAATGCACGTGGGTTGCTACAAGTCAACATAATTATATAATTAACTACAAGAGACAACGGAAAACCTTTTGCGAAACCTTTATGATCAGGGGGATAAATTACCTTGTCCAGCTTGTGTGAAATTAAAAACGGAAATTTTTGGTATTTTCTATAAGTTTAATTAACGTGAAATTTGAAGTATATACAAGTCGTTTCCGAACGTTCATTTCTCTAATTAATTATCGGGCCAAAACTCTAATTTTGATGTTGGAATCTCTATTGTTTGTACCTGGATGCTTTACATTTCATGAATTACATCTGAAGTACGCTTGTCACAAGGTAGACTCGCGTTACTCCAAGAAACGTCTTAACAGGCGCTAGGCCGCCCGACGTGTACATTTCTCAACCTCCACGGTGACAAGGCACTAGGCTGCCCGGCGCACCGTAATTACTTCAAAATAACATCCAGTACAAACTACCTTTTTACCTGTAAATCGGACACCAAGGCACTAGCTTGCCCGGCAATCCATCTCTTACAGCATCCGTTTTAGAAGACCTGTCCTCCGGTCCTAGCTGACCGAAGCAAAAACAGCCTCTCCCTTCCAAGTCTCAGTTCCAACAGCCGACCTCCCCTACTCTCATCTGGGAGTTTATATACGTTTGGTTGGCGTCTGTTGCCAACGGCCCTTCTTTCAATATTTTTAATCTTTAACAGCTAAACTGCCCGCCTTTCTTTTGAACGTTCGAAACACGAAGCAAGAACAGAGAGCTACATGGTATTTATACATGGAATAATACGAACTTAAAAATGCATAATAAATGGATTTACACTAATCAGATATACATATTTTTATACACGTAATTACCTAATTAATTAGCATGTTAATAAATATTACAATAAGAACAAAAACACTGTTGCCCTGACACGGGGGCAGGGTAACAAGCTACAATTTAAAGTAGAATCCGAACCACTATGTGCCTCCTCCGGCTTTAGAACCTGGGAACCCTTGGTTACAAGGGAAGGATTTTACCACAACGCCATCGGGAAGGAAGAATATTTGGTGATAGAAGTTAAGAAAAAGATAAAAGATTGTAGAAGAGATACTGTGAACAAGTCGAGTTGGAGAGAGATTGTCTTTTGTCTTTGTTGAATGTTTTTCATGTAGTGTTTTATAACATGAAGTTATAAGTTAAATAAATGTTGTTTTGTTCGTTAACGTTTTGCCTAATTGAAGATTATTACAATTGACGACGAGGATAAAAATGGAACGAAGGTAACAAAAAGAATGTGTATAAGAAGATTAGTCTTATTATTAATAAGAAGCTATGAATAATGGAGGTTAGTAATCATGTACAGTTTTTTGAACAGTTCGATGTGGAACATGGCATTGAAAGGTTTGAAAGGTTTGACCAATTCTGTTTGGCAAATAATATTGCAGCAGATAAAAGAGTTTGTACATTAATTTCCGTAGCTGGCGGAAGATTGTACGATATACTAAGCGATTTAGTGGCACCAGGTAGATAGAAGTTAAGAAAAAGATAAAAGATTGTAGAAGAGATACTGTGAACAAGTCGAGTTGGAGAGAGATTGTCTTTTGTCTTTGTTGAATGTTTTTCATGTAGTTTTTTATAACATGAAGTTATAAGTTAATAAATGTTGTTTTGTTCGTTAACGTTTTGCCTAATTGAAGATTATTACCGCTTATGTGCCTCCACCGGCTTTAGAACCTGGGAACCCTTGGTTACAAGGGAAGGATTCTACCACAACACCATCGGGAAGGAAAAATATTTGGGTAAAAGTTAATTTCTTGTACAGCAGTAGTAACACACCGCCATATACCAGGTTTTGTACCCTGAGGACATATTTATTTTGCGTGTTTTTGGTGACGTAATTGGGGGGAATTTGCTTGTTTCCGGTGACGTTAATGAGTTGAAATTCTCGGAATTGTGTGTGAGTATGGTTTCTGGGGGTGGAGGATGCGAAAAAACGTGTTTAATATGTAAAACGTTGTTCTTCTTTTTATTTTAGTAGTTCCTGGAAACCGTGAGAGTTTTGTCGGTCGTTAATTGAAAAGAAGATGACGGCTGAGAAGCTAAGGGAAATGTTATGAAATTCTCGGAACCGTTGAGCGGTATGTTTGAAATGGGTAGAGGTTAAATTGCTTAAATATGCATAACGGAAAACGTGACGTAGAAAAAAAGAAGGTATAAAAATAAGGGATACAAGATAATATAAACATGTGGGGATGGATGTGCTTTAACTATTCTATATTTAAACTATTATTTATATCGTCCTCAACTTTGTGCACAAAACAAATGGAATTAAATATAAAAAAATGGGCGGGGTTTATTTTGTGTGGAGGATTTTGATTGGGACTCCAACCTGGAACCTTTTGAATACACAATAACATTGCCAGTAATCTTGTTTTGCTTTTTGAATATCTGATCGTGCATAAATGCTAATCGGGACCGAAAACACACTTCTTTTAAAACGGAGAAAATAATTATTAGGCAATTTGACAACTTTGGGAATCGAACCCCGGGATCTCTTGATTTCAGCATTAACTTTTACACCCTATTTACACTTCTTTGTGCACAAAAGCTAATCGGGACTTATAAACATGACTCCATGTGAGGGGTGGGGAATGCGGAAAACATATTTAATGCGTAAAACGTTGTTCTTTTTTCTCATTTTTAGTAGTTCCTGGAAACCGTGAGAGTTTTGTCGGTCCTTAATTGAATAGAAGTGAACCTTTTGAATACACAACATTGTCAGCCATCTTGTTTTGCTTTTTGAATATCTGTTCGTAAATAAATGCTAATCGGGACCTATAATACACTTTTTTTTTAAAAAAAAAAAAAGAAGAGAAAATAATTATTAGGAAATTTGACAACATTGGGAATCGAACCTGGGATCTCTTGATTTCAGCATTAACTTTTACATCCTATTTCCTCTTTAGCTCATTTCCTCTTTGTGCACAAAAGCTAATCGGGACTTTTAAACAAATGGAATAAAATACCCAATCTTGTCAAACTTGGGAATCGAACCCGGAACTGTTTGATTAAAAACATCCTAATATTATACAATTAATTGTCATCTCAGGTCGTCATGACAATGGGGCCGCCAATCTTGGCCGCCATGTTGTTGTTTTTAATTTTGGCCGTAGACTCCACGTCCATATATTCTATTGAAAGTTCTTGTTGTGCAGATTCCGAATATACGATTACTTTCACTGTAGGGTAATTAGGAAAATTTTCCGGACAGGTTTTTCAAGTTTTCAAATTTACCTACATCGTGCGCACAAAAGCTAATCGGGACTTTTAAACAAATGGAATTAAATATCCAATTTTGCCAAACTTGGGATTCGAACCTGGAACAATTTGATTAAAAACTTCAGCTAGACTGCAAATATGCTTCTGGAATTTTATTATTATTCTGGCTCACTTCACCTTATTTAATGTAGCAGTGCTTACGAAGGTTTTCTTTCATCATCCTGATGTATTACTGGTTTCGCACAAGTTAACATACGTTTACAATGACAATGCACTATTCTTAGATATCAAGAATAATCCAACAAAACGGAATATATATATTAAGTACTATTACGAAAAAGTGAAACATAAATCTGCATTGGTGAACGATATAAAAATTGGCAAGTGCATACTCCCAACCACAAATTTACTTTCCATCTACTGATTTATACGAGGGGTGGCCAGAAAGTAATTTCCAATTAGTAGGGACATGATTTTTGCAAACTCGAAAACCGTGAAAAATTGTAATTGCTGCGAAGTTGTGTTTATGAATGTGCAGTGATGTCTGGACACATTTTTCGCCCGTTCGAAATATCGAAATAATGCGAATTTGGCATAAAATGCGAATTGTTGGCGTTTTTAGCGATTTTTTAAAAAATGTCCTAAGACAACGAAAAATTCAATGAAATCCAATAGTAAAAAATTAAAAATACACCAATTTGAAAACAAATAACAAAAAATCAAGGTCCCTACCGATTAGGCATAAATAAAACAAGAATATCAGTTGCAATTTATTGCATTAGTAACAGTGAGTCCTAACCTAATTTTAGGCATAATCACCACCGTTGTTCTGACATTTCTCGTAGCATGTAACTAAATTTTGTATGCCTATGGCATATGTGTCTGACAGCAAAGACTGGAACTATCTCTACCGCTGTGTAGCTGTCAAATCCTTGTCCTGTCAGAAACTTCTTCAGTTGAAGAAAGAGTTGAAAGTGGGCACATGCAGGCCCGTAGCTAGGCAGGGGCCAGGGGGGGCTGAGCCCCCCCCTGGCATTGTCGTCAGCCCCCCCTGGCGTTGTCGTCAGCCCCCTGGTATTAGGTAAAACTATTGCATAATTTGTTTGCCGTGACAAGTGAAAATGTAGAGTGTGGATATTATTTGCTCATAACTTGATAGAAGGATAAATTCACAGTACATGAAGAGCAGCTATCACATTTGTTCATCTTGTTTATAAACCGAAGTTTAAGTAACGGGAAGTATTTAGAAGGTTCTCCAAATTTCTTCCACAGGGGATCTATGCACCTTCGCTCCCCCTCTTTCGGCTTTCCCTTGTAGCAGGTCCTTTCCATCTGCATCAAAGGTCATCGGCTCCCAAGTTTTGCGAAGGGAAGTTTTATTGCCCGGTCGGGGGTGGAATATAAGGGCTTGCCCATGCCCTGTCGGGGAAAAACATTGACAAAGACACTTTGTAGAGTTCTTCATTCGTGTAAAGAAGGTTTCGCGTTTGCGCGGGTGTTATTGTGTTTCGTATCTTCGTAAAACTGATTCGTGTGATAGTGAGTGTTTTTAGTGACGAATAATATAACCATGTTTTGTCCTTGGTGTGTAGTGTTGTGATATTTTAACGATTCCCCAGCACCATGGATAAATTTATAATTCGTAAAAAAACATCTGAATCTTTGACCACGGCGACCACCGTACCTACTCTTTCCCCATCTACGGCTGCCTCCAATCAAGAAGAGGATTTCTTGCCTACAGAAGTAAAGGACATTTCCAAACCAGGTGAGGAAATTAAACAGCTAAAACTCAAACATTACCCCCGAAATGCTGATGGACGGTGTTTTCAAAGTGACTGGTTTAAAAGGTTCAAATGGTTAGAGTATTCACAATTTCTAGATGCAGCATTCTGCTATGCTTGTAGACAATATCGGCCTTTCGGATGCAAAGAAGTGGCCTTTACATCTAAAGGTTTTAAGAACTGGAAGGCAGCTCTCGATAAAACCAAAGCAGGGCTAGTGAAACATGATGCGACCAGTGGCGGCTCGTGGTGAACCAAAGTGGAGGGGCGATAGCTCACAAATTTGCTCTACTTGTAATGTGAGTTTAATTGATTAATTTCGTATATAACAGCCAACACAAAAAGGTAAAGTGCTTCCCTGTGCATAGCACCACGCCATGAAGGCGTATAGGGGGTGTGGGGGTAACGCCCCACACATTTGCACATATGATGATAAATTAATAATTATTTAACACTAATGCGAAGATTACGAAAGATGGAAGAAGAAATAGAGATCTAACAGATTTAGTTGTTTGTTTTTTAACTTAACAGAGGGGAAAATTGATAAGCACAATGACGAATATTTACGTGCAATGAACGTGAAAATTACTAGTAAAAATGTTACACAAAAAACGTTTCCTGTCCAACATGACTTTGTCACACTATCAGGGTTCTTTCAAAACGTGCTAATCAAAACATGTAATTAAATCTAATTTTGTGAGTAACACCATAGAGGAGTTAAGGAGTAGAGGATTACCCCACATTTAAACCTCGCTGCGCTTTGAAATTGCATTTCCATCGGTGTCCAGTAGATGGCGCGGCCGTCTTCTTTTGCTGTTTGCAGCACAAATTGGGGGGAGAGCTCTTTCGGTGACAGTCACGTGGGTTTCAAACGTCCTTATTGGTCAGATCTCTTGTATCCCAGCAAGGCTGTTACCAATGGCAAGGGCTTTTTCGCTGGTTCCCTTCCAAGCACCGCTGTTAGGGGTGGGGTGAAGAGATGGGATGGGTGATGCCTGCGTTTCCGCCACCGCAAAGTTCTTCGGAATCTTTTACTCGAAAGTAAGGTTGCCTTTCCTATGCAATTAACAGATTCTTTGAGTGTTTATTTGAAGGCGAAATTGGGAATGTAAAATGTAGACATTTTCAACTGGCGCCTGAATTTTCAAATTCAGTTCTCAAAAAATATATCATTTTCGCTTGTTGAAATAACGAGTACAGTGTGTGTTTTTTTGTATATCGTGTATCATTAAATGAGAATAACAACCATACCAATAAATTCTTCAGATTTACTTGAAAGAGGCCTCCCCGATGGCGCAGTGGTAACGTCGCCTTGTAATCAAGGTGTTCGGGGTTCGATACCCGGTGGAGGCACATAGTGGTTCGGGTCCCACTTTAAACTGTAGGTCCTGTCCCGCTTAGCCTTACAGTGCATAAAATGGACTTAAAACACCAAATCAATCAATTAATTTAAAGTAAGACTTCGACCATATCGCTAACACTAAACCCCATGGTTTCAAGTGCCGGACCCAGTGGCCGAGTGGTTGCCAGACCCTGTGGCCGAGTGGTTGTCGGACCCTGTGGCCGAGTGGTTAGCAGAGCGCGCTGCAACACCAGGGGTTCCGGGTTCGAGCCCCGGGTAAGGCATGGGTATTTGTGTCCGTCCAGATAATAAGAAATGAAAATTGAGCTAAAATGAGAAATGAAACACAGTGAATAAAAGTGAAAAACAGCGAAAACTACCGCTTAGGGATATTCCTTCAAAAAAAAAAAAGTGGTTATCTCATCGCGCTGCAATGCTAGGGGTCCCGAGTTCGAATCCCGCTCAGGTTTGGATGTTTGTGTTTGTCCGAATAATGAGAACCAATGTGAATACAGTGAAACTTGACATGTGTAAAAGATTGTGAAAAATGTGTGAATGACGGGGGATACTGCCGATTAGGGGCATTCCTTTTTTTAAAAAAAAGAAAATGAATAGCACATCGCGCTGCGACGCCAAGGGTCCCGCGTCCGAATCCCGCTCGGGCATGGTTGTTTGTAAATGTCCATTCATCAATTTCATAATTTTATCCCTCATCCCCATCTTCGTAAATTAGCCAAGAGGCACAAAACGCGAAGTAAAATTAAAAAACAAAACAAATGAATCAAATCAACCATGGTTTAAAGTGCATCGCCATTATTTTAATTTATCAGTCGTGGCGAAGTCTGAAACGTTATTAAAGGTAGTAACAGTTTTTTGAAGACACCCTTCTGACTTTTTAAAACATGTATATTTTTTCCTTTTCTTCTAGCCTTTCGGAATCCCGATTCAAATTTACGAAATGTCCTTCGTTCCCTAGATATTTAATTTCTTCATATAATTCCGATTCTACGCATTCGCACACACTACTGTCTCAAACAAGAATGACTCGAAAATTGTTGGCACTCTGGCATAGTTGTAAAATGTGGCAAAATGCCCCTTCCCCGTCTGCGGGAAACTTCATTCTCCTAACCAAGTAATTTGCACTGGAATTCCAAATGATGAAGACCCTCAGCAGCACTGAACAAAAGGAAAAAATGACGATAACTCATAACTGAAGTACAAACTGGTGGCGGCCAACTCTTTCACCGGCGGAACAATCATTTATTGACTGCAACAATCTTTACTCGCCTCCGCCGCACAAGAAATGAAAATGAAAAGAATAACGTGATTCACATAATTTTTGTCTCACTTTGCTCGAAATAAAATTATTTCTTTAAGATAGGGTGACCATTCGTCTCGTTTTGACCGGGACAGTCCCGTTTCATAGGCGTGTCCCAGTTGTCCCGTCGATAAAAAAAAAAACACTATTTATCCCGTTTTATAAAAGTCAAGGAGTTAGCTTGAAAACCAAGTTCCTGTGTCTTGACAGAAATTCAAAAGACAAATCCCGCGTTTCGTGTTAGATATTGATAAGTGATGCAACTTTTTCAGGGAGTTCTGCAAATACTTCTGGCACTCGTCTACTTCAGCGTAGGACTAACATCAAAGGTTGATCAGAAGAGTCCAGAAACACTATGTAGTCAAACCGGGATTATAAAAATTAATAGCTCTAGACAACGAGAGCTCATATTTTACATATATATTGTTCATGATGTATCATTTATGTGATACATACTATAATAAATAATAAAAAAGGTAAAGTGCTCCCCTGTGCTTTGCACCATGCCATGAATGCGTATAGGGGGTGTGGAATTAGGGCCCCACACTTTCTTGATCTCGGCCGAAGCTTGGAGTGATGTGATCAGCACCACACCCCTGGCCGCCTTTACCCCCCAGAGTTTCCTCCAGGTTTCCACTCTATACAACGCTGGGTGATCGCCGGAGCCTCATGAACAGGTGGAAAAAGTCCCGGTTATCCCCCACCGGGGATCGACCCCGGGCCTCTCGCATGGTAGTCAGACGCCATACGGACTTTTTTATACGCGTATATAATAAAGGAATACCCCTATTCGGTAGTCTCCCTCGTCATTCACACACTTTTTCTCAACATTCATACATATCAGTTTTTCCCTTAATTCTCGGTTTCTCTCAAACATGCAAGTCCTAGCCGGGATTCGAACCTGGGACCCATGGCTTCGTGCGTGCTATGCTAACCACTCCGCGAATACCGACTGAGCTACCGCGGCTACTATAATAAATTATAATTATAATGATACGTTAATGACAATTAATGACAATAATTTTATAATTAGTCCTAACCAATTTTTCAGGAGGGGGTAAAGTGACCGCCTTGGAATGTCTCGTTCTTGGGTCAAAATATTACGGTAACCCTACTTTAAGAGCAACATCAAAACGTAGTTGACCATGTTTTTATGTTTAAATTTTTGCAGCTTTTAAAAATTACGATATACCTACTATTGATGAAATCCTATGAGCAATACTTGTAGTTTCCTCGACCACTATAAATTTTTAATTCACCATACTCCTAAAAACGTGTAAAATTATTGCTTTTTTATTTTATGTTATTTATTTTATTTTCTTGAAGAGTGTCAATTGTCAATTCAACCTGTATGTGGAGTGAGTTGACTATATGTTCAGGGTCGGTTGACAATACTTGTCAACTTACCTTTGAAATGCCTTAAAATTACAGGTTGCAAAAATGTGATCTAATGAACAGCATAAATGTTCCAAACCAGGGTTCGAAATCCGGGAGGACGGGGGGGAGGGGAATTTCCCCCACCAACGATCTTGTCCTGAAATTTCCCCCAATTAGTTTGAGATTCGAATATACATGACTGGAATAATATCGAGAACATACAAAAAGAACTGACAACAAAGAGCCTTATCTCTAAGGACACTGAATCCAGCAATCCCCAGAACACAGAAATTGGACCGACTTGTTACTTCTTCTCCATTTCTCATCGTCTTTCGTTAGCAACCACGAAGTATATAGATATATTAATAAAACACGTTATAGCATTTATATGTGAATTTATACAGGAAACTATTATCTTCTTAATATCTCTTAATTTTTGTCCCTCCTCCCTTATGCAAATCATTGTTCGTCAATTTGCAATTACATTTTGAATGAAAGACAGTATATTTTATAATATAATTTGATTACTTAATAATTGACACACATTTAATGACATTATATAGTATATTGTGTGTGTGTGTCTGTTTGTCTGTCTGCTCCTTCCCCCCCACCAATCTGCAGTGATTTCACACCCTGTTCCAAACTAAAGAAAAAAAATAACGATTACTACTCAATTTTTTACCCAGTGTCTTGACGCATATTCACAGAAATCTGCAATGTTGCCCATTCTCGTCTGGTAGGAAAAGGACACAATTTGGAAACTCACCCCAGTCTCCCCCACCCCCTACCTACTGATTGATTTCATTTTTGATTTGCTTTATTTTTCTTCGCTTTTTGTGCCACTTTTGGCTAATTTGCGAAGATGGAGATGAGTGATGACATGATGAAATTGATGAATGGACACACTGGCTTATAGAAAACACTAGAAGTGATAATTAAATGAATGAGCATTTTCTGCAAAGGCAAAACTGTGAAATAATTGGTAATCATTTTTATGAAGTTGTTTCCTGCTATAGCTGTATTTATTACGAGACAAGAAGTATTCTCATCATTGATTATTATAGTGTCAGTTATTAAATAATACCTCGCTGTCGTATCAAAACAACTCACAAAGAAAACATTACAGGAAAAGTTGTTCTCCTTGATGTTGCCTACGAGTTGAGAGAGTTCAGTTATGTTGTATTCTGCATACGTCGCTTAAACGTAACTTTAAAAGTAAACTAAACTTCGCGACGCAACAGCCCTGTACCCGGTGGAGTAACATAGTGGTTCGGATATATCTTTAAACTGTAGGTCCAGTCCCGATTAGCCTACCTGTGTATAAAGTGGAGTTACTCAAACTCAATCAACAGTCCTGCTTGGGCTATGGCTGCCAGAGCGTTCTTCTGTTCATTCGCTGATGCGTGGTCAGCTCATCGAGTCCCATCCCCGCTGTTTTCTGTTATATATTAATAGAAAGCAATAGTTAAATAAAATCTAATTCTTATTAAAAACATTTAACCTATCGTTTGATTTCTTGACATTTTAAACCAGTTGCTAAAGAAATAATATTACTGATTTACATGAATAAATGTACGAAATTAATTTATTTATAAATATTTAATTATTTAATAATTGATGTATTACATGACTATACCTATAATATACATAGTTTCGGGCTTGGCCCACCTCCTAAAAAATCCTGGATACGGGCCTGACGTAACCCCTCCCTTAAGTAAATCCTAGGCACGCCACTATTCTTTACATTATGAAACCAAGATTCCTCAATGACTGCAATACGAAACCAACCATATAAGGGGGGCATTTAGCGTTCCATCCGCACCGCAAGATCTGGTCCCTTTTCGCCACCACTGAGCAGAAGGACAAAAAGACTTTGATTTCTTTCTCCAACATCGGGCTTTTCTGCAACTGATGTAGGTCCAGCCAGTCAATGTCTCAGGCTTAATGAATGTCTTAGGCTATACCCCATAGTTTCAAGTGCCGGACCCTGTGGCCGAGTGGTTGCCGGACCCTGTAATTGTAAACAGGAGAATCCACTTCACAGCAGAATCGTTGCTAGGTCTTTTGCCAAAATATTGCCTGAAGTACTTTTAACAGATAGTGTTATTTGTCCAAAACAATCAAGATTTTTTTTATTTTTATTTTAAAATTTGGGTGCGTCAGCACTAAGGCTATTTTGCACCCGTCACACTATACGGGGTCCAGCCCCTTACCGTTTCACATAACAACTCTAACGTTGCTTAATTAAAATCATAAAATATTAAAATGTTCTGACTTTCGTTAAAAGCCGAGACTGCAAGGAACACTCAGCACAAATAAGGACAAAACACAGGACAACACAAACAACATTATACTGGCCATGGGGTCAGTCGCCAGAGCCTCGTTAGTCTTCAGTCCAGGGTGTACTAACGTGGAAGTGAGGTTGACATTTGGGTGTACTACGTGGAAGGTCACCCCTTACACACCAAAACACTCAAGAAATTAAGTGTAATATGATTAAATAGATTCTGTCAATCGGAATATATTTTACTGCTACTTTTCTTCATTTCTATTTGTACTTGTCTTGATCATAAATACACACGGGGTGCGACCGTACAACAGTGACAACTTTCACAGCGTGTAGAGGATATGAAGGTGAAACAATTCTGAAAATGGCATTTTGTATCCCCCATGCATGCAATCCCATTCAATAGCTTCTTGGTTGCCACTGTCATTTATTTTTACTGTAGAATTAGATTCTAAAAGCGAAAATACACCATGAAACGTTATTATGCCAACGCACACACTGCCAGAAAAATTCATTTACAGGGGTCGCACTGGCCTGAAAATCCTGGATAACTGGAGAAGACAGGAAAACAAGGCTAGGAATGAGATGATCATTGGAAACACAGAAAATTTATTATAAGCGTTCGAAACCTGGACTCGGGGGAATTCTTATTGCAATATTTGGTAACCGAAAATACATTTCGTTTTATCTTACATAGTGATTAATATATTTACAACATTAATGAACATAATGTCCTTCTCCAGAGAAAATTTTTAAATTCCACCTATGGGTCTGCCCCCTCCCTCCAAAAAATCTTGGGTACGAGCCTGACCCGTGCCGTACCTACCAACCGACTGCTGGCCTCACTCCCACCAGAAGTTGGATATCATCCAACCAGTTACGGGGTGAGGTGTGAATTGAAATTGAAATCGTAATTTTGGGTGCGTCAGCACTTAGGTTATTTTGCACCTATCACATTATACGAAGCCCAGCCCCTTACCATATATAAAATATAACTAACATAACAGTACTATAATGTCAGAGGACTAAAATATTCTTACTTGAGTCAAAAAAGGGCAACACAGGATTTATACTGGCTGTAGGTCAGCAAAATGCGGTCCAGGGTATATTACGTGAAAGTGAGGTTGGCAATTGGGTGTACTACGTAGAAGGGGTGACGTGTGGTCAGCACGACCAACCCCAGTCATTATCGTAGGTTTTAATGACCAGGTTACACTACTCGTTCGTTCAATTTCCTCACGATTCTGGGTGGGTGACCACCTGCCACGACCGAAGGAGATGCGTCCAGCTCCAGACGCATGCTCGATGGGGAAGGGGGCTTGGTGTTGGTGGATGTCAAAATATAGTGCAGAACTACTAAAAAAATAAGATGAAACACCTTTCGAAAACCCTGGGCACAGTGGCGCAGGAACGGGGGGGGTACAGGGGTACATTGTACCCCCTAAATTTTTGAAGGGGGTACTGTACCCCCTAAATCCGTAAATCGAGTTGTACCCCTTGTACCCCCCATGTTAAAAGAACCTATTTTCAGTTCGCCCAATAAAAAAGTGTATATTGTTTATAACAAATAAACGTTATCTTCCTTAACACAGAAATTCAAACCATTCTAAACTTATTCTACTATGGTGCGATCACAAGGAAAAAACCCTGGACGAAAAGTCCCCGCTTTCTCTTCTTCCGTTCAGCTCGGGCCATAAGTAAGCATGGTCCATCTCCCCCGCCCCTCCTCGCAGGAGTACGGTGTACAGGAGTCGCGGGTGTGCGCAGGTTGTTTTGCTTATGGTTCCACTATACATTGTGGTTGCTACTAGTTAGTTCATTGACCTAAGTTCTTGGGAACCTCTTTAAGGAGATGAAAATTGTTTAAAATGTGAATGGAACGATGGAATCAGATTTGCTCTCAGAAAATCACGCTGCAGACGAATGCACATTTTCTAAAGAAATCTTCGAAGATAAGATACAAATCTTCATCAGAAGGGTATATGACTGATCCATTTTCTTTTGAATATTTAAAATGGAATTTTCCAAAACGAAATACTTACACGAACGTGACGAGACACTACAGACCAACTTTGGGGGTACAATGTACTGCTGTAACTCAACCATATTTTTGATAACTTTGAAAGAGGGTGTTCGGAAACTATACTTAAACCTATATATTAAGAGATTTTGAAAATAGAGTCCCGATTAGCCTATCTGAGCATGAAGTGAATCTAGAATAAGTTTTAATGACTTCCGGGTGGAAACCGAAACAAAAATTAACACAAACAAGAACAAGAAGGACCTCGCCACACAGGAGACGAGATGAGGCTGTGACAATTTTCTACTCATTTCATCGCGATATCATTCCTAGGTAAAATGAAATTTTTCTCAGACATTCAAACAAGGTGCAATTTGCGATATTATCAGAGGGGGGAATTATTTTTACCTATGTATTAGATATACTTATAATTGGACATTAATTGCTTAAAATCTAATTTTGGTATCAAATGCCACACAAACACAACGCCATTTTAAGTTAAACCCTAAAGTCAATCTGTACGAAAATTACATTAGTCAGATGAATGCACGAGATAAATGAAACGCACTGCAGGTTCTATTGGTAGATTTTGGATTTGATTCGCAAGGTCTTTGAGTGAGATGAGAATGTTTGATTGATTTATTTGGTTTATTTTACTTCGCATTTCTGCCACTTTTCGCTAATCGCAAAGATGAGGATGGGCGATGATATCATGAAATTGATGAACACTCACATGCCCTACCTCTGGCGTCAAAGCGCGCTATGCCAACCCCTCCGCCACGGAGGCTGGAGAGGTGGGAATGTTTTGGATTTTCCTTGTAGATGCGAAAATCTTTAACTCTGACGCGCACATGCTTTTGCTTACATTAAAGTTTACCTTTTCACATAAACGAGAAATTGACATGTCACCCTAAAACACGCATCTGCATTTAATACCACTACATACGAAAAGAGACCTTGGGCGGTTCTTCATATTGTCCACCAAAGATTTAAACTAAAAAAAAAAAAAAAACATTTTGAGCGTATGATTGTCCTTGCTTCCTCTGACATCTGAAGGATTTCGGTTTTGCATATGTAATGATAGTACTTTCAGTGCTTGAAGAGTGTCATTAGGTACAGCTAATTATATAACAAATAAATACTTTGTCAAATGTTTCACAATATTTTAAAGTTAGACTTCTTACGAGTTGGTCGGGAACCATCTCAACTCAGTTTATTTCTTTTTTTAATACAACGCCCTACAGATGTCTGAGTAAATACCAAATACATGGCTTCTAAAAGACATTGGATGTGGTACACATATGCCATAAATTCTTTAAAGATATTTTTATGCGTAGCTATGGGAATTTAAAATTAGAATGGACTGAACTCAAGTGGAACTCTATAGGTATGATATATTCATAATGTGGTTTCTATATTCAGTGGGTGGGAGCTGATTATTCCTGGTTGGGGTGGCTCAAGATCCTCCTCACCCCGTTTAATCTCAACCTGCATTAAAATGAATAGATGTATCTTTGTTCGCAATATTCACATTTCGAACTTCTGATTTTCCGTTCCGTTAAATTCAAATAAGGCCAGAACGAAGTCCAGAGCTTTATATGTTTCAGAATTGTTATCTGGTTTTAAAATCTGTTTAAAAAAATTCTAAGAAAAACAAAGAAAAAATAGTTATGCAAATTTTGCATTAAATAACAGGACATTCGTGTGTGCTGTTCTAAAATAGAATATTTCCCATGCCTTCACATTATACCTAAGTATCAAAGACATATTTAGGAGGGGTCCGGACACTCCCCCGAAAGACTTACCAAGAAGTAAAAGTAAATAATCAAAATATAATTGTTTAGCATTTGTTATATAATCGGTGGTTATTTCCGCTGAACTTATGGGAAGGCAAGGAATTTGGCTCATACGGCTTTGAAGGGTTCCAAAAGATTTATGCACACAACTAATGATAATATCCATAAAATATTAATCAGAAACTTTACTTTTCGTTAATTGGATCTAACTCCCTGTTTGTTATTCAATAAATATTCAATTATTTTTCTATTTGACATTAAATTCCTTGCCAGGGCAGTTGTTTTTTATACAAATCTTGGCGATCTTAACTACATGTAACTTAGATAATGAATATATGCTTTTATATCTATATTATTTTACTATCTCTTACCTATTCATGTAATAACAACAATACAATATTAATTAACTTACATATTTAATTAATATTTTTATTTAATTAAATATAATAATTATAATTATTTATTGTTATTATTGCAACACTTGGTTGGACCCCCGAAATGTATTTCTAGGTGCTGAAGCATGTGTGTTTATACAATATATATGGGAGGCTGAATTTTGTACCCCCCCCCCCCAAATGAAAAACGTTCCTGCGCCACTGCCTGGGCACACCATTGAATGCGTCCCTCCCAACCAAGACAAAGCCTACATCACGCCGAAAAAGACAGCACGGAGTTTGGGGGTTGTTTTTAAAGAAATCGTTGACGCACGACATCACTATACGCTGGTCTAGTGAACGTCACTTCCGGCGCTGTTGCCATAGCAACAGTATACCTGGCAATATACAACGCGCTGTCCGTATTTTCCCCATGCAGTGAGTATTGGAAGCCGACCGTAAGGGATACCTTTTGTTTTTAGTGACAGGGGTTTTCAACGAAAATGGTAATATGTATCTTACACCATTGTAAAGATTAGATTTAGAAGTACGTACATAAAATACAGATTGCTTACAGGTGACAAGTTAAAGAAGAAATGGAAAAACTAAAGCAGGCACTTTCCATGAAAGTGTCCGGCAATTTACGATTTCTTCGGTTTCCGCTACACAGGCTTGCTGACGGGTAAATGAACGTAAGTCGCATGGTTCTTTGTCTGTGGTCAGATAAGTCTTATTGCTATGCGTATGATTATACAATCATTGTGCACGTTAGGCATATTTCGTGCCTTTGCACTAATGGGTATTCAAAAACTACAATGCATTTTCTCGATCGGAAGAATACATATGTGTAGTACATAGTCATAGACGTCGAAAGAAATTCTTGTAGGGGTAGTCAGGCCATTGACATATTTTAATGGTAGTAGTAGTAATATTGGGAGTGTCTAAAGTGATTTCAGTCAATAGCCGGAACAGCAACCACAAATGAATAGGAACTACTACTAATATCAACAACAATACTAAATGCATATGAATATAACAATGGTTTATTATTATTATTATTGATTGGTTGATTTGGTGTTTTAAGTCCAGTTTATGCACAATAAGAGTAGACCTAGTGTCCGGGTACTGAATCATCATTTGGGGCTCGTGGGGCTCGATTGCCTTAATGGATTTCTCTCGTAAGGCGCAGTGTTGCCAACTCCTTACCCGAAAAAATCACCAAGGTTGTGGCGCTCGTCGTAGCCTTTTATGATGTACATTTTGAGAGCAGAGTTGGCAAGACTGTGGGTTTTTACTGTAGCCTTTTATGAGGGGGGGGTTTATTGCACATGTGAATATTTGCGTGTGTTCATGTTATATGACGACTGAGTAAAAAAATAATGTTGACTCCCCGAAAGATAAAAGTTCTTAGTTCGACATCAGATGCATGCAAATTTTATGTTTTGCTCTCCAAAATCTTGATTTTTATGTTTGTGCTATTTGTCATACAGCAGAGGAGAAGAGGGGAGAGGGAGGGGAGGGGGTACTATTAGCGCCATCTATTAGCAAACAATAGAAATAAAAAGTAGGGTCAAACTTTTTCAACACCCAAACATTTTAAACGTCCTCGTTTAGTAATACGATCAGCAAAAGACGTTTAAAAGAGTACTCTTAGTCGATAAAGCTAATTGCTAGGGCCCTTATATTACTAAAATGTTCTTTGATTTGCATATTTCTCATACCGCCATATGTTGTTCTAGTTGACTTCTTCCAAAAAAATGCTAATTAGCGAGAGTTAATTAAGCAAGGCAAGTAAAAGAAGCAAATAGAACAACATATGGCGGCGTGAGAATATGTAAAAATTCGATTCAGAGGTGGATCGAATTAAAGTTGGGGGATATTTTGCATTTTTTTCCTATAATGTACAAAACATTTACCGTACATAATCTTTTCCATTTACAACAGTATAAAATAAGAGGAATGTGTGACAATATCCATATTAATTAGGAAGGTATGTTGTATGCTAGGTTAGCTAATTGTGTCTTCTACAGCTTCACTGTATAGAGGAAAGATGGAAAAAGAGAGCTCTACGGAAACTGACGCTCTTAACAATATTGTACGTTCGTGAAAATTATATATATAAATAAGACTTAAGCGTATTATCTGCTTTCATGTCAGATTTTCCCAACCTGTGAGCTGTAGTGTTTAGGTGACAAGCGACCTGCTCAAATATGATACTGTTGACAATATTGAACGCCCCGTGAAAATTATATATAAATAAGGCATAAGCGTATTATCTGCTTTCATGTCAGATTTTCCCAACCTGTAAGCTGTAGTGTTTAGGTGACAAGCGACCTGCTCAAATATCATACTGTCGACAATATTGTACGCCCCGTGAAAATTATATATAAATAAGGCATAAGCGTATTATCTGCTTTCATGTCAGATTTTCCCAACCTGTGAGCTGTAGTGTTTAGGTGACAAGCGACCTGCTCAAATATCATACTGTCGACAATATTGTACGCCCCGTGAAAATTATATATAAATAAGGCATAAGCGTATTATCTGCTTTCATGTCAGATTTTCCCAACCTGTGAGCTGTAGTGTTTAGGTGACAAGCGACCTGCTCAAATATAATACTGTCGACAATATTGTACGCCCCGTGAAAATTATATATAAATAAGGCATAAGCGTATTATCTGCTTTCATGTCAGATTTTCCCAACCTGTGAGCTGTAGTGTTTAGGTGACAAGCGACCTGCTCAAATATAATACTGTCGACAATATTGTACGCCCCGTGAAAATTATATATAAATAAGGCATAAGCGTATTATCTGCTTTCATGTCAGATTTTCCCAACCTGTGAGCTGTAGTGTTTAGGTGACAAGCGACCTGCTCAAATATAATACTGTCGACAATATTGTACGCCCCGTGAAAATTATATATAAATAAGGCATAAGCGTATTATCTGCTTTCATGTCAGATTTTCCCAACCTGTGAGCTGTAGTGTTTAGGTGACAAGCGACCTGCTCAAATATCATACTGTCGACAATATTGTACGCCCCGTGAAAATTATATATAAATAAGGCATAAGCGTATTATCTGCTTTCATGTCAGATTTTCCCAACCTGTGAGCTGTAGTGTTTAGGTGACAAGCGACCTGCTCAAATATGATACTGTCGACAATATTGTACGCCCCGTGAAAATTATATATAAATAAGGCATAAGCGTATTATCTGCTTTCATGTCAGATTTTCCCAACCTGTGAGCTGTAGTGTTTAGGTGACAAGCGACCTGCTCAAATATAATACTGTCGACAATATTGTACGCCCCGTGAAAATTATATATAAATAAGACATAAGCGTATTATCTGCTTTCATGTCAGATTTTCCCAACCTGTGAGCTGTAGTGTTTAGGTGACAAGCGACCTGCTCAAATATCATACTGTCGACAATATTGTACGCCCCGTGAAAATTATATATAAATAAGGCATAAGCGTATTATCTGCTTTCATGTCAGATTTTCCCAACCTGTGAGCTGTAGTGTTTAGGTGACAAGCGACCTGCTCAAATATCATACTGTCGACAATATTGTACGCCCCGTGAAAATTATATATAAATAAGGCATAAGCGTATTATCTGCTTTCATGTCAGATTTTCCCAACCTGTGAGCTGTAGTGTTTAGGTGACAAGCAACCTGCTCAAATATGATACTGTCGACAATATTGTACGCCCCGTGAAAATTATATATAAATAAGGCATAAGCGTATTATCTGCTTTCATGTCAGATTTTCCCAACCTGTGAGCTGTAGTGTTTAGGTGACAAGCAACCTGCTCAAATATCATACTGTCGACAATATTGTACGTATATTGTATTGTATAGGAGACTAGAAGCATATAATTTGGCGAAAAAAAAAACCCAAGTAAGGTCATAGAAAATAGTTAAAAAAAAAAGTGAACAATTATATTTTGCATTGCACAGCATTAGGTATTAAATAACATACCCCCAAAAAATCTCTGCATTATGCGTTCTGAAAAAAATTGCCCTACGTGCCAAATTGCTATGTCAAGTAAACATTTTCAAAGGCACTGTCGTACTTGTGTGCCGGGAAAGCGAATATGTGCGACCAAACTGTGCTCTAAGTGTGGAATAAATTTTTCTATTGACAACTTCAAGCGACACCAGCTTACTTGCAAGAGCACTGGAACATCTCTACCGCAACCTTCCAAGCGAAAGGTAGAAGTAACCTCCCTCGATACATCACCACCTACCAAACGCGTCAAGCTGGCGAAGAAAGCAGACCGATTTGCGTTTGAGCATTTATTAGAAGACTTTAACATAACATCAGACAGCTTCTGCGATGTGCGTAGTTTTCTGGAGAGCGAGCGAGCTAAGATAATATCCATCCTCAACGATGCATTGGCTACATACTCCACTAAATTCTATGCTGTGCTATGCTGCAAGTATAAGAAACCGTCTGATGAAATATATAAATTCTTCCATGCCACAAAAGCAAAAACACTGCATCAGGCAGATGTCACTGACCTCGACAGCATCTACGACAAGTTTGTCGAGGAGTTTGTGGCAAAGCACGAGGAGCATCAGGCTAAAGGCTCGGGCGGTTCGCTGTGTGGCGACCCCCACGAACTTCGTCTGAAACTTAGCAAGTTCCTGCCACTGGCAGGGTCTAGCTATATTGCCCTGCCACCCGAGGTTGAAGCAAGGAAAGCTGTTCTCAATATTCAGAACAAAGACACCAAATGTTTCCTCTGGTCGGTGCTGGCAGCATTACACCCTATACCTAGGGAAAACAATCCACGCCGTGTTAACCACTACAAGCAGTATGAGTCGGAACTGGAGGTTGCAATGGCCGGGATTGCCTACCCTGTAGAAGTCTCGCATATTCACAAGTTTGAGGTTCGTGCTCGTGACTTGTTGGGCCTGCAATTAGCCATCAATGTTTACGGTCTCACCGAGAACGAAAATGAGGTCCATCCCATCCGGGTGAGCAACGTGAGCAACAACAACGAGGTACGAGAAATCAACCTTCTGCTCATCAAGGACGAGACCCATCACCATTACACCCTTATCCGTTCCCTCTCTCGGCTTGTTTCGAGCCAACGGAGCAAAGACAAAACCCACGTCGAGGTGTGTCGCAGGTGCTTGGCTACATTTAATAATCGAGAACAGCAGGATTACCGGCGCATCAGAGGTCCCAACATTGCTGCTGAGAAGCTAGCTCGCCACATGTTCTACTGTGGTACCAACAAGCCTGCACGAATTATCCTGCCCGAACCTGGTGCAGTAGAGTGCTTTCGCATGCACAGTGCTATGGTGAAGCATCCTGCCTATATTGTAGCAGACTTCGAGGCCTTTCTTCAACCTCTATCTAACTGCGAGCCCAACCCCGAAACATCCTCTACCATTCCTTTCCAAATCCACGAGGCCTCGAGTTACTCCTATATTGTGGTGTGGCGAGACCAACATATTGCCTCCGAGCCCTATGTGTATCGCGGTCCCGACCCGGTCAAACACTTCCTGGAGAGAATGCAACAGGAAGCCATCAAGATAGGGAAGGTGCTGTTGGCCCCCAAGCCCATGCTGCCTCTGTCTCCCAAAAACAAGCATCAGCACGAAATGGCTCTAAATTTTCCTGTTTGCAAGTCGGTCTTCACTGACGATAACAAAAAAGTCCACCACCATGACCATTATGGGACCGGAAGCTACATTGGCCCGTGGTGCAACAGATGTAACTTGAGAGCCAGGGACCCGCGCTTCATACCGGTCTTTTTTCACAATGGCTCGGGATATGATTTCCATCACTTGGTTACACATCTAGGGTACGACAATGCGAGAATCAATGTCCTGGCACAGAACGAGGAGCGTTATATTAGCATCAGCAAGTGGGTGCCGATCCCCAACTCAAGCAGCAGCATCGAGCTTCGGTTCCTCGACTCTCTGAGGTTCCTCCAGGCAAGCCTCGATGCTCTTGCTGGGAAGCTCAGAGACGACCAACTAGCCATTACTACATCAAGTTTCCCGAACTTAGATGTCGCACTCATCAGACGTAAAGGGGTCTACCCCTACGAATACGTCACAGACCCTTCCAAGTTCGAAGAAGAGTTGCTGCCTCCCCAGGATAAGTTCTACAGCCAGCTGAGAGGTTCTGGTATTACCGACGAGGAGTACAAGCATGCTCAGTCTATGTGGGTCGAGTTGGGTTGCCGAACTTTCGGTGATTACCACGATGCATACCTGAAGCTTGATGTGACGCTTCTTGCCGATGTGTTCCAGGCGTTTCGGGCGACTGCGATAAACATTTACAACCTGGACCCTGTATATTTTTACAGCCTTCCTGGACTGGCATGGTCGGCCATGCTCCTGCTGACTAAAGTTAAACTTTCACTTATCTTCGATGTTGATATCATGCTTTTCATCGAGAGAGCTATCCGGGGCGGCATGGTCCAAGTGTCGCAACGCTTCGCACACGCCAACAATCACCACATGGCCACTGGTTACGACCCCTCCCAACCATCAAGCTACATCATGTACACTGATGTGAATAATCTTTACGGGCACTCCATGATGCAGCCACTCCCAACAGGACAGTTTGAGTGGGCTGATCCTTTATACCACGACATCGAAAAAGAGTGCGACGAGTTTGGGTTTTTTGCCGAGGTGGACCTTGACTTCCCCGAGAAGCTGCAGGATACATTCTGTGACCTTTCGCCTGCTCCGGAATTCAAGTGTCCACCTGGCTCGGATCAACCGAAGCTCGTCATGGACTTGGAGCCCAAAAAGCGTTATGTGCTACACTACCGGAACCTCCAGTGGTTAATGCAGCAAGGGGTCTCGGTCAAAGCAGTTTACCGCGTGCTCTTGTTCAGGCAGTCTCCATGGTTGAAGCCGTACATCGAACTGAACACCAAACATCGCACTGATGCCACTTCGGAACTTGATCGCGATTTTTTCAAATTAATGAACAATGCGGTATTTGGGAAGACCATGGAGAATGTGCGAAATCGCGTTGATGTGAGGTTGGTGACGAAGAAAACACAGTGTCGTCGACTTGTTCCAAGCCCGCTGTTCAGGTCTCGAACAATTTACAACGAACAGATGTCTCTGATTCACATGAACCGGGGCAAGGTGCTACTCAACAAGCCCATCTATGTGGGAGCTGCAGTTTTGGATCTGAGCAAGTTGTGCATGTTCGAGACATATTACGGCATACTACGTGCACACTACAACCACAATATCTCGCTCCTCTACACAGACACAGACAGCTTGGTGTACCATGTTCGCACGGCCGATGCGTATGGTGATATGGCCAAAGTTCCAGCTCTTGTCAAGCTCTTCGACACATCGGGCTATCCCCAGCTAAACCGGTATGGAATTCTGCCCCGGAACAAAAGAATACCCGGCAAACTCAAGGACGAGAAAGACGGGGATGTGATTGTGGAGTTTGCTGGACTTCGTGCCAAAGCCTATGCGATCCGGGCTGAGAGTTCTGTAACAAAAAAGGCAAAGGGTGTAAGCAGGCAAGTGGTTCGGGAGCACCTCAAGTTTGAGGATTACCTCGAGTGCCTCAGAACAAAATCGCCCATTCTACAAAAAGAGCATCGTATCCAAAGCGTCGATCATGTGCTTACAACTAATATTGTCAGGAAAGTTGCTCTGGATGCACACGACGACAAGAGGTGTATTCTTGAATGTGGGGTCCATACACTTCCGTGGGGCCACTATCGCCTCCAAACTAGTAAGACCTGCCCAGAGTGTAACAAAAAGTAATAGGCAATGCGAAAAAAAAACAATTTTAATTTACTTCCACTTCCTCGATTACATGCATGCATGGCACAGCAAAATTAAACTTCTGGAAACTGCTAATTGCAATTTGTACTTATATATATAAAATTCCACATTTCTTATTGTGTGCTATTTTTTTTATTTATTTAAAACTGTTCAGTCACTCTTTCATTCTTGACGTCATACACAAATGTTTTCTCTGCAATAAGAATGACACTGCACAGAGTATCTGCAGGCAAGGCATCGTGGAACTCGCATACAATCTTGATGTTGGTACGATCGTTGACCACCACTTGCTTCCTCTTAGATGTGTTGATGACGGTCATGGGTCTCCGTGCTTTGAATTCGCTGGGCGCGTAGTACACGTCCACGCTTCCCTCGGTCACGCGTTTGTAAGCTGTGTAAGCTTCGTAAAGTTTGAGGTAATCGTCTTTGGTCATGTCGAGGTTGTAATTCTCGCGCGGGAACACTTCGTTCCTACCGTTCTTCAGATAAACGTTCTTGATCTTGCAGTCGTCGAACTTGCTGGAATCTTTTTCCTGATCGTTATCGCGTCCGGTCTGAAAAAGCACTACGACGAAATCTGGCATGTCGAACTGTATGTTGTTGAACTGTGTCGTCACGTCGAATTCCATGTGACTTCCCGACGCCATCTTCTGCACGCACTGGTAACCGTGAAAGTGAATCGGCACCTGCGGACTTTTCAAGATCTCCGCTTTGTACTTGAGGGCGTAGTTCGTTTCGTATTCCACCACCGGCATTCTCAATTCCATGCTCCGGATGACGCATTTCGCTGCTTCGGGTAAAGTGTTGGCTATCGGCGTGGTGCCGTCCGGACCCAAAGTAGCGTATCGCATCAGTGCGTCGTTGTCGTTGGCCGCTCTTCGAAACGTAACCCTCAGTCCTCCCTTCCACATGATCTCCTTGTAGTCCGAGAAGAAACCAGGCAGCAGACGCATGGGAAAGAGCACTGTGTGACTTCTCGTCGATATTTTGGCCCCGGCTTCGAATCCCCCGGCCTGGTAGTACGCTGCGTCCGTTTTGGATAATTTCAACGTTCCCACCGCCGTCGACGTGATGCCTGGATAATCTATTCTGTCGATGACGGTGTTGTGTTTCCTCACCTCCACCTGCGAGAACAGGTGAGGCACGAAGTTGTCCACGAGTATCAAGTTTGCTGCTGCGGGAAACGCGTCTCCGCTTTCCTTCTTCACCACGTCGAATTGAAGGTAGAGGTCCGCTCTGTGAGGATGAATGAACCCGTCGCCTACGTCCACGTCGTATTCGATCTCCCTGTTCGCTTCGTTCAGATTGGCGAACGTGCGACGGTTGGGAGGGAAAGATTGCAATTCGTAACTTTCGATTTGCTCCATTTTACATGTATGGTTATTTATTATACGTTGATCTCCACGATGGCCGTCGTAGTGGCACCTGCGAAATCCACCACGTCTCCTTTCTCGTTCGTCACCACCAACTCTATGTCGTCTATGCGGTTGCGACATACTGGAAAATAGATCGGCGAAGAGGGCGTGTAGATGATCGGTTCCATGAACTCGGAACTTGGTTTGAAAGTGGCTATGATTCCCGTCTGCTTGTGACTTCCTAACAATCCGTCCGAAGATTTCGTGATCATACCTTCGTCCACGTTACAGTGCACGTTCAGAGTCTCTATGGCCAAGAATTTAGGAATGTTGGTTGCTACGTGCTTGATGCCAGCTTCGAGTTTGGTGTCGTTCTCGAAACCTAAAAGTTCTCCCATGGTGCCCAGGTCCACGGTCTCCGTAGCGGATAGGATTTCCACTCTGTGCGTGACCGAATTTTGAGAAAGGTATGTGCCTTTGGGTAATTGAGCTTGCAAAGTGGAAAGATTGTATTGTCCTGGCGTGACGACGATGTGTTCGCTTCCGACGCTAATTTTGTTGTTGTGCTGCGTAACATTAGGTATGAGGTACATGCTGTAGAATGCACGCAGAGCCACGGATTTAGGATAGACGATGTCGTCGTGCAGCGTGAGTTTCAAGATTGAAGATTCGCTCGTGAGATGGAACACGCCCATCCTAGTGATGCTGTTTGAGGTTCCACAATGCTTTCTGGAAATCCTCGATCGTAGGGTTATTTATTTTAGAGAGAAACGCGAGCACGGAGAGGCAGAGATGACCGCAGTTCACGTCTCCGAAATTTTGAATGCGTTCGTCGTTGTAGTATATAGAGGTTTTGTTCGTTTTCAGATAATGAATTAAATTTGTAGGTGGAACACCTCCGAAAGAATCGAAAACGAATGCTTTATCATTGTCGTTTTTGTGGTAACATATCCAATGCGTGCCTGGATTTTCTTGATTGTCCAAGTTGACTACTCCGCATTCTCTTCTTTTGACGCTTGAATGTAACGAGTCGGACATGAAAACTCCTCTGAAGTGTTTGATTTGTAACGGTTCGATCAGAGATTCAATGTCTCGGTTGGTGAGTGCTTCTGTTTCTTTTTTTTAAACTTTCTCATCACGCCTTTTCCTCCTTTCTTCTCCATGGCCAGGTTGTGACGTTTCTGTTCTTCCAACTCGGCCTTGTTCTTCTTCGAGTCGATGACGGTTTTCGCGATGGCGGCACTTCCACCGGCCAAACTTCCCACGGCCCCCAATGCTGCCAGGATGGCCGGGATGCTGAATATGAAACCTCCGATCTTTTGCTGTTTCCGCGAACGCTGCAATCTTTTCAATTGAGGTGTGCTGAGAAGTAATTTCATTCCGTGTCCTTTCGACAAGCAAGAACGTTTCTTCTCGCGTTGTTTCTTGGTGAGTAACCCATCGAGGGTACCTAGATTTTTAAGATTGGAGTATGGTATCTGGTACACGACACCCTTGGGCTTCATGTTGATGCTCTATGTGTTATTTTCACGGTATGTTATTTATATATATATTCTGAGATTTTTTCTTGTGTAGTTTTTTTACGGTATGTTATTTATATATAAATATTCTGAGATTTTTTTTCACGGCCTCGCAGTCGTTACACAAATTCTATTACGTGCTTCGTTTTCTTACCAAGAAGTTCCTTTGTCCCCTTGTACACGATTCGAGTTTTGTTCTCGATTAAAATAGATAGCTTCTCGTCGGATAACATGTTAGCGTATCGATCTGGTAAAAATAGACTGTATTGTGCGTTGAGCAACAGGCGTACCTTGGGACCATACTGGGTAGAAACGATTGAACCGGAAGTTATCGTGTAAGGTTTGTCGACTTCCAATTCCTGAATTTTTACATACTCGACTGACAAATTTAGCATTTGTTTTAATGCTTGGAGATCACTCATTTTTTCAGTTGTCAGAGTGTTAGAGAGAAATTTAATTGCTTTTTTTTCACGATGTGTGTTATTTATATATACCGAAGATTATTTTTTTTACGATGTGTGTTATTTATATATCAAGTTTTTTTTACGGTATGTTATTTATATACCCCACCCCAATTTTTGTTTCGTGTTCATGGCGATGGTGGTACCCAGTGCGGCGACCCGTTCACCCAGCGATGCGTCTCTGCTCACGAACCTTTCGAAAGCTGCATGTTCCAATTTTTTGTCTGCTTCGTGACGTGCGTCCAGATCCGTCTGCGTGGTGTTGTAGGCTATGTCGTGATCTTTGCATGCCGCGTCCAACGGATTCACACCCTTGTCTCCTCTCCCCAATCTTTTCTCGAGTTTGGTGCCCGGTCCGCAGTACTGGTAGCCAGGTAGATGCATCTCGAAAGGTAACTTGTTGATGATGTCGTTCACGAGTCCCTTTCCTTCGGCCACGTTCCAAAATTTTGGAGGCAGCGTGTTGATGATTTTGATCAGGTAACCTATGCCCTTGTCGTCGTTCACGATGAAGTTGGAAAGTTTCGTGCTGATCATGTCCACGATGCCAACCTTCTCGTTGTAGAAATTACGATTGCCTGCATTCTCTTCGCCGGCTATCACCAACAATCGGTCCACGAGTTTCCTAACGTCGTCCACCCAAACGAATTCTTTGGGTAACGTGTTGTAGCGTTTGACGCCGCTGCCTGTTTTGACCTGGTTCCAAATCGGTTTGATGAGATTCCTGTACTTCTCGCCGCTGCTCGATTTCACCCTATTCTGCGAGGCGTCGTTGTTCTGGTACAAGGCATCCGTCATGATCAGAATTTCCTTGTAACTTTGGTAATCTTCGTCGGTGTAATCTTTCGGCTGCTTTTTGGCGACGAGTTCCCACAGTCCCACCGTACCCGGATACCTGTTCCAACTATCCTTGTCGCCTAAATTGACTTTAATGTCGTTGCCTTCGAAGGTCACCTTCGATTTCCCAATCTTCCACACCACACCGCCGCCTTCGCTGGTTTCCATGCTGGGATACAATCCGAACACTTCATCCTTGTCGAATTTCCCCGTGCTCAGGTAGTCTCGTGCCAAAGGTCCCAACTCGATTTTATCCGAAGACGTGCTGCCTATGGCTCGACGTCGTGCCGGTGCATCCTTCAGTTCGAACGGCGTCGAAGGAATGCTCGAAATGGGCGTGGGTACGGCGTAACTTTTAGCTGCGAGCGGTACGAGTTCATTAATCAAATTTTTATTTTGTTCCGTGACATTTTTAATTTCTTTACCTAGACCGCTGATGGCATCGATCACAGGTTGATCCTGACGTTTCTTCTCTTCGTAGAATCCGCGATTCTCGGATTTCCAACCTTTGAAGCGTTTCGCGAGGTAATCGCGAAGCTTGAGATTTTCGTCCTCGATTTTTCGTTTCGTCATAACGTTTATTTATATACATCGTTTCTCACAACGTTGCAACGTTTAGAAAGTCGTTGATTTTGTTTCTGTATTTTCCGTCGTTGGGTTTCCTCGTCATGTCGATCGTCGCGAATCCGAAATCGTCACCGTTCCAGCAAGTAGAGCAGCAGCCTTCCGAAAATTGATTGTAGTTCATGTCTCCGCCTACGTAGTCATCGTACGCGTGCTTGAGGTTGGTGTGATCTTGACGAAACAAACATATGAAATTAGCGTTGTCGCGCACTAACTGTTTTGGAATTTTGGAAAACGTTTGAGCTAGGTAAAAACAATCCATTCCTTTGTGACGACCTTGCGTGAAAAAGTTGCGAATTTCATTTTGATTTTCCAGGATGGCGTCGTCGAACACAACGACTGAATTTTCACGACAATCGTCGAGTGGTTTTATTTCCGAGGCGAACGTTGCAATGTCCAGACCATCGTACAGTTTCATCAGTTGCTGGTATTTGGATTGCTCCAAACTTTTCGAGAACACGTACAGGTGCCTGTTCTTCCAATCTAACCAATTCGGTGCGAGGAGAAAATTGTCCACGAGCAGTGTCGTTTTCCCACACCCCGATGGACCTACGATCAGACAGCGGATGCTGTCGGGAAGCAACTTGCCGTTCTTTTTTTTTTTCTCGTTTGACTTTCCGGATCCGGTAGACGATTCACCACGTTCCACGTACTCACAAGATCACTTCGTTCGCGTCGATCCAACTCTTTTCCGGAAGTCCCAGCCATTTGACAAACAGTTTGTCACCTTTCCTACGCAATACTTTCTCAATGAGGTACGTGTCCGGGTGTTTCGTTTTAGAGAGTTCCTCTTCGTAAAATCTTCCTTTCAAAATCTCGCCGCTACTATCTTTTATTATATACGTGTGTCGGTTTCCGGGTAGAACTCGAACCACGGTAAAAAGTTCCGTGCTCCAATTTTTTGTGAATCCCTTCTCGAAGGTGCGTTTGAATTTGCTGATCCTCACCCGGTCTCCAATTTTGTATTTAGCTTTTTTTGTCGTGGGTGTGTACTTTGGGCAGTAAACGGTAGAAATTAAACGCTGCTCGTCGGACTTGGTAACGTCGGCTGGCTTCATGCCTATCGTTCTGTGTACCGTATCATTATAGGTGTCGACGAGTTCCGGCAGGATGTCGACCCATTTGTAATTTCCCCGAAGCGTGAATCGTTTCCACATGTGTGTTTTCAAGGTTCGATTGAATCTTTCCACGATGCTGGCTTTGATGTGACTGAAGGTCGAATAATGTTGAACGTCATGTTTTTGAATAAACTTTTGGAATACGGCGTTGTAAAATTCCTTCCCCTTGTCTGTTTGCAGAAACCGTGGTCGTCTGCCGCCGCTTTCGCGAAAAATTAATTTGAATGCTTCCGTGACGCATGTTCCCGTTTTCGCCTTCAAAGGTAGAGCCCATGCGAATTTCGAAAACGTGTCTATGACGGTGAGGAGGTACTTGTTGCCCTTGTTCAATTTATGTACGTTTTTCAAATTGCCGCTACTCATCTCGACGAGGTCGCTTTGCCAGAGGTCGTCGATGCCCTTGGTTACCACAGCCAAACGTTCGTAGTTACGGCGTGCAGGTTTATGCAATTCTTCGACGATGGCTTGCCTAGACATTTTTTTTAGAGATTACGTTTCAAGAGAAGCACAAGCGTGATGGGATTCAAAGAGGTGGCACTTCGCTCGTGTTTTGAATGATCAGCTTATCGCCGGCACTCACGTCGAAAACGGTGAGATCTTCGTCTTCGTGTATTTCATATATGTTGCGCGTTTCGTTCCAACGTGCCAGAGGAATGTTTCCTGCTTTCTGGACACCACGATTCGATATCAAAGTCATGGTGGGAACGCTAGCTTTTCTACCGTGAGACCAGTACGAAAATTCGTTTATCTGAATCGTGCCATCGAGGAGAAACTTGTAGTACGGATGATAAGGATGCAACATGTACAGTTTGTTACCTTCGACGAACGTGGAGATTCTCTGTTGATTGGGTACGCTGTTGATTTCGATGGCTTGCAGAGAATGCAGTTTAGCGAATTTAGTGTCGACGCCGAGCAGATTACTGTGAACTTGTCCGAGTTTATTTTCGATGGGCAGCAAATGCTCGACTATGGTATCCGTTACGGCAGAAAACGACGGTTTGATTTTCACTTCCACGTTCAACTGCTTGTAGTTTTCGTTGAGTTCTTGCAACTTGGCACCGAAAGAGGCCAGCGTCGATTCCTGCGTGGATTCCAACACTCCAACTTGATCTCTGATGTTGACGACAATATTCTGAAGGTTCTCGACTTGATTCAATTTCGAGCTCTTCTCGGTAAGATCGTTCACGATGCTTCGCATCTCTGTAAACTGCGTGTGAAGATCGGCGACGCTCTGCGAAGTGGGTAGCGTCGACACCAGCGAACTAATTTCGTCTCGAATCTGTTCCACGTTCGCCGTTTCCGTTTCCAGTCGTTTCAGCATTCGAGATATGTTTCTTTTCAAAGCGTGCAATTCTTTGGAGGTGGGGAGATTGGCCACCCTACTCTCGAGATCGCTCAATGAACTTTTGATGTCGTTCGAATCGGATAGTGCCGTCACCGCCGTTTTCAATTTTTCCAAATCTTCGCTCGAAGGCACGCTCGTCCGTAACGATTCCAAGTCACCCTGTATGTTGTCGAGTACGTGATGAAAATGAGCGAGATTCGTTTCGACGTTCAAATTTTCTAAATATTCGATTTTATGCTGAACCGTGCTCAACGTGTCTTGAATGCTCGTCAACGCTCTCGCTTCGGCGTGAATATTTTTAATTTCTTCGTTGATCAATTCCAAGGACGCCTGAAGCGTAGCGATGGTGGTTTGAATGTGTTCGAAATCTTGATAGGCCTCCAATTGAATTTTTATGTTCGCGACGCTTTTACCGATGACCTGCAGTTCGTCCGACGATGGTAGGTTCGTCATGGTATCTTCCAAAGTCTGCAACTTGGATTTAATTTCTTCCAACGTGCCGGTGAATTCTTCTTGTAATTTGGAAACGACGACGTGCAAGCGTTCTGCGTCTATATCGTTCACCACGGTTTGAAGTTCGGAGAAATTCTTTTCTATTGCGGAAGTTCGTTCTTCGATTTCGAGTTTCAGTTTTTCCAAATCTTCATTTTTCGATTGAAATTGCTGTAATTTGGCCAAATCATTTTGAAGCGAATCCACGCTCAACTGTATATTTTGAACGCTGTCGTAAGAAGGTACGTCGACATAATTTTTTATGAGCGTTTTCAGTTCGGAATCGATTTTCAGAATGGGGTCGAGACATTGCGTTTGGAGCGTAGCGATTTCCGACTCTAAACTTTTGTTTAAGGTCTCCTGCAAAGCGATCAAATCGGTCCTCAACTTCTTAACTCGAATGTCCAACATGAGAATCTCTTCTGCGTGGTCTACACGCTTGGTGTTGCCGAAAATGTCGTTAGGCATTTTTGGTTAACGGTTATTTATAATAGGATAGACGATTCGTAATTCTACAAAAAGAGGAATGAGTTTGTCGTAATCTCCGAGAAGTTCCATGTAAAGATAATCTCCTGCAGAAACATCGTACGTAATGTTAGAAAGCATCTTGTCGTGCTTGATTCGAAAAATATTCTTGCCGGTAGAAATTTTGATTTCGCCTGCGTTTTCCGGATTCACGGTAATTTGAAGTTTCCCGTCGATCGGAATTTCGTAAAAATGTAAATTGTTATTAAAAACATAAAACATCTTGCCCACATCGTCATTCAGTTTCGTCCAAATGCTGTTGAGATGAACAATCAGTAAACCATTGAGTTTAGATAATACGGAAGGTAAGAGGTTATTGGAATTTGGCGGTGCAGTCTCCATGTTGATCTGTTTGCGGAAGCCAAAAAGATTCATTGTCTTTGTTAGTTATTTAAGAATACGGTCAAAGTTTTTTTTTGTAATGACACGCAAAGTTTTTTTTTTGTTTGCTTGCGTCACAATACAGGCACGCGCGCGCACGTGTGTGTGTGCGACACATTGTTCCCGAAAGAGGTTTACAAAAGTCACGATATATAAACATTTGGTCCCACAGTTGGAAAATTACGATAAGTTGCATTCAAAAGTTTCAAAATATCATATAGTAGAATTTTTGTAGAGTGGGTAGGCAACACCGACGAGCCTCAAATAATAATTCAAGACTCGTCAGTGTTGCCAATTCCTATTTGTAGGTTAGCTTAGCCAGTGAAAGATCATATAGTGGAATTTTCTTCGGATGGGTTGGCAAAACCCAAGCCTCAAACAAAACATCCAATAAAATTGCCAAATATAAAAAAAGACAATAGACCCCCCTCATAAAAGGCTACAGTAAAAACCCACAGTGTCGCCAACACTAGGCCCCCAACAGTATTGCCAGACATAAAAAATACATAGGCCCCTCAGGTCCTTTGATAAAAATTTACAGTGAAAAAAACCCAGTAGGTTAACAACACTGTCAATCTACGGTAGTGTTGCCAGATGTAAACAGAGGGCAATAAACCCCCCCCTCATAAAAGGCTACAGTAAAAACCCACAGTCTTGCCAACTCTGCTCTCAAAATGTACATCATAAAAGGCTACGACGAGCGCCACAACCTTGGTGATTTTTTCGGGTAAGGAGTTGGCAACACTGCGCCTTACGAGAGAAATCCATTAAGGCAATCGAGCCCCACGAGCCCCAAATGATGATTCAGTACCCGGACACTAGGTCTACTAGTAAGGCTAATCGGGACTGGACCTACAGTTTAAATTGTAATCCGAACCACTATGTGCCTCTACCGTATTATTATTATTATTGCATCCAAAGTAAATGTGTAAACTCAAGGTGTATCACGTCTGTTATTTCAGGAAATTAGGTTCGCATTTACATCTTAAACGAATGGCACTTTCCAAAATATATTAATATTATGTTCTTGAATTTCCAGAAATTCTGAATAATCGTAACTCGTAAATAAGCGATTTCTAACCGAAAATATTTTACTCCCAGTTATAGATTATGAGGAATTGAGATAATACGAAAGAAATCTCTCCCCTAGAAGCTTATCTTCCTGCTTCTTGGAAATTCACCCCTTTTTCGAGTTATGCATATCGCTGTGTGCATTAAGGACTATTGAACGAAAGATTGAACATGTGATAAATGCAGTGGCGTAAATAATACCCCCGCGGTGCGCGGGTGGGGACGCACGAGCTTCGGGGCGCAGTAAGAATGATAAACTAAGAAAGACCGATACTTCACTTTCGGCGTTAAAATATATTTTCAACCGAACATATTATATTTTATGCCCCTAACTGCAAACAGAAAATGTTAATCACAAGTAGAAAGTGGATTACCAGATTAGAAAAAAAAAAGTCATTAGCTGAATAGTTTACGTAGCCGAAGGGTAGACGACAGGCAAGAGAAGACACTGGCAACGCTAATTTTTATCCTACTTACAATTTTTACCAAACGGAAAAGAGAAGATTTGCCAAGTTAAAATTCATCAAAAATTACTTGAGAAGCACAATGCCAGGAGTGAGAGCGATCGAGTTCGAAAACTAGCAAAATAATTTGCTTCCATGAAAAAATGCAGAGGACTGCTAATGATCTTTGACAATCTCGTAATTTTTGTAATAACAGTCTGTTTTCATATATAATTATCATATATACTGCTGGACAAAAAAAACCGGACACTTGCATTTTTTGTGATAACGCAATGGGTCGATAAAAGCTCTGGTACAAGGGCTAACTAAATGTTGCAGAAACTGAATTAAGTACGAATGCATAAACAAAGTCCGAGCCTATGAATGGTGCATATGGTACTACATGATCTGCCGAACATTCTGTAATATACCTGCGAGCTGTTATTGCAATTCAGATGTCAAATATTAAAGTGTCCGGTTTTCATTGTCCAGCAGTATATAATTGTTTACAGCTTCTCTGTTGTCTTAACCTTTCGTATCAGTTTTTACATTGATTCAAATTACATGTATGCATTTTCATGTCTTTATATACCTAATATAAATGTGGGCGTGAATTAATATTTTAGAAAAGAAATATATTTGTATATTTTTAGACGAGTATGGGCGCACAACTGAAAGTTGCGCGGGGGGGGGGGGGGGGGCGCAGAGCATGTTAGTTACGCTACTGGATACATTTCTGGCGCCTGGAGCCTACTGATCGACCTGAAGGTGTTTTCAGCTTGGCAGCCCATTATTAATTACAACAAATTGTTTTCATTCTAATATTTTTGCATAAAAGAACATGATAAAGTGATAAGTTGAAATAATAACAAGATAATGATGGACAGAGGAAACGGCACATGTTGTGTTCAACCCTTTTGTCCTCGTAATAGGCTCGTAACAAAGGAATAGAGGCTACATTGGTTATGTAAAATATTTAATCTGGTTCACGTAAATATAAAGAAAGCAGTGGCGATTGGGTTCCAAAACCCGGGGGGGGGGGGGGGGGGCAAGGTGTTAAAACTGGGAGGCAAAGACAGTATATTTCCCTTTGTAGATAAGATTTAACAGTGCGGGGGCAAAAGTGGGGGGAATTGCCGCCACTGAAAGAAAGATAATAAACATCTCTTCGCACATACACAAAGCTATTGCAAAATTTTCGAAGAAGTGCTAGTCACAACACGTGCGACATCTAAGTATCGCTTTCCTTAACATCATATTCTTTCCTTCATGCTTGCTTTCACCCTTACTTTGACGACGCCTTCTTATCTTGTGCATCTGAAACTACAAAAGTGGTTCTCCTCACATGCTAACCCTCCCTCCTTCATTGTTTTCGGCTCATCTTTCCAAAACCTCAGCAACGCTCCATAGCCAACGCCATGTTACCGACCTTAGCAACGACCGTAGCAACCGGTTGTTTATTGCCAATATGGCCGCACCCATGCGCGGGACCAGCAGACGACTTGACCAGCGTATGGTCAATGGATTCGTCTCTCCCCCAACTTTCCCTCGCTCAAGGACGACTGGTCCCATGGGGTTCCTCTATGCTTCGCAAGAAGTCGTCCCTTCTCCCCGCAGGCAAGTTCCGTCCTGTTCTCTGCCTGAGAAAGCACATTTTTGCAAGGCTAAGGCGCTAAGGCTTTTGTTAACCCTCGCGGTCTGAAAATTCGTCATCGTCATCGTCGAAGCTCCAAGAACTTGCCTTCCTGTGATATCGTGTGAACTGTTCACGTGGAAGCACGTACAGGGGATACAAGATCTGTGGCGCATAGAAATATTAATGATTGATTGATTGATTGAATTGCTTTATTTTACTTCGCTTCTTGTGCCACTTTTGGCTAAATTTGCGAAGATGAGGATGAGTGATGATATGATGAAATTGATGAATGGACACTTACAAACATCCATGCCCACGCCAGGATTCGAACCCGGGACCCCTGCATAGAAATATTAACATCAGTGGCGTACGCAAGGGGAGGGTACCGACATTAAACCCCCTCTTGAGTTTTTAAAAGATAATGGAAAATTATGTCGTAAAAATGGCAAGTTTATTATTATCTGCGACAATAATAATAATAATCATTTGAATTATTATTCCCATACAGCACAGCATTCCGTATATTTAAGAGTGAATGCCTTGAAAGTAATCACGAATTTTTGAAAATAAAATATGAGGGCAACTATGAATTAAAAGAGAAAAAAGTTTGTTTTGTATCTTCTGCTGCAACAATGTTTACCGAACATGTATTTTTTTCCTGTGAATAATGAGCATCAAGTAAAGAAAGTTCTTGGTCCATTGTAATCGGCTAATAAAGACAAAGGCTAGGCCGACAAGAATACGCAATAACCAGTCCGGCACCCTATTGTTTACTACAGCACGTTTGAATTTTAGAAATCGGACGACAATAAGCCTAACTATTGTGAAATATTTTGTTGGTAAGAACAGCGAGGCAATCCAGACGTAAATTATTGTACATGTGCATGGTAGATTTTGAGAGCGGTATTGGAGATTTCTCACGAATCTTTACAGTGTCGTTTGAGAACTTTCGATATGAATCCATGTAAGCTACCGCCACCGCAAAATTCAATTTTGTACCCCCCCCCCAAAAAAAAGAAATCACTCAGTGACTCACGAAAAAAAGGGGGAATCTAATCAAAATGTCCGAGAGCTATTCATTGATTTCAAAAAAGCATATGATTCGGTCAAAAGAGATAAATTATATAACATATTAGTCGAGTTTGGAATACCTAAGAAGCTTGTTAGTATGATAAAAGTATGCACAAGTGAAACAGAAAATAAAATTCGTGTGGGTATTAATGTGTCTGACAAATTTACAATTCATGATGGGTTAAAAGAAGAAGATACATTATCTCCATTGCTCTTAATTTTGCCTTAGAATATGCTGTTAGGAAGGTAAAAGAAACTAAAGAAGGACTAAAATGAAATAGTGTGACTCAGTTGTTAGCATATGCAGATGATGTAGACTTACTGGGGGATGATGTGAATACAATGAAGAATAATGCTAAAATATTTTTCAAAACTGCTAGAGAGATAGGTTTGGAAGTTAACAAAGAGAAAACTAAATATATGCTTACAGGCCGAAACCAAGTGTTAGGTAATAGTCAAAATCTAATTATTGATAACAATTCGTTTGAACCAGTTTCCAAATTCAAATACTTAGGAGTAATATTAACAAATGAAAATTATATTAAAGAGGAAATAAAAAGTAGGCTTAATTCAGGAAATGCATGTTACTTCTCTCTTCATAAACTTTTGTCTTCTTGTTTAATATCTTAGAAACTAAAAGTTAAACTATACAAACCAGTAATTTTGCCTGTAGTATTATATGCAGCGGCGTATACTCTGGGTCATCTAGGTAATCGCAGATGACCCGGCTGTATTTCTTTTTTTTTAAATATATATATATATATATATACATTTCTTCGCAATATTCTTCCAAACCAATTTCGATGCATACATTTCTTTGCTTCCAGCGCGCGAATGCTTCCAACCGTTTGCCGCTGAATGTCCGGGAACCTTTCTCCAGCCGGTGGAATGAGTTCAGGGAATCTCACCCTGACGTCATTCCTCCCTCTTCCCTTACAACCCTTGGCGAGGAGAGAGAAAGAGGGAGAGGAAACACTGCTTCTCAGGCGCGGTGATTCCGTGGCCAGGGTAAGCTCCTTCTTATGAGAGTCCACCGGTCGCACTCTCAACCTTCAGAGCCTTTCCCGTTCTCTCCGCTGAACTAGGGAAAATATACCCGGTAGAGTGCGAAGAACAGGAAAATTGAATAACATGGGCAAACCAATTCTACGCTAATTTTCACTTTACATTTGCTTCTGTCTTGCTGATTTCTGTTACTTGAACATAAATTTATCAAAAGGAAAAAGCTTAAATATTGAAGATGAAGCAAACTAAATTAAAATTCAAAGCTTAAGCAATTAAAGCACCTATACGCTGACTCCCCCCATCCTTGTATTTACAAAAATAGTGATTGTTTCTCCTCTCTAATCTTCAAAAGCAGCGAGAATACTTCTTTCACGGAACTGAAAGAACGGAACGGAAGAGAAAGATATCAAAAATAAATTATATATATTAGTTAATTTAAGTTGCTATATTCCGCCTCTTTAGATTAATAGTGATGAAGATGAACGAATTAAACATAAAAAGAAAAAAAACACATTAGGCACGTAGCCAGGTGGAGGACTCGGGGGGCTGAAACCCCCCTTCCTGAAATCCTACAAATATCTAATTTAAAAAGTGTATAGTGGTAATTAATTTTACTTCATTAGCAGGATTAAACACCTTGCATAATACGTTGTAATAATCTGAGATTCATCTTCAGGACTTCTTCTAATCCCACTGTTTCAACATTATGTGGCGGCTGCTAATAAGGGATGATCCCCATCCCGAAATAAAATTCTGGCTCTGGCCTGCAATGATTCGAACTTTTAAAACCTGCCATATCGAGCTCGGAAAGGGATTTTTTTTTTTATCATTCATAGGGAATTTCATTCTCAGCCAGGAACACAACAGAAGTTTGGCGCGTGAAACTGAATGCGTGTAGTCGTTGGCTTCGTGCTGTGCTTCGTGTTTATTATTTATTTAGGTGTTAGTGTTTTTCGTGATAGTGCTGGGTAATGGATGTGATACAAGATTTGCTGGTGAAACCTTTTGGAACAAGATCTTTTCAGAAGAAATTGCAAATTGTTAATACAGGCAGGCCAGTGTCATCGCTTGAACTTATTTCTACGCACAAAGACAAAAATCGGGAATATGTGAGGCATTTTCGCAAGCAAATTATGACAAAACACCATGGTTGACAGGAAGTATAAGTGTTAATAAGCTTTGCTTTTTTGTTGGCCGTGCTTACTTTTCGGGGCTGAAAAGAATGTATGGACGCGTGGCGGATACTGTAATCTTTGAAACGCTTGTGTCAAACATGAAAAATTCAAAAGTCACATAACTTCCTTTGTTAAGCTGCAATCTTTCGCACAGACACGTATCGACGTGCAACTGGACAAACAGCGTGCTTTGGATGTGGTACAGCACAAGTAATCGGGTCCTGGAGTAAGTTGAATTTTGCACTTAAATTAATATTGCGGGTTTTTATTTCACTAGTGCACGTCTTTCATTTTATATTTCACAGGTTGTTTTTTTATAGCTTTATAATACTGTCTTGTTTTATTATTTGAAATTCTACACGTATATTAAACTGCAATAACGAGAATTAATTGGGTATGGTCGTAGCAATAAGACATATTTCGACACAATATTCCTAAATCCAATATGGATCCTGACATAAATTGCACGGAAACTTTTGGAGTTTGAGGATCAAGGGTCGGAGATTACCCACTCTTTAGAACCAGCATACGCCACTGATTATATGGGTGTGAAACTTGGTCCCTTACATTGAAACAGGAACATAAATTGAGAGTATTTGAAAATAAGATCCTTAGGAAAATATTTGGAGCTAAAAGGGATGAGGAGACAGGTGAGTGGGGAAGGTTACATAATTTAGAAGTACATAATTTGTATTCATGTCCAGATATTATTAGAATAATTAAATAAAGAAGCATTACATGGGCAGGCCGTGTAGCACGAATGGAAGGGGAAAGAAAAGTTTACAGGATTCTTGTTGGGAAACCTGATGGTAAGAGACCTGTAGGAAGGCCAAGACGAAGATGGAGGGACAACGTTGAGATGGACCTATAGGAAATCGGTAGGGATGGAAAAGAGTATATAGATCTTGCTCAGGATAGGGACAGATGGAAGGCCTGTGTTGCTGCAGCCATGAACCTTCGGGTTTAAGAAGGCTCGAGACAGGCACGTATCCAGGAATTCCTTTCGGGGCGGGGCTGAACATCATATTTTTAAGGGGTAGTATAGATAGAACCTCACAATTGTATGTTTAAGGCCTGTGGTGGCGATTGGGTTCCAAAACCGGGGGGGGGGTGCAAGGAAAGTTTACTTTCTCTTGGTAGACAAGGCCTAGGATTAAGAGGCAAAAAAATGGGGAGCAACTATCCCCTAAATGGTTGCCACTGTTTAAGGCTGCCATTTTAATCAGAACGTGAAATCGGAACGTTTTTTACCACTCGACTCCCCTGCTTCCATGCATTAACATTGTGTGCCAGAACCATCTTAGTGTTTGTGTTTGTCCATTTCTTCTCATCAGGCATCAACACATCTACGGTGTCGGAGTGTGTTTACGAAGCCGTTACACATGCACGGGATGGACAATCCACTCGACAACGCAAGATTCAAACTGTCGGCTACGAGGTGGACGCAGACAGTTCTCGAATATTTCTCTGATTCGAGCCTGAACAACACTACTGTGTCTTGTCCTCCCATGTTTGCAGCTCTTATAAAAGCCGAAACCCACTAAATTGTTCATATTCAGGCCTCTGAAAACCCTTCAGTTCCCAACACATCTAATGTTTCGTCTCGAAATATGATCAAATGCTTACTTATTTATTTCTAGTGACGTGCCCAAGAGAGGATTGGTGGGGTCATAACCCCATTTGATCCAGTATTCCTTAAAAAAGGAACGTCAAAGACAGGAAAAGATGGCAAAATGAGGACTGACTACCAAAATAGTATTCGTAACCCGTCTCCCTACCGATAATCCTGGGTACGCCATTCTTTATCTCGGACACATTTTTTAAAATCAAATCACCAGAAGTTTTTATCATTTCGTATTCGAGACTTAGGTAAAATGCGTTCTTCCTGCAAGTTTGGATATTATCCTTTAGGGTGCTTTCGCCTGCCTTCGCACCTAACCTTAACAAAGCCCTAATTTTACATCCTTGTGACTTGGATCTTGAAGACTTAAGTAGATTTCAGACCGAAGGAATACGCGATACATGACGTATGGAACGAGCCAATCAACAAAAACGTTTCACACCGTAGCGACACAAAAGGCCTCACAAACCGACGTTCGACTTGTGAAATCCTCAGGCGACACGGTGTGAAATCTCCCTTAGTAGGCCACTGTCATCGTCACCTCGAAGCGGTAGCTCGCATTGACCACCGAAGAAAAATGTCTCCTCAACCGATGGGAATGCCCTTCAGATTTCTTCTTTCTCCTTTATTTTCTGTGCTTGTTAATAAAACTGGTAAAATCTTACAATTTGACATACACAGAACATGTACTATGTAGCCTATACATTTTAGCGCAAACTCAGTCGAAGTCAGTGGTGGCTCGGTGGTTCAGTTGGTAGAGCAATGGCATGGTATGCCAGAGCCCTGATTCGGGTCCTGGTAGAGCCTGCAATTTCCCTTAAAATAACTACATAGGCAACATCTTCTTGCTTTCTCTTCTCGACATTCATAAAATTTTCGGCTGTCCCTTCATGGTAGTTACGTGTAGTCATGTGTGCGAACCCAGTAGGCTTAAACAAAATTATTTCTTTTATGCCATGAAATTCTCGGACTGCATACATGAAATTTTGTTCGGGCACAACTAAATCATCACTCAAAACTTTGATTTTCAGTTGCTCTGTGAAGCTTATTTCTGTTTTAATAAACCGCTGAAATATTCACTTTAGAGAGAGAGACCTTCGATCTCTTCGGCTCTCGACCTGAACTAGATGCACTACACTGAGGCTCCGGAACTTCCGCTGTCGTCAATGTCTTCAGCTTTGAACACAAAATAATAGACTTCGTTACTTTACGATATTCAGTCCTTTTTAATTTCGAATCACTAGATCTTACAAAGCAAGCAATGGACACTCACAGATCACTAATCGACTGTATGAATTGCCATACTCTGAAAATTCTGAAGTCTCATTAACCGATTCTGTTGCCCCCTAAAACAGTTTTTTAGCTGAAACACAAAAACACGTACTTCTTCCTTTGGGCCCCACCATACACCTGCCAAATTTCATGGAAAATCGGAGTGCCACACAGGGGTCAGATCCCCTCGTCAATTTGTCTTCATCTTGACCTTTGAGGGGGGTTTTGCCCCCTAAAACAGTTTTTTTAGCTGAAACACAAAAACACGTATTTCTTCCTTTGGGCCCCTCTATACGACTGGCAAGTTTCCTGGAAATCGGAGGGGGAGATTTAGACCTCCTTTGTAAGTGTATTAATTAATTACAAATCGCGCACGCGCGCACACACACTATATATATATATGTGTGTATGTATGTATATTATATATATAGATATGTATATTAGCAGGTAACAATATGTTATAAATACATTCTTACTTTCCAAGGAAGCGCATGTGGGATGGCAAAACGGATCCGGAACCGAAAATTCCGAATCCGGATCCGAAAGTACTGGATCCGGATCCGAAAGTACTGGATCCGGATCCGAAAGTTCTGGATCCTTATCCGAAAGTTCTGGTGCCAGATCCGAAAGTTCTGGTTCCAGATCCGAAAGTTCTGGATCCGGATCTGAAAATCGCGGATCCGGATACGAAAAATTTTAGGATCCGGATCCTAAGGATCCGGAACCAACCGGATCCGGATTTCGGATCCGCTAGGATCCGGATCAGGCCATCCCTAATCCCTTCCCGAAAATTTTCAGACATTTTCGGAAAATTGAGAATTTTCCCCGTCCCGAATGTCGGGATTTAAAGAATTTCCAGTTCCGACCCAAAAAATTCTGTCCCGCACACCCCTACCCTGCAGTATGGTAAACCTTATCTCCAAAGGGAAATAAACTGTCCTTGTTGCCACTGTACTCATAAAAATGGGAACATGGGCGAAAGAGATCAGAGCTAAACTATACGAAATTGGACTGGGATGGATCTGGGAGGGGGGAGACACGTCGACCAGGGGACATTGCAATTAGTGAAACGAAGATTAGAGGATATAGATAGGCAGGAACTAATAGCGGAATGTGAAACCAAGAGATCGCTCGAACTCCAAAGAAGGGGACCGAGGGAATGGGGACAAGTAGCGTACATCAAGAAGGTGAGCATGGTGGCAAGAAAGGGGTTGGCATGGATCAGGCTAGGGGGATGGAGACAAAACACAGTAAAAAATGAGGAAGGGATATATAAATGCGTATTATGTAATGGTGATGATGGGACAGAACATTTATTTTTATGTCAGGACACGCGCGTTCTGCAGGAGGAGAAGCTACGCAACATCAGCTTGGAAACTGTGTTCAAATCAATCGTAGTGCAAAGGAACATGGAACTATTGGAAAAAGTGGGTGTATATTTACAAACAGTTAGGGGGAAAAGAAGTGTTGCACAGAGACGGGATAAAGAAGAGGAATAAGTGTTAGTTTAAGTGAGAACAGTTAAAACGACCAGAACTGCTACTTAACACCTATACGGAATGTAATGGAAAGTGTTGTCTGTAAGAAAAATCATACTTGTGTAATACGAATAGATGCAGTGCGCACAGCCGATGGCTCGCACATGAGATGAGCAATAAATACTTACTTACTTAAGCCCCTATCACACGGAACTGGATTTCTAGTTGGAATGCTCTAGTTGACGCTGGACTGGCTACCCATTTGCTAGTTTTCGCCTCACACGGTACTTGTTACACCGTACTTGTCGTTAATCTTTCGTTCCCATAATGGCGGCCGCGCGAGATGTAAACAACGTATCACTTCACACTTTTAAAATACGATAACTATCCAACCGAGAGGAATATCGCATCGCATTAAATGGTTTTAGGTAGAGAAGAACGGCGCTGATAAAATACATACTTTACAACGTTTACTATACACGTATGGAAGAATATTTAAAGCCCCTATCACACGGAACTGGATTTCTAGTAGGAACGCTCTAGTTGACGCTGGACTGGCTACCCATTTGCTAGTTTTCGCCTCACACGGTACTTGTTACACCGTACTTGTCGATAGTCTTCCGTTCACATAATGGCGGCCGCGCGAGATGTAAACAACGTATCACTTCACACTTTTAAAATACGATAACTATTCAACGGAGAGGAATATCGCTTCGTATTAAATGGTTTTAGGTAGAGAAGAACGGCGCTGATAAAATACATACTTTACAACGTTGACTGTACACGTATGGAAGAATATTTTAGCTTTTTCAATTGTAAACATGCCTTTCGTGCTGTATGCACTCGGAAACCACAGACAAAAAAGGCTACTTTGCAAACTCACAGATTATCTTCACATGGCCAAACTTTGCTCTGATTGGCTGTTCCACAGAATCTAGTCGAAGAAGTTAGTAGCAATTAGAACATGTCCTATTCCTCAAAACCAGTCAAGCAGTCAGCCAGGAGGCCATATTTTCTACCTCGACAGTCAGTTCATCGCCAACTAGGGCATTCCAACTAGAAATCCAGTTCCGTCTGATAGGGGCTTAAGACATGTTCTAATTGCTACTAATTCTTCGACTAGATTCTGTGGAACAGCCAATCAGAGCAAAGTTTCGCCATGTGAAGATAATCTGTGAGTTTGCAAAGTAGCGTTTTTGGTCTGTGGTTTCCGAGTGCATACAGCACGAAAGGCATGTCGAGTACCATCTATGGTGACTGAGTGCACGGTGTTTACAATTGAAAAAGCTAAAATATTCTTCCATACGTGTATAGTGAACGTTGTAAAGTATGTATTTTATCAGCGCCATTCTTCTCTACCTAAAACTATTTAATACGACGTCATATTCCTCTCGGTTGAATAGTTATCGTATTTTAAAAGTGTGAAGTGATACGTTGTTTACATCTCGCGCGGCCGCCATTATGGGAACGAAAGACTATCGACAAGTACGGTGTAACAAGTACCGTGTGAGGCGAAAACTAGCAAATGGGTAGCCAGTCCAGCGTCAACTAGAGCATTCCTACTAGAAATCTAGTTCCGTGTGATAGGGGCTTTACTTACATAAAAATGAGTATTTTCTCTTTAACGACTTTAACTATAATTTACTGGGAAAAGGTTGACTTTGTTTTGTTTAAAACGTGTTTTTTTAACTCATGTTTAAAACAAAAAAATGTTTTAAACAAAAAAAGTTTGTTTTGTTCTTTTTAAAACAACACAAATTTTGCCAACCCTGATACGCATTGATGATGTCAGAGGGATGGACAGACGTTTTAACCCAATAGCTTTCATTACGAAAAGGATAGAGAAGAAAATGGGGGGAGAGGAGCTCGCAGCATTGCGTAGAAAGCAAACATGTCTGTAATAGGTTAGAAGATCGATATACTTTTTTGCCAATTAAAACAACGTAGTGTATATACAGCTTTGCTAAGAAATGCTCTTGGTTATCAGGCATTCTGGTAACATATATTAAGAATAGAAAGAAATTAGTGCGGTTACAAACACTGCTTTTGAAGGGCGGAGAACTCATTATGAGGGTTGTCACTGCCTCCGCGGTCAGCTCGAACACTTTCTCCCCAGAGCTCAACTTGTGGCGCGAGACCTATAACAATAGGTCTGGTGTTTTCTTTGTGGTGTTCCTGTGTTACGACTGACTGTTGTATAAAGCTTAAGTATTTCGAAAATTTAATAATTTAAAAATGAAATCAAATTATCGACATTCAACAATTACTTCGTTTTTATCCAAAATTTATTTGTGTGTTTTTATCTCTTTTACAAGTTTAGTATGTGACACTTATAACTGTTTATGTTTAACCCATATGAGTTATTTGTATTTTTGTGTTTGCATTTTGTTCTTTTTATTGTAATCTTACTCCTTTTGTAATATTTAGTATTGTATGACGTTTTCCACACCCATGGATATGGGTCTACGGAAATAAAGAATTTATTATTATTATTATTATTATTATATAACGACTTTGGGGAGGATGCGTCGACGGCCTTGGGGGAATGGGCACCCCTGGGTCTTCCCGTCAGATTCGCCAATGCTTACAATATGCCTGTTTTTGGAGAAGAATTATCCTAAGAGAAAAACCGCAAACACAAATAATAAACCACTTGACCCCACGGAAGCCTATTCACGCTTTTACCTGGCCATTCCCCGCCCCCTTCCCTCTTCCCAACACGTGTTTGCAGCGACTGGCAACAGGCGGAGCTGTTATTTTTAACTCCCCAAATCGAGGTTAAGGCAAGAAAGGAAAGAGCTTTTTTTGAATGGTCTGAATTGTAAAAGAAGGTATAGACCATCAAAACCTTACATTTCCTCTGATTTTTTGTATATTTATTATTTTCTCTTGGAATGTTAACGACTTTTGTTTCTGACAGAAACACACTTGTTTGGGGGTAGTGATCTCAAAAGTAAAAGCCCATACTTGCCCGCGGGGAAGAAAGGGGAGGGGGATTTCTTCTAGTGATGTAGGGACGACAAGTTGTTCCTGAGCGAGGGAGGGTTGGGGGTGAGACGAATCCCTTGAGCATACTTTGCCGGGTGTCAGATTTCTTTCTAAACAAGCCCCGAAACTCCACGTCGGTTTTCTTGTGGGTGGGACGCATCCAGTAGCGTGCACGTATGTCAAGTGGAAATCGCCACATATTAATAAATTATAAAATTATACCTCAGACGTTTGCACATCGTTAGCACATGAAAACACACTATTTATTTTAATAAGCACACAAATATTAATAAAGACATTACTTAGTTTATTGTGGCGATTCTGGCTTGATATCAAGATAAAATCGTCACAAATCAAAAAAATATTTTTGAGCAACCAAATTGTACTATCTTTTAGGCATTCGTTAGCACAGGAAAGCACACTATTTATTTTAATAAGCACACAAATATTAATAAAGATATTAATGAGTTTATTGTGGCGATTCTGGCTTGATATCAAGATAAAATCGCCACAAATCAAAAAAAATATTTTTGAGCAACCAAATTGTACTATGTTTTAGGCATTCGTTAGCACACGAAAGCACACTATTTATTTTAATAAGCACACAAATATTAATAAAGATATTAATGAGTTTATTGTGGCGATTCTGGCTTGATATCAAGATAAAATCGCCACAAATCAAAAAAATATTTTTGAGCAACCAAATTGTAGGTTTTAGGCATTCGTTAGCACACGAAAGCACACTATTTATTTTATTAACCACACAAATATTAATAAAGATATTAATGAGTTTATTGTGGCGATTCTGGCTTGATATCAAGATAAAATCGCCACAAATCAAAAAAATATTTTTGAGCAACCAAATTGTACTATCTTTTAGGCATTCGTTAGCACACGAAAGCACACTATTTATTTAAATTAGAACACAACTAGTATTCAACATCTTTGACATTAATAACTGAATCTTCAGGATTTTGACTTGATATCAAGGTAAATTTGCTGCAAATCAATTTTTTTAAGCAACAAAACTGTAAATATAGAAATTTTACCTATTTGATAAAATCTACCAATCACGTCAATTCTGGAAAAATAACGTATGGTGAACACTGATCTAAATTAATGCAACGGTACTCGGATATGCTAATCGACACTGGACCTGCAGTTAAAAGTGGAAACAACCCACCTACAGTGAGTTTTTAACTGACAACAAACCTGATACCCTTTTATAACTAAGCCACAGTGTTGCCACGATAACATTGGGTACGTTTCTTTTTTTTTGCTAAGTAAAGTAGGATACACAAGTATTTCTATGTAAATTTCCATAATTCTCCTGTGGCATCCAACTTGATTTTAAAAATTTAATTTCTACTTATGTTGCTCTATAGGCACATAGATCAAGATAAGAACAAAACACAGCTTGTTTTGAATTTTTCACAATACATGAGGCTCGCATTCTATTAAACAAGTAGAACAAACATTGTGATGGACAACATTTGCTGGGTAATACTTATTCATCCCACTTATCAAGCCTGCACAAGAGTTTCTCAATTTTATTAAATAGGAAGAAAAACAAACGCAGTATATTTTAGGTATTTAATATATTCTTTCATTGCGGTTTATGCAACAGATTTAATATGCACAATGAAATTTCAATATATCGAAACCTTACATTTTCATGTTAATTTTAACCATCATAGGCACACATTTTTTTAAAGTTATGGAAGTAACATATTACCTAGGTAAATATGATTGAAGTACAAAAATTCTGAGTGACATTTGACAACGAATGAAAGCATAATTCAACTTCAGAGAATACATTAAAACATTTATAACAAACAATAAATGGACAAATAACACTTTTCTACACACATTTTGTTACCGAAATGAAAGTAGCCATTCTTTAATAATTTGAGAAGATATAATCTTATCCAGGGCCTCGAAATAGGTATGTTTTTACGCCACTTCATGCAAAGAATGCTTACATTGCAAATAATTAAATATATGACACGTGGGAGCTTTCGAAGAATAAACATAAAGGATGCAGCAAGTAGGCCAAAGGCGTATCCATGCATGGGCTCACCGACTCAGGGCACTTTTTGCAAAACTACCCTCCTGACGCAAACACAAGAGGCGTTCTTTATGGATTTGGGAGGGTTGAATTCGAAAGTGAAATTGACTTGTGTTGGTTGGTTCTTGTCATATATCCTTTAAATTTTCCTACATTACGGGCGCACGTAGGATCTTTTTCAGGTAGGACACAATTATCGATGAATAATTTTGAGGAAGGAAGTAGGCAAGTACACAGCAGAAAAGAATAAAGAAGTAAAGTTATCGCCTGTAAACTGTACCGTGTCATTAAAACGGTGTGTAGAGGTAGGATCCTACACATTCTCGGTCTCTGCCATAGTGGATGCGATGTTATCAGTTAAGCTTCAACAGTCTTTAACCAATTGCTTAGAGGCTGATCTAACTTAAAATCACCGTTATCCCGTGACAGTAAGATACCATAACGATCTGTGTGGTCAGAATGCATACATTATTAAAGATAAAGCATGAAGTTAAACTTCAAGGAATACATTACAAAAAATAAATGTTTTAGTTAAAGTTATAAGTGATCCATTAGACAAAATAAAATATATTGGTGATATATACAAAGTAATAATTAGATGAGATGAAGCATGTAGGTATTCTACAAGGAATACATTGCAAGAAAACTGTCACATAGACAACATTATAAAAGAAGCTTCAAATAATACTTCACACAGATAAAGCACATAGATAATGTTCAACTCATATAATACAAAAATAAAGCAAATAGGTTACCTTGAAAAGACATTACAATAGATAAAGATCATTGGATAAATTTCAAACAATACATTACAAAGAATAAAACCATTTCTATTCCATTAATTAAAATATTATCTAAAACCTATGCAATAATTAAGGGACAACACATCCTCCATGTTAACACCTTTGTTATCTATATACGTATACAGTATTGTGTGTGCTGCGAGACTATACTCTCACTAGACATCTTCACGACAGACACCCAATTTGATGCATAAATAATGTATCACTACATGATATTAAAATATTGAACAATTACTTATAAATTTTACAAAGTAATAATTTCGTATTAAATTTTTCCATACGAATATTGTTTTCTACGAACTGTTAAAATGATCAATAGTAATAAAAATCAACATGTACATTATTTTTGTAAGTTGATATTTCAAATTAATTTTAAAGCTTAGAGTGAGCTTGTAATTTTGCAAAAGATTATTAGTTTCGAAACACATAATGTGCTTATTAAAATAAATAGTGTGCTTTCGTGTGCTAACGAATGCCTAAACGTAGTACAATTTAGTTGCTCAATTTTTTTTTATTTGTGGCGATTTTATCGATATCAAGCCAGAATAACCACAGTAAACTCATTAATATCTTTATTCATATTTGTGTGCTTATTAAAATAAATAGTGTGCTTTCCTGTGCTAACGAATGCCTAAAAGACAGTACAATTTGGTTGCTCAAAAATATTTTTTTGATTTGTGGCGATTTTATCTTGATATCAAGCCAGAACTGTAGGTGCAGTCCCGATTAGACTTACAGCATAAAGTGGACTTAAAAAACCAACTTAATCAAATCAGCGTGCGTCCCGTAGCCAGAACCCAAGGCCTGGCAGAGACACGTGCTGAGTTTAGTTACGGTAGGGGGCTGGGCCACGTATAATGTGATGGGTGCAAATAACTCAAGTGTTGACGTAGCCAAATCAATCAAAAAAATGAAAGGACAATAGGGTCTCTGCAGCGCCGTCCCTGACCCCGGATACTGTACCAGGGATACAGGGCTCATAGTATCGCCAATTCGATTTCGAAGGTAACAATTTTATTTCAGAATATATTATGCATATAAATACTAATCAAAATTGAATCAGTAGTTTTAGATGTGCTTCAAAAATTAATTTTCTTACACAGAATCTAATTTGTCCACTCTGACGGTACTGCAGAAGTTGTTTTCTAACCTTACAAATGATAATTAATTAACATGTAACTGCGAGCAAGCATATTGATTTTCGCACCTGGGCCTCCCTGATGGTACAGTGGTCGTGTCGTCGCCTTGTAATCAAGGGGTCCCGGGTTCGATACCCGGTAGAGCCACAAGTGGTTCGGATCCCACTTTAAACTGTAGGTCCAATCCCGATTAGCCTTACTGTGCATAAAGTGGACTTAAAACACCAAATCAAATCAAACTCGTGATTTTCGCACCGTATTGCAATGATTAGTTGATTTGATTTGTATTACGGTCCACTATATGCACAGAGGTCCTCCTCCGTGGCCGTGCAGCCTAAGTCGCCGTGCTTTGAACTCCGACTGCGGGACGGCATAGGTTCGAGTCCGCCTGGGTTCTCGGCCTGTCTCGGCCTGTGTATAGGACCGGTGGCAACCCACCATCGCGAGGAAATTGGGGAGCTACGAGTGAGTAGCGTAATCCGGTCTCGGAAATCTCCTATAAGGCTGGGGATTCGACGTGCTGACCCCACGTCATCCCATTACCGGTTAATAAACTCCAGACCCCTAGGGTAGGATTGAGGGAGGGAGACTTGCATTCGGGAGATAGGCCTAGGGCTGTCGAGCCACGGATTATTATTATTAGAGGCTAATCAGGACAAGAGCTAAAACTTCCAGTGGAATCCGAACCACTTCATGAAATGTTACCTCCACAGGGGATAGAAACCGGGACACCTCGATATCAAAATAACCGTTTTATCGCTAGACTATCTGGGCTGGGAGCCCAATTTTAATATTTCGAATTCTTAGCATTTCAAAATTAGGTAGTTGTGTACTCTTTGATTCCTTAACATCGTATTTCTCCCTCTCGAATATTTGCAGCGAAAAGAACAGATATAACGATGAAACCAATGAGGGAGCATCGCTAACACTCATGCAATTGTCAAAACTCGAATGAGGAACTAACGAACAGAAAATGAATACTGTATAACGTTCTTTAGATTTTGAACGTCGTCATAAATATTAATTTTTTATGCTTGTTAGACCTACTTCGAAATATACTGATACGATTTATAGAGGCTAATAATGCCCCAATGGAAGTTTTATAATGGAAAATGTAAACTTCTACTTTTTAAGTTTTCGGTCCGCAGGTTGTTGCCCCAAAGATGTTTTTCCCTGATTGTACATATTATCCGTTTGACAATAAATAACATCATTATAATGTATAATGCATATGTTTAACACACACGCATGTAGGCTATATATACTAATTATATTTTACATTGCAAAGGTTATGTGCAAATGTAACTGTTGATCAGTGTGTGATTGGGTTCCAAAACTATGGGGGCAAGGTGCAAAAAGTGGGGGAGGGGAGGGCAAGAGCAGTTTATTTTCCCATGGTATGTAAGGTTTGGTATAGTGCTAGGGTAAAAGTGGCAAAAAGTGAGGGGAGGGCAACTGTTCCCCTAATCGCCGCCACTGCTGTTGATACATAAACAAAATGAAAGATCACGAAAAACAAATGGAAGAAGAAAAATCTCTTTTTGTAAAAACTGTGACTGACGACTCATTGCGAAGGTAATTATTTAGCCTTCTCTAGGCCTATTGCGAAAATTGTTTTTCAAATAATTGTTTCATTAAAAATAGCTCAACATTGTTTGTAATAATATAGTATATTACAATTATAAGACAACCTATTGCATTTGCTTTTGTGATGCAAAAATAAAAATAATAAACAATGAGTAAAAAAAATAAGTATATTCTTCCGACTATAATCTTTTTTTCTTTAGTTTGAAACATTTATTTTACATATTATGCTGTTCATTAGATAACATTTTTGTAATCTGTAATTTTAAAGGCAGTGTATTGTTTGTAATAAAATATTCCAAACCATATCAAGGGTAGAACTACAAATATTGTCAACTGACCCCGAACATATGGTCAACTCACTCCACATACGAGGTGAATTTACATTACTGACACTCTTCGAAAATAAAAACAAACTCTTACAAGTTTTAGAAGTATGGTGAATTTTTAATTCATAGTGATCGAAGAAACTAGAGGTATTGTTTGTTCATAGCATGTCGTCAATAGTAGATCTTATTTTTTAAGAACTTCAAAAACAGAAGGGTGCCTTAGAAAAATTGTTAAATGTTCCAAATTTCGCCACGACAGATAAATGGAAATAATGGCGATACACTTGAAATCATGGAGTTTATTGTTAGGAATATAGTCGAAGTCTTACTTTCAAGTAACTTTCAAGAATTATATGGCACGTTTGTTATTCTGATTTAACGATACAAGTGTTGCAGAAAACACATGCTGCACTCATGGCCGTCCGGAAGGGGGGCCGTGTCCCCTTCCTGGAAAATGAAAGTCAAAAAAAAATTATCTATTTTTCACATATAATTTCATTTCAGCCACAGTAATATGTGTTAATTATTGCATGAATATGATAAATTCAAATTTAAACAATATTTTTTGAGGGAGCAACACTATAATTGGGGAAAATGTGCATTGTTTGCCATACCCCCTGGAAAAAACTACTTTCCTTGCCCCTCCCTGGAAAAATACTGTGGACGTCCATGGCTGCACTCCATATTTTAAAAATGATAATGAAAATTTCCATAAATTATAAATTAATATTAAATATATATATATATATATATATATATATATATATGTGTGTGTGTGTGTGTGTGTGTGTGTGTGTGTGTGTGTGTGTGTGTGTGTGTGTGTGTATGCATATATATTGAGAACTGAATTTGAAAATTCAGGCGCCAGTTGAAAATCCCTACATTTTACATTACCAATTTCGCCTTAAAATAAGCACTCAGGGAAGCTATTATCAATTACACAGGACAGGCAAAGGCAACCTTATTTTCACGTAAAGATTCGGAAGAGTTTGTGGTGGATGACACGCTTCGCACACCCAAACCCAGAGCTATAGATCGACCACAAGGAAAAAAACCTTGGGACGGGAAGTCCCCGCGCAGCTTTCCCTTCTTCCCTTCTTCCCTCCACCTCGGGCCATAAGGAAGCATGTTCCACTCTCCCCCTCTCCTCTCGCGGGGGTAGGGTGCACAGGAGTCGCTGCTTCGTCGGGTACAAGAGATCTGACCAATAAGGACGTTTGAAACCCACGTGACTGTCACCGAAAGAGCTCTCCCCCCAATTTGTGCTGGAAACAGCAAAAGAAGACGGCCGCGCCATCTACTGGACACCGATGGAAATGCAATTTCAAAGCGCAGCGAGGTTTAAATGTGGGGTAATCCTCTACTCCTTAACTCCTCTATGGTAACACGAAGCTGTAGCCGACTTCCGTGGCAAGCATACAGCATTGCAAAGCCATGGATCCTGGGTTCGAATCCCGGCCTGGACATGGGTGTTCTTTGTGAGTGCCCTTCCATCATTTAATTATCACTTATCCTCATCGTCGTGATTACCGAAAAGTAGCAGAAAGCGACGGTAAATGACAAATATCAAGCACCTGTCTGTACTTTTTTCAGTTACCGATATTTTCTTTCCTCATTGGAAATTGTATTATTTATTGCTCTATGGAATACAGAATGATTTCTTTCTCTTTCTCTTCATTGTTTACCGTTCTCCGGAGAGAGGGCCAGTTTCACCTAGGGAGTTGGTTTCGGACGACAAACCCTCCGTCCTCCCAGCCACAGATCCCGCGCGTGTTATTCCCACAGTTCCCTCGCCTCTTACCCTTCGCGGCCGCGCCTGAGAATGCTCTACGTCTCGTAAGGTGGGAGGACGGCGCCCCGCCACATTTCTCTCGAAGTTCCCTATTCCCTCGCACGGTGGCGTGCAAACTTCGGAATTGTCGCGGAAGAATGAATACAGAACCGACTAACCAACGATCTAAAAGCAATGGAATATTTGCAATTAAGACAATGTAAAAGCTGATATATAAATGTCAATGTAATGTTTGTTCACTTGTGGTTACACACGGCAGTGCGGCGTCCGTATCGTCCTTATGAGCGACCGCCCCTGGATGCGACACTTACACACATAGAAGCAATGTCAAGGTGGGCAGAAAAGCAAAACCGTTCGTTGGTGGGAAAATCTATTTCTTCACTAGTCAATCAGAATGTTCTTGAAAAGAATCAATATTATATCAAGAGCATTTCTGAAGTTATTCAGTTCCTTGCAATAAACGAATTGCCTCTTAGGGGAACGTACCACTTAGAAGAACATGAGGAACAAAGCCTGTTTTGAAATCTTTTCGAGTTCACGCTTCGAAAAGATGAGAAACTGGCAGACTGTTTTAAGCAGGTGCCTAAAAACGCATCTTACTTGTCCCCTGAAATTCAAAATGACATTATTGAAATAATGGCTGACATCGTACGTGAAAACATTGTTAGTGACATTAACAGTGCAGATGTTCCTTTGTATACTTTGCTTGAAGACGGTACACGAGATAAAAACAACACAGAAAACGTAGCCATAGGAATCCGCTATGTAAAGAATGGGACAGTCATGGAATCAATTCTGTGCATAGAAACACTGTCAGCTTTTGATGCAGAGTCTTTTGCAGATCTAACACTAAATATTTTTCAGAAATATGGTTTGGATAGTGCGAAATTGCTCAGCCAGTGTTTTGACGGGGCTTCAGTTATGAGTGGGAAGAAAGGGGGTGTGCAAGCTTTAATCCAGCAACGGCTTGGGCGTCTAATTCCTTACGTTCATTGTTTTAACCATCGGTTACATCTGGTAATTGTTAAATGTGTGGATGAAATTTCTCCAATTAAACACTTTTTCGAACAGAGTTCCATGTTGCACAATTTTCTAAAAAAGGGAAAAGTTGCCATGTTATACGAGGGGAGAAGTCTTTCGCGACTTTTAGAACAACGTTGGTCAGGACATTTAAAAATGACGAGAACAATATTTGAAAACTACAGAGATATAATTCATGTTTTGCAGTTGGTGAAAAATGGAAATTTTAACGGGGATGACGTAGCAGCAAGTGTTGGTTTGCTTGTAGTCATTAGCAAACCTCAGTTTCGGTTTTGCTTAGTGTTCATGAAAAAGATCCTTGAAATATTAAGCCCAGTTGATAAAATGCTTCAAGCACGTAATGTTCATTTGGATGCTAGTAGAAAGATGATTGAAGCTGCCACAGAAACATTAAGGGGCATGCGTCAGGAAGATGTGTACGAAGGCATTCTGCAAGAAAGTAATGTACTGCTAGAAGAGGATGGAATTCATGACGAGATTGTTGAGCACCCCACAAGAAAGAGAAAACGAAATACACAGTTGCAAGACTTCGTTATCACTGACGTCCTAGGAGAGGAAAAGCTCACATCTCTCACACAAATATTCTACGAATGTTTAGATCTTGTGCTAACAGAAATAAATAGACGTTTTACCAATAACGACGACTTATTGGAGGCTATATCATCGGCTGAGTCCCTTCAATTTAGCAACATTGAATATTTATCAGCCTTTGGAATCACCATTCCGTCAAAAGAGGAACTAACTGTTGCCAATGCATATCTCAAGAAACTGGATTCCCCCGATACTTTTAAAGAACTGTACAAAACTAGAATGGCCTACGAAGACACTTATGCTCTACTTGCTGGCATAAGAACTTTTGCATGCAGTACAGCGTTGTGTGAATCCACTTTCTCTGTGTTAACCCGCATCAATAGCCCTCAGAGACTGTCAATGTGCAGCAAGCGCCTGGCAAATCTTGTTTTTCTGGCATTTGAGAAGAAACGAGCATCGAACATAGATATGTCGAGACTGCTTCACAGGTTCAACAACATGAAGAATCGCCGACTCCCACTTTTTTAAGGCAGAGGTATGTACTGTAGTCACTATTATTGAATATTGTGCATTTTTCATATACTAACTAACTAACTAACTAACTCTCTAGCCTTCTTAAACCCGAAGGTTCATGGCTGCAGCAACACAGGCCTTCCATCTTTCCCTATCTTGAGCAAGTTCTACAGTATATACTCTTTTCCATCCCTACCGATTTCCTTTAAATCCATCTCAACGTTGTCCCTCCATCTTCGTCTTGGCCTTCCTATAGGTCTCTTACCATCAGGTTTCCCAACAAGAATCCTGTAAACTCCTCTTTCCTCTCCCATTCGTGCCACATGGCCTGCCCACCTAAGTCTTCTTGATTTAATTATTCTCATAATATCTGGACATGAATACAAATTATGTAGTTCTAAATTATGTAACCTTCTCCACTCACCTGTCTCCTCATCCCATTTAGGTCCAAAGATTTTCCTAAGGATCTTATTTTCAAATACTCTCAATTTATGTTCCTCTTTCAATGTAAGGGACCAAGTTTCACATCCATATAATACTACAGGCAAAATTACTGTTTTGTATATTTTAACTTTTAGTTTCTTAGATATTAAACGAGAAGACAAAAGTTTATGAAGAGAGAAGTAACATGCTTTTTTCATATGGGATACAAATATTTGTGTAATCAAAAGTGTATGAAGTGTTTAGTAAGGAATGAGGTCAGTAGCATTCAATTAACACTTCGAGAGATGACCGTGTTTTAGAAGATATTGAAGAAGAGGGTATTATTTGTATTATATTTCTATTTCTTTAATGATTTATGTTAACTTAATGACCCCCTGAACACACACAAAATAGCTTACCTTTATTTAATGTGAAACTTTTTTTAAAAAGTCACCTGATAAACCGTGAGCCCCCCTGATAAACCCTGAGCCCCCCCTAGAGATCAATTCTAGCTACGGGCCTGGGCACATGCAAGGCCAGGGCTGTACAGGGAGTGGTCGAAGATCTCTCACCTGAAGTGATGCCAAGGGCTCAGCTGTATGGGGTTGTGCACATTCGATTGGCCTTCTGTGAATTGTCTGACCATACTATCACAATCACGTAAGGCTAATCGCGACTGTTGTTGTTGAATTGATGTTGTAAGCCAACTTTATGCACAGTAAGGCTAACCGGGACTGGACTTACAGCTTAATGTGGGATCCGAACCACTATGTGCTTCCACAGGGTATCGAATCCGGGACCCCTTTGATTACAAGACGACGAAGTTGTTGCCACTGCGCAATCGGGGAGGCCGTTAGTGGTAAAGAACATAAGTATAGGTAAAGTTAATTTCGTCACGTTATGATCAAGGTGGTTCCTTCTTCGATAACCGATGGTGACACCCAACCGTGCTCATAGCTTGTATTTTATGCCTCTCAAAACACGACTTCGATACAAGTTGGTAAAATCCGCCTACGCGCCTTAAAAATTCGTCTCTTATGCCTCGAATGCGTTCGAGGCAATAAGAGAAAGCGAGAAAGTGAAAGTGTTTATTCCCGATTGGTGTCCCGATTAGCTTTTGTGCACACAATGTAGGTAAATTTGAAAACTTGAAAAACCTGTCCGGAAAATTTTCCTAATTAACCTACAGTGAAAGTGATCGTATATTCGGAATCTGCACAATAAGACCTTTCAATAGAATATATGGACGTGGAGTCTACGGCCAAAATTAAAAACAACAACATGGTGGCCAAGATACGCTGGTCTAGTGAACGTCACTTCCGGCGCTGTTGCCATAGCAACAGTATACCTGGCAATATACAACGAGTTGTCCGTACTTTCCCCATGCAGTGAGTATTGGAAGCGGACCGCAAGGGATACCTTTTGTTCTTAGTGACAGGGTTTTTCAACGAAAATGGTAATATGTATCTTACACCATTGTAAAGATTAGATTCAGAAGAATACGTACATAAAATACAGGTTGCTTACAGGTGACAAGTTAAAGAAACAATGGAAGGACAAAAGCAGGCACGCTCCATGGCAGTGACCGGCAACTTACGATTTCTTCGGTTTCCGATACACAGGCTTGCTGACGGGTAAATGAGCGTAAGTCGCATGGTTCTTTGTCTGTGGTCAGATATGTCTTATTGCTATGCGTATGATTACAATCATTGTGCACATTAGGCATATTTCGTGCCTTTGCACTAATGGGTATTCAAAAACTACAATGCATTTTCTCGATCGGAAGAATACATATGTGTAATACATAGTCATAGACGTCGAAAGAAATTCTTGTATGGGTAGTCAGGCCATTGACATATTTTAATTAGTGTTGCCCACGGGACGAGACGGGACAGGCTTTTAAAAATTCGAGACGAGACGAGATTGATCATGTGTCCCTTTGACAAACGAATATTTTCGAGACGAGACAGCATTTCACAGCATTTCCACGAGACGAGACAGGCCAAAGTCTCGTCTCGTGGGCAACACTAATTTTAATAGTAGTAGTAGTAATATTGGGAGTGTCTAAAGTGATTTCAGTCAATAGCCGGAACAGCAAACTAATGAATAGAGACGAGTAATGCTACTACTAATATCAACAACAATAATAAATGCATATGAAGATAACAATGGTTTATTATTATTATTGATTGGTTGATTTGGGGTTTTAAGTCCAGTTTATGCACAGTAAGGCTAATCAGGACTGGACCTACAGTTTAAATTGTAATCCGAACCACTATGTGCCTCCACCGTATTATTATTATTATTGCATCCAAAGTAAATGTGTAAACTCAAGGTGTATCACGTCTGTTATTTCAGGAAATTAGGTTCGCATTTACATCTTAAACGAATGGCACTTTCCAAAATATATTAATATTATGTTCTTGAATTTCCAGAAATTCTGAATAATCGTAACTCGTAAATAAGCGATTTCTAACCGAAAATATTTTACTCCAAATTATAGATTATGTGGAATTGAGATAATACGAAAGAAATCTCTCCCCTAGAAGCTTATCTTCCCGCTTCTTGGAAATTCACCCCTTTTTCGAGTTATGCATATCGCTGTGTGCATTAAGGACTATTGAACGAAAGATTGAACATGTGATAAATGCAGTGGCGTAAATAACACCCCCACGGTGCGCGGGTGAGGCGCACGAGCTTCGGGGCGCAGTAAGAATGATAAACTAAGAAAGACCCATAGTTCACTTTCGGCGTTAAAATATATTTTCAACCGAACATATTATATTTTATGCCCCTAACTGCAAACTGAAAATGTTAATCACAAGTAGAAAGTGGATTACCAGATTAGAAAACAAAACTTCATTAGCTGAATGGTTTACGTAGCCGAAGGGTAGACGACAGGCAAGAGAACACACTGGCAACGCTAATTTTCACCCTACTTACAATTTTTACCAAACGGAAAAGAGAAGTTTAAAAAAATCTTCCTCGACGAAATGATTTTCCAAGTTAAACTCGCTTGGCTTGTGAGAGGTACTGGGATCGTTACCCAGCATCTCCACCACGTAACGAACCTTAAAGTTCGTGGGATCTTAAGAGTATCTAGCAGGTTAACCAGTTAATTGATGGGGTGATGTAAACTACTCATCATTCATCCTCTTGATGAGACCACTCGTCATTGACATGACGAGTTATCGCTTGACATGCGAAAGGTACAAATTACACAAAGGAATTAAACTACTGAAAAGACAATGGTCACTCGCTGGATTTTGTGAACCGTTGAACCTGTATCATGGCTAGGTGTAGGATAATTACCTGGCTAACTGAAGTCTCTTAGCTGAATGAAAATAGCGAAGTCCTCTGTAAGCTTCTCTCTTATGCTGACCAAAGCGTGCTTCCACTATCGACCTCCTGCCTTGCTGACCACCTTCTCTCTCTCCACTCAATCCCCAAAGTCAGTCACCTCCCAGCTTGTCTCACCTCTATATTCCCTGGCCATCGAGCTCTTCCTCGATGCCGAATCGCCGAATCGTGTGTTTAATATAATTGCTACCATGCAAACCGCTGACTCTAAAACCAGAAGTATTACCTGTTCCTGAATGCTCAGGAGGTTTGCATGGCACAACACAATGCATTGTAAACATGCCTAAGAGGCTTGAGACAGCTGAGAAAAACAAGTGAATGCCCTGGTCAACATGAAGCGTTCAGAGAGACTTAATAAAATAAACATACAATCTTATGGATTGATACGATTGAACGAAAGATTGAACATGTGATAAATGCAGTGGCGTAAATAACACCCCCACGGTGAGCGGGTGAGGCGCACGAGCTTCGGGGCGCAGTAAGAATGATAAACTAAGAAAGACCCATAGTTCACTTTCGGCGTTAAAATATATTTTCAACCGAACATATTATATTTTATGCCCCTAACTGCAAACTGAAAATGTTAATCACAAGTAGAAAGTGGATTACCAGATTAGAAAACAAAACTTCATTAGCTGAATGGTTTACGTAGCCGAAGGGTAGACGACAGGCAAGAGAACACACTGGCAACGCTAATTTTCACCCTACTTACAATTTTTACCAAACGGAAAAGAGAAGTTTAAAAAAATCTTCCTCGACGAAATGATTTTCCAAGTTAAAATTCATCAAAAATTCCTTGAGAAGCACAATGTCAGGAGTGAGAGTGATCGAGCTCGAAAACTAGCAAAATAATTAGCTTCCATGAAAAAATGCAGAGGACTGCTAATGATCATTTGACAATATCGTAATTTTTGTAATAACAATCTGTTTTCATATATAATTGTTTACAGCTTCTCTGTTGTCTTAACCTTTCGTATCAGTTTCTACATTGATTCAAATTACATGTATGCATTTTCATGTTTTTATATACCTAATATAAATGTGGGCGTGAATTAATATTTTAGAAAAGAAATATATTTGTATATTTTTAGACGAGTATGGGCGCACAACTGAAAGTTGCGGGGGTGGGGGGCGCAGAGCATGTTAGTTACGCTACTGGATACATTCCTGGCGCCTGGAGCCTACTGATCGACCTGAAGGTGTTTTCAGCTTGGCAGCCCATTATTAATTACAACAAATTGTTTTCATTCTAATGTTTTTGCATAAAAGAACATGATAAAGTGATAAGTTGAAATAATAACAAGCAGAGGAAAGGGCACATGTTGTGTTCAACCCTTTTGTCCTCGTAATAGGCTCGTAACAAAGGAATAGAGGCTACATTGGTTATGTAAAATATTTCATCTGGTTCACATAAATATAAAGAAAGCAGTGGCGGCGATTGGGTTTCAAAAAAGGGGAGGGCAAGGTGTCAAAACTGGGAGGCAAAGACAGTATATTTCTCTTTTTAGATAAGATTTAACATAGTGCGGGGGCAAAAGTGGGCGAAAAAGTGGGGGAATTTGCCCCCCCCACCTAATTGCCGCCACTGAAAGAAAGATAATAAACATCTCTTCGCACATACACAAAGCTATTGCAAAATTTTCGAAGAAGTGCTAGTCACAACACGTGCGACATCTAAGTATCGCTTTCCTTAACATCATATTCTTTCCTTCATGCTTGCTTTCACCCTTACTTTGACGACGCCTTCTTATCTTCTGTATCTGAAACTACGAAAGTTGTTCTCCTTACATGCTAACCCTCCCTCCTTCATTGTTTTCGGCTCATCTTTCCAAAACCTCAGCAACGCTCTATAGCCAACGCCATGTTACCGACCTTAGCAACGACCGTAGTAACCGGTTGTTTATTGCCAATATGGCCGCACCCATGCGCGGGACCAGCAGACGACTTGACCAGCGTATAGCGGCCCCATTGTCATGACGACCTGAGATGACAGTTAATTGTATAATATTAGGATGTTTTTAATCAAACGGTTCCGGGTTCGATTCCCAAGTTTGACAAGATTGGGTATTTAATTCCGTTTGTTTAAAAGTCTCGATTAGCTTTTGTGCACAAAGAGGAAATGAACTAAAGAGGAAATAGGATGTAAAAGTTAATGCTGAAATCAAGAGATCCCAGGTTCGGTTCCCAATGTTGTCAAATTTCCTAATAATTATTTTCTCTTCTTTTTTTTTTTTTTTAAAAAAAAGGTGTATTATAGGTATTTATTTACGAACAGATATTCAAAAAGCAAAACAAGATGGCTCACAATGTTATTGTGTATTCAAAAGGTTCGCTTCTTTTCAATTAACGACCGACAAAACTCTCACGGTTTCCAGGAACTACTAAAAAATAAGAAAAAAACAACGTTTTACGCATTAAACATGTTTTCCGTTCCACTTCCTTTCTAACCATAGTGAAGGACCATTCTCCTGATTTTTCATGGGTAAAAGAGAGCGCCATATTGCCCCCTGACTTTCTGGGCCCGCCATTGGTTCCAGGTATATAGCTCTGGTTTGGTGCATGCATATGAAAAATGCCACAGCCTAGTTACACCCCTGTTTACCCCATCAATCTACCATGGCCTACAAATCACATTTCTCCTTTTCGGCTCCCAAATCTTGGAATGCATTGCCTGCGGACATCGCAAGTATAAACAACCCTGAATTTCAATGGCAGAGTTGGGGCACATACTGAAGGCATAAAGTCATTCACTATATGGAATTGTATTATTATATTATTATTACTATATTGTCTTTGTACTTGTAGTTACACTTTTTTGTATGCAACTAATTTCTGTGCATTTTATTATTATTATTTTACATTTAGCTTACTGGGTGCTCCATACGCAGTTTATCTTCTTATATATGTATCATCATTGATAAGGGTTAGGTGGCAGAGCAGCGCTTGGCTGAACCTCGCCAGCTTAATAAAGAAACTATTATTATTATCATCATCCCGATTTCAGGAAAGGATTCAAATAGGCGTGTTTATTGTTAAATTCTCCATGTTTTCTGCATTATAAGATTTCATTCCAGAAATGTAAAAACAACCACATAAGGACATGGGGAATAGTCTCCACGGGCTCTTCCCCCGTGGCAGTGTTGCCAACTTAGGTCTCTTGGAGCCAGATCTGGCGCTTTCGTGCATTCGTTTGGCTATGAACTGGGACGCCCCCCCCCCCCCCCCCGTGACCCACAACGATGCCATCACTGGCCCACATAGACCAACTTTTGCCATGATTATACATTTTGCACGTGACGTGATATATCCCAAGCTACTTTTTTTTTATATATATATAGCGCCGTGTTGGACGTGTTTGACATAATATTGTTATCAGCATGGCCGTATTTAGAGGGGGGGTTTCTAGGGTTCAAACCCCCCCCGAAACTTCTGACATGTTGGATTAATGGAAGTTCAGAAACCAAAATGGTAACAAATTTTTAATTTGTTTTCGAAGCATCACAAAAATACATGGAGACAATGTTGAAAAGATCGAGCTAGAATTTTCATACATTTGGAATTCTTAAACTTGAGTGAAACAGGATTTATTCTCAGAATCATAGCCCACCCGCGAACCCACCATTATCACTTCTGCTGTCATCTTTCCAGTGTTGCTCCCGCGTCACAAGGAATATAGACTGAAGATTCCCTTATGATTGTCCCAAAATTCCCTTTCCAGCTTTGAAATTCCCTGTCCGATAAAGTCGAAAATCCCCCTTGATAGGAGTTCAAACCTAGGATCTCCAGTTTCGTAGCGCATTACGTTCGCGATTGAGGTTACAATCCATGCACCAGGCTAAGTTGTTAAGAAGAATATCTGGTTCCACACTTTTCAAAATTCCAAAAATTTAATTTTAAAGTCAAACAACAAAAACTTTATGACTAAAATTTCCATCTAACTTTTAAAGCTTTTCTCTTGAAGGTATCTAAAGTTTAATGACGAAGTATAATAATTGTGCATTTCAGTACACATTGTATGAAACGTAAAAAAAGAAAAAAAAGAAAATTGTGCTGGATAATCACTCATCTGTTGGATTGAGTAAGCCCCCTCAAGGATATAACAATAATATAATAATTATTATTAGTATTATTATTATTATTATGGAATAAAATTGTTTTATTATTATGAAATTTTAATTATTATTGTGCAATTATTGTTATTATTTATATTATTTAAAATTTCTGGCGACGCCCATGGGAACAATTATGAATGAACCCCTCCCGAAATTTTTTCCTGCCTACGGCCATGGTTATCAGGGAATGATTTATTTTCGATTTCATACGACCATCGGTGGATTATTGAGATGGGTAATGCCGCCAGATATAGACGGTGAAAACTAAGAAGAAATTGTCATCACATAGCAGCTACCCCACCCCCTTGACAACTAAAATTACCCTAGGAGGCACTTTATCCAGATTTCGTAAATCTACCTCCTTGAAAGTAATTAACTCCATTTAAGGTGAAATTTAGCTCTTTTATGAGCATCAGGTCTTGCGACACTGCCAGGATGGCCGTAGGAGACAAGGAGAAATACATTGGGCTTATGGGAGTATTATTTGATTTGTTCTCTTGGGAATATCAAACTTCCGATGGAATAGAAAACTATATCAAGGGGAAGAGGGCAGTTTGAAGATGCATTTCACCAACGGAAAAGTCGAAACTTCCATTTGTTTAGCAGTAACTTGATGTTGAAATTGATTCCCCATAAGGAATACATGGGATTACGAAAATTCTTATTCATCATATTTTTCAAACATCGTATTCAGCTAAATAAGCAACACAAAAAAAAATGCTTCCACATGGAGAGAAATTCATACTCTTGGATACACCCAGGTTTTTTTTTTTTTTTTTTTTTTAGTATAAGTGCCCATTCGTGCGATCTTGAAATAAATGCATAATTTGTGCATAACTGTATCGTAAGAGGAAAATGGTGTGCTGAATTCGAGATTTTCGGCTTGTCGGGAAATTTCAAACATTTCCAGTAATGAAAACTTCCTGACACTGTTGGAAAAAATTCGGTCTTGCACACCCCTATTACCTTAGCTATTTATTTTTTATTACTTCTACTGAAACAGAAATACGTATTAGAAAATCATGGAATAATAACGATTATTGATATAAAAATTTTTAAAAATCACAAAATGTCAAAATTTTCACAAAAATTAAGTTTATACTTACCGACAGTGATTTATCCACACACCCCTAACACCCTCCCAAATTTTCATGAACACCCACACCCCCAAGCCCCCTGTAAGGGGGGTGTAAATATGGATTTTTATATCAACAATAGAATCACAATACTTCAACATTAACAGAAAGGAACCATTTGTAGCTCTACAAGAAGCGAAGTCCAATGGGGCTTTCGATCAACTACAACCAAAGTGTCAAGGAAGGAGGGTGGAATGTGCAGCATGGTCATTTCCTGGAAACAGCAGCTCCCTTGACAAGGCTTCGGTCAGCTTCAAGGAAGGGACACTGCCACCTGGAAAATGTCAAACTGACCTCTCACCCTCAACCCCCTTCCAGGGAGCACATACCGCACACAGTGTTGACAGTTCAGCGTTTGAATAGCTAAATAATATTTCTTAAATACATTAGAGATTTGTAAATTCAACCCCTGAGTCAATGAAATTTACATTGTGTTGCATTTTCCTTTCGATTCTTTCATGTGAAAAATGTATGATAAAAGTAAAGGAAGAAATACAAAGATACAGGTTTGACTATTTGTTGTGAATTGTATTTCTATGGTTAGCAACACTATTTTCTGTTACTTGGGCGAGATTGATGAGTTTGGAGTGGTAGAGAAGAGAACAGTCAAATGCCTTAGGCCAGTCTCAGTGTAGCATCTCAGTTCGTGTGTTGTCGTTTCCTTAGTGAAACAATGTCCGAAACTTTACTGCAAAACTGGCTGAAGAAGGTAGAGAAATGAAACCAGACAGAAAGAAACCGAAATGGGCTAGCAGAAAAGCATTGCCACTATATGTAGGTATAATTTCTCCCAACGGATATTCATAAAGTACCAAAATTTACACCCGAGTATTCGATGTAAAATGACAAGTATTTCATGAAGAACCTAAGTGATTCCTTCACGTCTATAGTTGGTGTATGCATAGGCGTAGCTACGGGGTGTGCCGTGCCTAGGCACACCCTAATGCGCTGCTTTATCAAAGAGAATTAAAGGCAGATATTTCAATAAGAGAGAAAATAAGCGGCAGTTTGTAAAAAGTTGAAAATGTCATTACTTGGTACAAACGTGTGCATTATCGCTAATCAAATGAGTGTCTGTAGTTTTTCAATTTTGTGATGTCATTGGAGAAGGAAGATATTTACTGCATACTACTCTGTACTACAGCGATTTTCTTCTATACCTGTCACAAGCTGCACGTGTGAGAGAGAGCTTTCTCCAAGCTTACCCAAGTTAAAACTAAATTAAGAGCAACTCAGAAGCAGGATAGATTGGAAGTCCTGCTCTTGCTATTTGTGGAACAGGAAAAAGCTTCGTCTATTGATGTAAATGAAGCTATTGATGAGTTTAAGAACACTGTACCTTTTGACAGACGTCTCTTGTTATAGATGATGTGTATTTTGATGTATTTGTTTGTAACATTTTTGAACATTTTGTGTCTGTTTCTATGCAATTTGATTTTTTCTACTACATATATTCAGAAATTTTCAACACTGTCATTTAGTGATTTTATATTCCTTTACAAACATCAGTGCAGTTAAAGAGCAAAGTGATTGTGTTGCAAAATATGCTATTAAAAAGGTACAAGACCTCATTTTTTTCTTTGTGCACACCCAAATATAATGTTCTAGCTACGCCTATGGGTGTATGTGACCAATTTTTGTGACTCTAAGAGTTCTTACCTTTGTAAAAGAAATTATACAGTAACAGTGACGTGCACTGAGGAGTAGCTAGTCTAGCAGAGATAGATCAATCAATCTCACGTCTCTAATTATTTTCAAATCACAATATTTATTGTCTTGAAGCCTCAGTTCATATGCAACATTTCTTTCCACGCGCTTCTCGCCCCTCGATGTGATCAGCTGGCAAGGCTGAATACCCTAGCTGGCTCTTCTTCCGCCTTACCAGATCCAGGTATAGACATCCGCCCGAAGAGAAAGGGAAGATTTCTGCCTGTATCTCCCTTCCCCCTCGCCCCCCGCTCCCATGGTTGAAAGCCCGTGGTTTCAGGTCGTCCAGTCTATCTCCTATCGGACAGATAGGGGATTGGTTTCCCTTCGATTCCTTTGTAAATCCTCTAAAGAACTCGGGAAAAATATTCTGCAGTACTTACGTTCTCTGTATTTACACAACCTTTTAAACGTTGTACAATATGTATGTATAATATGGGATGTAGTTTTATTTGTATATGAATGGGAACGTACTTCTATTATGTGCAGACAAAAATGTCATGGTTTCTTTTTTTATCAAATATGGAATATATAATGATTAAATAACAAATATTTGCTGACGCTCTATTTCTCACTCTCGTTTTAGTAGTGTTTTATTTAAATATACTAATAATTTGGCCTCCAATAAAAAATGGGTAAGCTAAACAGTCATAAATACGTATGTATTAATTTGGGCAAGAAAAGCGCGCTCTAATTGGTTTATTTTACTTCACCTTTCTGCAACATTTGGTTATCACGAAAATGAGGATGAGTGATGATATAATGAAATTGATGAAGGGATCTCACAAAGAACAATTCAGGCTTGGATT